>NC_134533.1:24595817-24960817 GCF_050624435.1 Tenrec ecaudatus
AACAAGCAGCCATCTAGCTAAGAAGCAACAAAAGCCACATGGAAGAAGCACATGAGTCTGTGTGATCACGAGGTATCAATGGGATCAGGTATCAGGCATCAAAGAACAACAACAACAAAAAATCATATCATTGTGAAGAAGGGGGAGTGCAGAGTCTAGACCCAAAGCCCATCTGTAGGCCACTGAACATCCCCTTACAGAAGGGTCTCAGGGAGGAGATGAACAAGTCAGGGTGCAGTGTAGCAAGGATGAAACAGACAATTTTCCTCTAGTTCTTAAATACTTCCTCCCCCCACCCCCCACTATCATGATCCCAATTCTACCTTATCAATCTGGCTAGACCAGAGGATGTACACTGGTACAGACAGGAACTGGGAACACAGGGAATCCAGGACAGATGAATCCTTCAGGACCATTAGTGAGAGTGGCGATACCAGGAGGATGGAGGGAAGGTGGGGTAGAAAGTCAGAACCTATTACAAGGATCTACATATAACCCCCTCCCTGGGGGACAGACAACAGAAAAGTGGGTGAAGGGAGATGTAGGGCAGTGTAAGACATGACAAAATAATAATTTATAAATTATCAAGAGTTCATGGGGGAGGGGAGAGGGGAAAAATGAGGAGCTGATACCAAGTAGAAAGCAAATGTTTTGAGAATGATGATGGCAACAAATGTATAAATGTGCTTGACACAATGTACAAGCCCCCAATAAATGATTTTAAAAAAGAAAGTTAGTGTCAGAAACCCAAAGGGACAGTTCTACTCAGTCTTATAGGGTCACCATGAGTTAGAATTGCCTCGATGGCAGTGAGTTTGGTTTTGGGAGTTATCTGGGGACTGGTTTTGTGAAGAACCAGCATCGAAGAAGGGTCTTTTTTTTTTTTTTTTTTAAGAAAAAAAAAATGATGGGAGGAAAAACAAAAACAATGAACAAGATTTTATGACACGTGAAAATGACATGAAAGTCAAATGCGACTGCCCATAAGTTTTATTGAAATACAATCACACTCACTCCTTTGTTTACACATGGTCTGTGGCTGCTTGTGTGACGACAGGAGGGTTGACAAGTTGCCATAGGGATAGTATGCCCAGCAAAGCCTACAATATTTACTACGTGGATCATGCAGAAAGTCGGCTGACCCCTGCTCTGCCACATCTACACATTCAGGCACAAGATGAGCTTCTGTGGGGGAAAAAAAACCTATATATATATACATACATACATACATATATATATATCCCCTATGAAATTCTGAAAGATTTTAACTTCTTTTCCAGAAAGAACTCTAAGGCAGTCTCCCCTTGGAAGAATTTTGACGGCCTGGTCTGCTTTGAAATGACACCATTGAGTTATATGGTTCTAGTGACCAGGAAGTCCAACTGGAAAGGGCCCCTCCCTCATCTTTTAAATACGTAGTAAGAGTTAGCTCTTAATGGTACAGCTGGGTCTTACCAGTCCCCCTGGCCTTGTGTTACTCATCTTGACTGTATTATGGTTTAGTTTCCCAACATTATGAGTTCACCCAAGCTTCTTGAATCATTTATGGGGATTTTCATTTTCCTTCCCAAACTCATAGGCTCTCTCTGCTGTGGATTGTTTTCCTCCGTCTTTCTTTCTCTTCTGCTAAACCTCAGTGTACTAAATGGCCCAAACTTGTAAAATCAAGCCCGTACGTTTATATATATATTTTTAACTTTAAGAAATCAGAATTTGGAAAGATTGCTTTTTCTTGAGAAAGGGAACTTCATTTTTGCAGGTCACAGAGTAAGAAAACACCTTCATCCCCAGTGATCTCCAAGCACCTGTAGTGAAAATAGGTACAGAACGTGTTTATTTTTTAAATGCTGTTTATTTCTTGGAGGGAATACTATTTAATGGAAAAAGCGGTGCCAAGTAACAAACACAGAGTCCTAGTCTATTTCTGGTTCTCCCAATGACTCACTTTGACTTTGGGCAAGCCTCTCTGCACTGTTGCTCTTTATCTGCAAAAACTGGACTTCATGCCTATGGGAGTTGCATGGTTAATCAATGCCTGGAAAATGCGTAGTGGCAGATGCTACAAAAGTGCTGAGCCTCAAAAACAAAACCGCCCCCACCCCCCATTTGTATTCAGTTGAGGTTGGGGTTTATTGTTATTTAACATTTGAAGGCCAATACTGTTTAAGTCCAGCGGGCAGCACAGAGCAGATATCAGAGGCCAGAAGGGATGTATTTTTTTTAAATCACGATTTTGGACTTTCCTCCTTAATTGTGGTTGGGGCTTATTTTAGAATCTAGTAGTCTACCCACGCAAAAATATCAAGCTCTAAGTTGAAAACTATCGATTAAAAATTTTAAATAAACCCCCTCCAAAAAAAAAAAAAAAAGAGGCCTTCCCCCGCCCCGCCAAGAAACCTCTCAAAACAAGAATTCTTTTTTTTTTTTTTTCCTTTCCACCCTGCAGTTCTCCATGTTACAGCCCTCGGAGGTAGAATAGGCATAACATACTTTCACTAATAAAATATGACAAACCGCCGGATTATACGTGGCCGATTCCCAGTGATTGCCCTGCTACACAAAGCAGAAAAGTAAATGCCATCATCCCCCTTAGAACAAAAGAACTTAGGAATAAAAAACATGGAAGGGGGGGGAGCAGCAATAAATAAAGGTGAGCAGAGGACCCCGTCCCCCTCCCCTCCGCTAAGCGAGTGAGGGACTAAGTAGGGCTAATAAAGTGGTTCCAGGGTAGTTATTTGGCAAGGGGGCGGGGTGGCGAGGGGAGGGAGGGAGCGAGTGAGCGGCGGCCGGGGATTGCATGTTGCATTCGACTTGAGGTTGCATCTTTCTCCTGTTGCCTGGACCACGCTCCCCCATTGCAGTGCTTCCCCCATCGTCTCTCCCCGCGCCTGCCCTCGCGGCTCTTCCCTCCCTTAAAACTGCTGTTGCACTGGAGGGAGTTGGGGCCGCTCCGGAGCCCCTTTGCAGCTCCTGCCGGCGGGAGGGGGGGGGAGTTGGGCTAGGGTCGCAGAGTTGGGGGGGCCGCGACGGGCTCCGGCCTCGCCTCGGCTGCACGGGAGCCGAGCTGCAGCGCTGCACGGGGCCCATCATTGCGGCGGCCCCGGAGTTTGGCCGCCGCCGCTCCGTGCTCAGCCCCAGCGCCGCCGCTGCACCGGAGTTTGGCTGCCGCTGCCCTACTTCACTCTAGTTTAGTTTCACTCACTTTACATCCGGGTTTTTTCCCTAGGCAATGGGGGCCGCAGCACACCCCGTTCCTTAGGCAAAGTGAAATAAATTCGCCGCACCGACACGTCAAGTAGTCCGCCCGCCCGAGCGCCGCCGCGGGCCCCCGCCGCACCCCCCCACGCCGCCTCGCCGCCCCCGGGGGGACCGGCGCGGCCCGGGAGCTGCGGGGACCCGGTCCGGCCGCCGTACAACTCCGCCCGGCACCCCTCCCTCCCCGCCGGGCCCCTCAACCCCGGCGCCCCCCCCCTCGTCCCCGCTTTCCCAGCCCCAGTCCCTCTCGCCCGGCTCTCGGGAGCGGCGGGGGCGCGCACGGCGGCGGCGGCGGCGGGCCGGCGAGGCCGCGCGGCGGGCTCCCGCGCGAGCGAGTGTGTCTGGGCCTGGGCGGAGGGATCCCCGGGCTGAGGCGGCGGAGGTGCTGCGGCCCGGGGCCGGGTGGTGAATGGGCTGGTGGTGCTCGCCGCTGCTGCTGAGAGGAGGAGGAGGAGGAGGAGGAGGAGGATGAAGAGTTGGGCTTGTTTGTCTCCCACAGTTTCGCTCCTGCTGCTCTGATTCCCGCCCCCCCTCCCGATTCCGGCCCGGGGCCTGTGTGTGTCTCTCCTGAAGGAGGAGGAGGATCCAGTTCCTCACCCCCCCACCCCCCTCCTCCCCACCCCCCCTTGCCTGGGGAAGAGGAGGAAAGAAACAGTCCAGAGAGAGAGAAGAGAGAGAGAGAGAGAGTGAGAGAGAGAGAGAGGAAAGGAGGAGGAGGAGGAGGAGGAGGAGGGAGCAGGGAACAACCTACCATCTTAACACACTAATATCTAAAAAGTGCGAGAGGCCCAGAGCAGCAGCAGCAGCAGCTCCAGCTTCTTCCCTCCCTCCCCATGAAGAAGAGTTCCCTCCTCCTCCTCCTCCTGCTTCTCCTGCTCAGAGTTCCTGCCTCCAGCTGCCAGGGGGGACAGCCAGCCAGCAGCAGGAGGGTGCAGTATCCCAGCTTTTCCATTCTCTCTTCTCCTCACGCTCCTCTCTCTCTCTCTCTCTCTCTCTCTCTCTCTTTTTTTCTTGAGTAGCTCTACGTCCCCTCCCTCCCCCCTTCCCCCCTCTCCCTCGCTCTGTCTTGTCTCTGGTGTTTGTCTCTGGGAGGAACTGGGGCTGCTTGCTTTGGAGTTTGTTGGGGGGGGAGGGGGAGGGGAGGGGTGTGTGGGAGGGAGGAGGGAAAAGGGGGTGTTCTCGCCAGGACCCCTCCGTCAACTTGAGATTCGAGCAATAACTTCCCCTTCGGAGCGCCCCCCTGCGTGCCCTTCCTATTCCTACCCCCCCCCAAAAAAAGACAATGGAAAAACCTGTCTCCCCCCCTTCCTCTCCTCTGCCCTCCACCCCTCCCAGGATAAATTGGAAGTAAGTTTATGAGCAGCCTCGGGAGCCTGGGCGCAGAGTGCAGGGCCCGAGCGGGTGACAGAGGCGGCACGTTGGGGGTGGCGGGGAGGGGGCGTCACATTTTCCCGGTGGGGGGCCGGGGAAGGGGGGCCGCCGGCGGGGGGTGGGGGCCTCCTCCGCCCCCCCCCCACCGGCTCGCCCAGGGCCTGGGGAGGCTCGCCTGGACTCTCTCCTCAGCACTCCCCCACCCCTCGGGATGCTGTCGGTGGTGGGGGGGGAAGTTTTTATTACGGTTTTCTATTTAATTAGGATGATGATGATTTTTTTGTGTTTTTTTTTTTTTTTGGGAAAACCATCTTGTTTGGCGACTGAGAGCTGGTTAAAAAAAAAAATTTAAAAAAAAAAAAAGCTGCGGCTGCTGACGCTGCCGGGCCCCGAGTGTGTGTGCGCGCGTGTGTGTGAGTGTGAGTGTGCGAGTGTGTGTTGGTGCATTTGTCTTGGGGGAGCCGGAGCCGCGTTGGAGAAATTCCGCTTATTCTTCTTCTTCTGCAACTTGTTATTCCAGAGAGTCGGCCTGCACCCCTCACCCCGGGGCCGGCCCTCCCGCGCTCGCCCCCGCCGGCGGCGGCGGCGGCCGCGGGGCGCCCCCGGGACCCCGAGCGGTCCGGGGCCGGCGGGCCGCGGGGAGAGGGGCCGCGGCCGCCCCTCCCCCGCCCGCGCCCCCGCCGGGGGGAGGGGCGCGCGGAGTGGGACTCTCCGTTTGGTCCAGCCCCGTCGTGCACGCAGTTCCCAGCACTTCTCGTCATCCTCTATCCGGTCTCTTTATTCTGCTGAGCGGTGCGGTTAGGATCGCTGGCTTTTTCCTTTCCTTTTTTTTTAAAATTTTTTAATTTCCTCCGCTGGCCACGTTCGAGATGGTGGGTAGCGGCAAGGTGGCCCCGGGAGGGGAGGGGTTAAAACCCAGATTGGGCCAGGAGGATGGGGGGTGGCTGGGGGGTGGGGCGTGGGGTGGGGGGGGGAGACTGTCTCCTTTCAACTTTGTCTGTGGCTTGCACCCCGGGAGAAGGCCACACGCCAGTGGAGGGGTGCAGATGTGCCCAGAGTGATCTTCTAAGTAGTTGAGTTGTGGCGAGGAGGGTAGGACTGCTAATGGTAGGCAGGTTTTGTTTTCATTGGTGAATGGAGTGTCATCATATTCCGGTCAGATGTTGAAATATTCTTTGTTTAGGTCTTGAAGTAGAGGATCTCTTTCGGCACGTCCACATTGTGGGGTGTGTGTGTGTGTGTTTTAACGATGTCTCTTGGAAGTAAAGGCTTTCTAGAATTTCAAGCGTGAGTTAAGGTCGGGCGGGTGTGGGCCTCAGCACTGGCCTTGACAGTGAACTTTGTAAGGCTGTGTTTTGGATTTCAAAGATTTGCCCCATAGCTGGGGATTGTTCTCCATAGGTGTCGGGAATGTCGATGCTGGAGCTGGGGCAAGTTCGAGGGAAGCGCATTTATCAATTATTAATAATTGATAGCAGAATATTAGAATCAGATTAATATTTTCTGATGAAAGTTATTTTGTTGTTTTTTTTTTTCCCCATCTGAATGCAGCTGGCACTGTGGGAAAGGAAGCTTTCTCAGAGACACACTTTTATAGGGGTTCTATAGGGTGGGGAGCCGGCATGCCCTGCAGCATCTGTGGTTTTATTGAGGGCTTGGTAAACGGGCTGGGACCCAACACATCTCTGGGTACTTTTCAGCCTTTCTCTTGTTTTGTTTACATCTCGTGTTTACTCATGTTTGGACAAGGGAAATAAGTAGTTCACTTCTTTTGAGTTTTTGAAGACTAGCTTCCATTAAAAATAAAAGTTTCTCACTTGGCTTGATCCCGTTTTGTGTGACACAGACTGCATTTTTTGGGATGTGGGTTGAGGGACCCACTCTTGTTAATTTTAAATTTGGTGAAGTCCCAGCATCTCCTTTCTTCTGCCTTCATTGGTATATGGAATCTACTTTGTGGGTTTAAAACCAAACTTCTCAGGACCATTTAAAATATCTGAAGAATGCATTTTGAAATCCCAAGACAGACCTTTTGGTGGCAAAGGGGGCGTTTTGGGGTGCAGTTACGTTCGTCCATGTTCATGTTCACCAAGCCTGAACTTCAAACGCCTGCAGATGTACCGCTCTCCTTAAGAGAAGGGTGTAGTAATAGTGCAGAGAAACCTCAAGCCCAATGGCGGACCAGCGTGTTAAAAGCATACATCAGACGTATGCGTTTGTCTACAGAATAGTATTTACAACTTGACTGCCCTTGCTCAGCAGGCCTCCTAGATGGTTTTCTTTTTTTTTTTTTCCCCTTGAGTGCTTGTGAAGGCTTCTTACTTAGTTTTTAGGGGGAAATGGGCGTACTTCATGTGAGCATGTTGCATTTTGGACTCCAGTCATTATGAAACGGGAGTAGTCATAGAATGCAAACGTCTCCGGTCTGTGCTGAGTTTTATTTTTAAGAGGGACAAGTGATGGACAGAGCCCTCTTTCTTTTAGCTTTGAAGGGCCCATCCTTGGCCCTGTGCAGTCATCAGGAAGGAGCCACCTCAGAAATCCTCCTCTTCTGCTTACATGAAGAGCTCTAAAGCTATCCAGCAGGAGGTGCTGCACCAGGAGAAAGCCCTTCACACTTTTGAGGGCCTTGCTCAGGCTTATGACAACTCTACGTAGCTTCAACTAAGCCACCGGATTATCACCTTAAAGTTCCAGAAAGACTTTGAGTAAGTCCATTTAAAAACTTCACTAATGAATTACATTTGCGATTTGAAACTGACATCTCTCGACTACTTTTTTTTTTAACCTATTTCCAAAGTATCTTCAAAGTAGTTTTGTTCTTGTGGCTTGCTTAAAGATGTGTGATGTGGTTGTCTTTGGAAGGAAACTAGTCTTAGATGTGTGAGTGGGGGGATGGACTGCTTATTTTTTTAAAATTATGTTCAGTGTGTATACGCAAAAAGTACTTGGTATTCTTTGGGACCTTTAAGCGGCTTGATAACCCCTGTAATATTAATCCAAGTGAGCTGTACTGAGCTTGAGCTCTTAGGGAGGAAGAATGTGGTAAAAATCTTCAGCCTTTGTGCATGTCTGATCCCTAAATCTAGGGACCTAATGATTCCAGTAGGTACATCTTAAGCCTCTCAGTTCTATAAATTCCTGTGGCTGTGATAGTAAGGTGGCCTCCACAGACTGAAATTTGTTGAACTACAAGTAAAATTGTCTTGGTGAGGATGGGTCCCTGCTGATAGGCCAACTTAGTAAACAATGACTACTTAACACTGAACCTACTTCAACAGTTTTACAGCATTCGCAGGACCTGGCTCATTGAAACTGTAGTAGGCGAGTTATCACTAGAAGTACCTTGCTGTTACGGTTGCTTGTATAGTTTTAAAAAGCTTAAAATGTATAGAACATTTTATGGGCCTGTTTTGAGTTTTGTCTGTTTTCTGGAAATAGTTCTGTGGTTTTTGTCTCTGTGAGAATGAAAGTTCTTTATAAATTGTCAGGAGCCATACAGATGTTAAGTGATTGAGATAGGTAACTAATTCATAGACTATTTTTGCCCTTAAAAAAAAAAAAGCTTTCTCCATATCAATTGAGAAAGTGACCCCCTGAACAGTTTATAGGGAAAAATATTTTTTTTAAATGTTACTGTACTTACCATAAAGTTCTTTGTTAGAGTTTTTGAACCTTTGTTTAAAAAAATGCTGCCTATGCAGTTTTATGTGATTTTCAAAGAAGGAAAGAAAAAGATAACTTTTCCTTTGGAAATCCTGTGAAGTGTGTACCTTCTGTTAATTTTTTTTCATTCTCCATTGATGTGACAGCTTTAGCAGGGGCTTTTAGGGGAGATTTCAGTTTCTTGGCTTCTCTCTAGGCTTTTATTAACACAGAGAGTAGCAGATGTCATGGTTAAGGTTTTATTGTTTTCTGTGACACTCTAACTTTCTAAAAAAGTCATACTGACTAAAACTTTCCAGCTTATTTCAAAGGGAAAAGATGTGTGTGTGCATTAGCATTAGGAGCATGTGTGTGTTGTTTTTTGTTTTCCTATTTTAGAAGACTGCGTGAGGAAATGACTATTCAAATCTAGAGTGCAGTTAGATATTTCTGTGAAAGAATTAACTCAGAATTTTAAAACCCAAAGCCTTGGCTTTCTAAATAGACTTTCCTTATAAATTTTCAATCAGAATTGAAATAAAAATACATGAGTCATTGGGAGTCTCTGTGTTTATGACTTTATCAAAAGACATGTACCTTCAATTTAGAAGTATTTGTTCTTTATGAAATAGTCCCAATTAGAAAGTAAATATAGACTTGCCTGTGTGAAAGGTGAGAAAAACATTTAACTCTTTAGATAAAGACAGAAGCTCTCTAGGTAATAAATTTTCATCCCAGACATGTCTACTAAAGCTCCTTGTGAGGACATAAGCCAAAGCTAAGGTTATATCAATATGCTTCTAAATTAAGGTTTTTGTATTTAGTTAACTATTCAAAGGAAGTTTGTATCGCTAGCCTTAGATAAAATTCTATTATATCAATATCCGTACATGATTTCTTGAAGCATATTTGAATCTTCATATTAAGTTGTGTTGTGATATATTACTGATTGATGTTGGCTTATCAGGAACTTTTGCATGTGGTGTTTCTTTGTAGGTTTCAGTATTCTTTATGAGCAGGGCAGTCTATTTTGATCATTATTAACTATACCAGATGCTTTTTTGCTGCTTTGACTTTTTTTTTTACTTCTTATTTAAGAAGTAATACATAAACACCACATTAAATTTATTGCAGGTAATTATTTCCAAAATACTATATGCTTTCTCCCTGTTGTGTCTGCGTGGCCATCCTGTCTGGTAGACTTTCATGTCATTCTTGTGCGGGCATTCCAGGTTTGAGCAGTTGTGTCTTGTGAGGCTGTTGAAATAGACTTTTAAGAGTAACTTCCACATTACTTATCCATCAATCCAGTCTTAACTCTTGCCTGCTTGCTTGCTTGGGGTTTTCTAAAGCAACTTTATAACACCAGCAACTTTCTAACACCAGACGGCCTGGTAGTTTGAATGCCTCTGGACTTCTCTTGCTGGCTGCAGTACTTTTCAAGGCCTGCCTCCTTTCTTTAAATAATAATACTTTTTTAAAAGGTCAGCGAGCAGATCTGGGTTGAAGGACATTATTCTTTCCTGTATTTCAGAATGAACCACAGAAAGGTTTTCTGTTTAGTTTCCTAAGTAGACAAGGCAGTGATTGGGGAATGGAGCTAGGAAGGGATGAGGCCTAACAGGTTGATGATCTAGGCTTTATTTCGACTCTCTTTGTGGGCCTAGGGGGAAAAAAATAACTTAAACACAGGAGCCAAAAAGATGGGTTTTGTTTTATTGTTTTGGCTGCATTGAGAATACAAACTGTCAGTACTTGAGGAGAAGGAGCAGCCGAAAGGAATTGATTTTTTTCCCCCTGCTGCAGATCCAAGTATTGTTAACCATGTGCATCTCCAAAGCACAGCACACTTGCAAATCAAAGAGTAGTTGAGTCTTTCACTCAATTAACAGTCAGAAAACCAAACTGCTTTCCCTTTTCAGTCCCTTTTTCAATAAGTACCCCAAACTTGAGGATAATGACAATAATTTCCTGATAAAAGTGGGTGATAGTAACCATGGCAACTGCAATCTCTGGCCTCTGGACAGTCTGTTGTATTGATGAAGCTTCAGATCCGGAGGTAGCGCCACTTTTATGGGGAGATGTAGTGGCATGTGCTGCAGGTGATTTTTAGCTGGATCGGGTGGAATGTGCGTGCCAGCTTATCTTTCCTCGTTAGGAATTTCTTGGCCTGTCTTCCACAGCCTGTTTTCAAAGGTGCTGTTGCCTGAAAATAACCCACCACCTGGGTTAGGCCTCCTGATGCAGATTGCAGGCAGTTGTTTCCCAGCTTCCCCCTTCATCTTGCAGAAACGTGTGTGTGTGTGTGTGTGTGTATGTGTGTGTGTGAGAGAGAGAGAGAGAGAGAGAGAGAGAGAGAGAGAGAGAGAGAGAGAGAGAGAGAGAGAGAGAGAGAAAGGAACTGTATACATGGGAATTATAGCACAGACGACCAGCCAGGGTTTGGATATGTTTAATAGCCTTTTTATTCTTGTAATCATTTGTGCTACCAAAAGAGGTTAATGGAGGAGAAAAATAGGTCTAGTATCCCTCCTCATCCCAGGCACCCCAAATATTGTGTGTGTGTGTGTGTGTGTGTGTGTGTTTAGGAAAAAAGGGGAGAGGAGTGGCAATTATAAAATACTACAGATTTGGCAAAAGAGGAACTTGAGTGTTTTTGTTTTGGCGATGTTCTTGTATGTATGCAGTACTGAAAGATTGAGAGTATGTGTCCATTGGATAGTACTGGAGTCATGGAAAATGTTTTTTTAAAGAGAATTTCCTAAAAGAAAAATTATAAAATATAACTTGAGAAGACCTTTCAGGGGAGATCTAGTAAAACTATTTAATTTTTTTTTCTTGATAGAGAGCTTTGGATCACATCCTGCCCAACTTAAAAAAAAGTTTCAAAAATTATTTCCATCATATCAAATAATTTAGACTTTTTTTCTTATGCTTATTCTATATAAGGTTTTTTCCAGTGTGAATATGTTGATGTAAATAATAATGGATACTTTCCCCAATGTGTGCTGAATTGTATTCTGGAGCAGAGAATACATGAAGCTAGAGTTTACATATATCTTCATAACCAGAGGTAGTAAAACTGCTAGATAGTTGAGACTCCCTTAAAACTTACTGTGATAGGGTGAAGTGCTTTGCGTACTACAAGTCCCAAGATGCACTGCAGCTTTGCCTTAACTTCAGATCAAAGCATTGCATGCTGGGACATGTAGTTGATTTACACAGCACAGGCAACTCTCTTCCCTCTTGTCTACTCCATTTTATACACAGCTTCCCAAGCCACCAAGAACTTTCTGCTAAGTAAACTTTGATTGGGAGTATTGTGCTTACTCTGCTGCTGAAATTCTAAAGTGAGTCTCTAGAAACAGCCTAGTGTTTCAGTTCACCTGCAAATAGCTTATTTTTATATCCTTCTCTACATGATGTACATATAAAATAATCCAACATTGTATTACATATATACAAATAATGCATGCACATGTGTGTGTATCTACATATGTAAAATCAAGTCTTAGTAATAGTAAGTTATTTTTTATGCCTGTGCTGATGTAGATTTCTTCATAGTTACAGCATTGTGGATTGCTAGTGTGGCCGGCTATCAGAAACATCTTATTGCTTATACTGTAACATTACTATAGGGCTTGAAATGTATTCCATTGCTTTTGAGTAGGGGTGGGATGGGGGAAGGATGCATACAGTTCAGTAACTTGAGTTGATTGGAAGGCTTTGCTTTGTTAGCAGCATTTGTGTTCAGAGCTCTGTGATTCTTCTGTAGTAATTGTTAGCATCTTGAATATCAATACTCTAATTGGGAGCCAGAGTCCTGAAAATAATTGTTGGTTTAGTGGAAATTTAATACTCAAAGATGTAGTCTGGAAAATGGAGGAAAAGATGAGGTGTCTGTAGTAATATTTTCATTTGTGTAAGATTTAAATGTTTTGTTCTTTTGAGGAGTTTGGTACTTTTACTTTATTAGCTAAGATCAGAGAGTCGTATGGGGATTCAGTGCTGAGTCCGTGAACGTGTTTAGCACAGTGCCTGTGGTATGAGGTCTCAGTACTTACCTGGCATTAGCAACAGCTGTGGTAGCAGCGGTGGTTATTAAAAAATAGAGTACTTGGGCTCAAGCAGAAGGCAGAGGTTTTGAGAACGATGATCGCAACAAATGTACATATGTTCTGGACACAATGGATGGATGGATGGATTGTGATAAGAATTGTACGAGCCCCCAATAAAATGATTAATAAAAAAATAGCGTACTGTACATTTTTCTTCTCTTTTTTCATTATAATTTGTTTAGAAGCCCAGGCTGTTCTAACAAAATTGAGATTTGGGGCTTACGGTCATGACACTGCAATTTTTAATAATTTTTTCCCCCTGTATTAAACATACTCGTACCTCAATTTCTGACCAAGTGAAAAGTTGCTCAGGGACAGACAACCATCCAGTAACAGAATTTTGACTTGGATTCAACCCTTTCCACTGCCTTAGGTGGACTTTAAAAAGTTCAAAGGATGATGACATTTTGTTGTTGTTGTTTAATGTAGTTATATCGGTAACAATCCCCAACTAATGGATTATTAAAAATATAAGTAGCTGCAGAAATACTCCTTGTGTCTTAGTGTATGTAACCTTCGAAAACTACTGTGTTAGAAGCATGGGCCAGTTTGTGAGTGCAGTTAACAGAGTTTATGTATTGAGTCTCGCAAAGCGAGCAGCTCAGAAAGAAAATGCTACTCTAAAATCTGTGGGCTGTACTTCTACAGGTGGGGTTTGAAAAAGTCCCCCATTTTGTCTTAAGGACATTCTAGTTCATGAGTTGATAGGGCATTTTTATTTGTGTTGCTGGTCCCTGTTAACTTTTTTGGGTGGGAAAAGGAGGCCAGGGCATACTGAGAATGTAGACCTCAGTTGTGATGCCGTGCCTCACCTTGGGAATATGCAGAATCTGGCAGGGGTCTTCTTTCCCTGCCTGGCTAGTGGCCTTGTGTGGAGGTCCTGAGCTACTCTGCTGAGGACTGCTTTGCTTTATGTGAGGGAACTCTACCATTAAAAGTAATTACTTAAGCATTTGCTTAACTGTAAACCCCACTGTAAGAATAACCCTTTCCCCCTCATAAATAAGATTTTAAGGGTTCTTAATGTACCGTATACACTCGAGTACAAGCAAACCCGAATGTCAGCCAAGGCATCTAATTTTACCACAAAAACTGCATTAAAAATGTGCTGAAAAACTTGGCTTATACATGAGTACACACGGTACATTAGACTCAGGGCGTATTGTCTTTCTAAGTGTTGGAAATGTGCGGAATCTGGTTTGATGTTTCAACATTATGAATTGTTTTCTTTTAGATCAAATTCTCTTTTCTAGATGACTGTGAAATGAAATAAATTCAACAGTTAAAAAGAAGTTATACACAAAGGACTAATTGTAAGGGAGCAAGTGGCCTCTTGTGTGAATTGGCCAGTGCAGGAACTGATCAGACTTAGGTTCACCTTCGCTGCATTTTATAGATACACACACTCCTGAAGTTCCTGAGCCTTGGAGGACAAATCCAGGGAAGAAAGCTGGGCAGCTGTGTGTGGTTCTGGACATACACCTACATGGTGGAGCAGAGTGCTCTAGCTTCTTAACGACCTGGCCTGGGCCGTGTGAGTGGAGCACGGTGAACAGTTTCAGAAGACCGGGTTTCAGTCCCTCTCTCGCCCCTTAGCTGTGTGCTTTGAGCAAAGCAGCTAGGTGGTCCTCGGTTTTCCCAGGGTTAAAATGGGTGCATTGGTGAGAGCCCACGCCCCTGTGCTGCTCCAGGGACTAGGTGGCCAGGCGTGCACTTTCTAGATTGTCAAGTAGTGTACATAAATCAGATTTCTCTAATAAATGGCTAGATTTTAAAACACTTGTATAGTTTCACATGAATATTATTATGTTTCAATCTGTAAGAGGACAAAAAATAAAAATTGGCGATCTCTCCAGCCCTCCCTCCCCTGCATGTACCACCAGTGAGCAGCAGAGAAATTCTTGATATATCTTTAGTTGTTCTTGATAGATTTGTGTGTAAAATTCAAATACCATAAGTGTGCTGCGTATAGGAGGTAAACTCCCCGCCATGGAGTCAGTTCTGCCTCAGTTGTGTTAAGGTAAGGAGAGAAAAGGTTGTTTCTAAAAAGTGTTTATTTTGTTGTCATCGTTGAGAATGTACATGCACCATTTAGGGATGCTGGTGGCCTTCAAGCTGTGCCCCATTCTCTCCCGCCTTTGCTGAGTTGTTTCCCCTCTGCTAACATCATCTCACTGCCCCCTAAGGTTCCCATCTAAGCTCTCAAATTGCTGTGGTCCGTTTGATCACATCTAGATGGTTCTTAAAAGAACATATAATGTCCAAGGTAGACATTTTTTATTAGTTAAGCTAAACTATTATTTGGGGATCATTTTTGGTTTACGTTGGGAGATGCTGTCAAGACAGTTGTTTCTGGGGCACACCCAACCGTCATTGTTCCAGGAAGTCTGCAGTCCAAGGATATTTGAGATTCTATTCTCCGTGTCCCTTTTGATCAAGATTCTTGTGTAGAATCTTTATTCAACATGTTTGGTAAGGGGGCTGGTCACCAGCCAGTTTGGGTCTCTTGACAAATGGGGCAGTTTTTATGGAGGCATTTAGCTACAAATTCCATGTCCTTCTCTTCCTTAATATCCTTCCTCTGTTGTTCTGGGTGAATATAGACCAGTTGTGTCTTAGATGGCTTCTTGCAAGCTTTTAAACACCCCCCGCCCACACGCACGTTCTGTGTGACAAAACTAGGAAAACTAGGAGGTAGAGCAGAAAGCACTAAGCATGCTATTAGGCCAATTAACCTGGGATGTCCCATGAAACCATGACCCGAAACCTCCACAGCAAGGAACCAAATCCCATGAGGTTTTGGGTTGTACTCAGCAGCTACTGTTACTTGTTTTTGTCACTGCTGTAAATCATCTGTCATACAGTTTTTGCCACTTCAACTTTTTATCAGTACACAACTTATGGAAAGTAATTAAAGTAACTGGTGTACAACTCTACCTTTAATCCGTTTGATATTTCTATCACCAGCGATCCCCTCCTGTAAGCCACTAATACACTTTGCTCTCCATACATTTGTCTTTTCTTTTTGTGTAGGTGAGTTCACGCAATATTTGTCTCTTTGTGATTAGCTTCACTCAGCAGGATGTCTTCCAACTCCATCTGCACTGTAGCACGCATTAAGACTTCATTTCTCTTACCGGCTGAGTAGTATTCCCTTGTGTGTAGCGTACCACATTTTGTTTATCCATTCATCTATTGTAGAGTGAGAAATTTTAATAATGGACTTTCATATTTGAAAATATATAAACATTAATGATTACATAAATACATGTATGTGTACTTAGGAAAATGGTATAGAGACTTTAAAGTTTGACAAATTGTGGAAATAGTTTCTGAACCTTTGAACCATCTGTTGTTATCAGTACTATTAAAAATGATACTAGTGTAATATTGATTTCAGTGCATATCATGTTCAGGGCCAAGCCTTTTTTTATACATGTAGAATCTCTTTTTATTTTAAGGCCTTCAGCAACATTTGGAGTATTTGCTGTTAGTATCCTGCCTACATTTTACAGATGGGAAAATAGAGGCTTCTCCAGGATCAGATACATAGCAGATAACCTGAGGTTAAGCTCCAGGTCTGATTCCAGGTCCCTTGATCTTAGGTGTTCCAGATGCTGTACTGAACTGTGTCATTCCCATAGAAACTTAGCGAATGAATCGAAAAGTTTTCAACGACAGTTTTAAATTTACTGGAATGGCCATGATGATGATATACTATGAGTCGGAGAAAATGTCATGTTGCTTTTGGTTGTGTTAGATGGAATATTTCAGAAGTAGTCAATGTTGGGATGGAAGGGAAATGAAGGCAGTTGGCACGGCGCCTTTCTCGCTCATTGTCTGCCCATCGTTGAAGAGTGCCTAGCACGGAGGGGTTGGCGAGTAACGTTTTCTTACAGGTTGGAAGTTGGTTGCGCTTTTTAGTATGGTGGGCTATTTTATACATTTTCTGAATGGTTACAAATATTTTATATTCATTGTTCCAGTCCTTATATAATAACATTTTATTTATTTATTTTTCTTAATAGCGTTGTAGAAGGTTAAGTGTGTTTTCTTTTAAGGAATGTTACAAACGTAATGCATCTGAGTTTTGAAAGTAATTCCAGCAATATAGAGAAGATATATACATACTAGAAAATGAAAGTCATCCCATTTCCATCCTACTTTAATTTTTTCTTATGCATTTAAATATGTACTACATATTTATACATCTTAGGAAAAAAATGGAATTATCCCCTCATACTCCTGTAATTTACTTTTTCAGGTGGCTGTTTTTAAAAGTGCCTGTTTTTGAAAATAGAGTTCATGTGAGAAGTGAAAGTGAGGTTGGAGGAAGAGAGGTGAGCGAGAGTTAGACATTAAAGTTATAACCCTAAAGCCTTAGGCTGATCATTACTAATGAGCCAGAAATCATTTTAAGATCTTTTTAGTCACACCTCATACCTTAGACATTGTTATTTTCAAAACTTTAAAGAATGCTTAAAATGATAAATCGTTATCCTGCATAAATATTGTAGGAGACATAATTTCAGAATTAAATTCTACTAGTTCCTTCTGGTAGTTGCTTATAAAGGGAGCAATTTCAATTTCATATATATGTGTTTTTTATAGTAGCCTCTCTCCTTTTAACAGTTGCAAAGTAAAGTGGAGTCTGAAAACCGAGACAATTATTAGAATATTTTAATTAATAGAGACTGTAGTTGGTTTTGCTCGATAGATACATAGATAGCCTGCATAAGAATTTATCCAGCGACTCAACATCTTTATTTTGTGGTGTTGACTGAATTTAACTTCAGCCCCATGCTTACTCCTCTTGTCACCAAGTGCAACAAGCCAGTATTTTTCAAGGCAGTAATAATTTCTTCTTAAAAGTATTTTTTATAGCAGAAAAAAACATTGTTTGTTTGTTTGGGTGTTTTGGTGTGTTTTTTTTTTTTGCAAACCAGTTAAATTATTTGAGTGCTATTTGTTTTTCTGGCATTAAAAAAAGACATACCTAGGGCCTTAAAGTCAACTTTAAATATTATCATCTGATTGGCTTTTAGAGCTTTAACTTGTTGCTAAGGTTATTAGTTATAATTCATCTTTATAATTTTTAAATTAAAAATGTTATTACATAAGTAATAAAGCTTTTTCCATTATAAAACTTTTTTTTCCCCAAAGCCTTTGTAATCCTAGAACGCACTATGAATTTAAGGTGCTTTATGCTTCTTAATGAAGTGCTGGAGCTTGGCCTTAAAATCCCAGGAATTGGGTCTGATAGAATGTAGCAGTTTATTTAAATTAAAATATTGTGAAAGCTTTAACAAGCCAAGTTAAGATTGGTAACATTTACCTGCTTTTCATTTTGATTGGCTCATAGCATACCTTAGAGAGTATCTTTTTATTCCTTGAAATAGTTTTATAGGGTAAAAAGTTTCCGTTAATAATATGGATGATAAAACTGAGACAGGGGCAAGATTTTTAGTAAATTAATGGCACAGCTGAATTTTCCTGACTTTCTTAATTTTGGCCTTCATCTTGACCCATAGTCCCCTAACTTTTTCAAATGGTAAACCAAAAACGAAACTCAGTGCCATCAAGTTGCTGCCGATGCTATAGAAGAGGGCAGAACTGCCCGTAAGGGTCTCCAGGGCTGTAGTAACTCTTTAAAACGATAGCTGCTGCTATATATATATATATATATATATGTATTTATGCGTAATATTCTAAACGAGTAAGTTATGAAACAGAAGAAGATTGGAATTTTAAAAAGGAAATGATTGAAAAATTCAAGTTAGGATATCTTCTTCCCAGAACAGGGCCCGCCCTCCCCTGGGGGAGCGTCCCCGCCTCCTTGGAGGCTAGGTAGGCCATTGTGCCTGCCGAGTGGCAGCCATGAGGACACCTGGAGGGTAACTGGTAGGAGCTTGTGGGGCTTTCCGTTAGAGTGAGCTTTTGCAGCTTTTTAATTTTAAAAAAACAGCCATTCTTCCTGTGAGAGGCTGGGAAGCTTGAGGGTAAAGGCCTTGAGCGAGTTGGGCTTAAGAGACAGACACAATAAGGCCTGTTTCTCCAGGGTTGACCAAAGGGGAAAAGGCTGCTTCCCCGGTTGCTCCCGTCCCCTCCGAGATGGCAGCGCCTGTTTTCTGTTGTTGTCAGGCAGTTTATAGAACGCAGGAAAGCTTGGTAAGCGTCTTCTCTGTGCCTGATATGACGTAACATTGTAGAGTATGCAGCATGCATGTTAAGTACAAGTGGTTGTATTTGGCTTGTTGCTGCAGCATTTTGAGGATGTCTTAAGAAGCCATTCTCACTTGATAGAGTAGAATATGTACAAATTCTTGAAATCATCATTTCACCGAGACTAAACTTTGTAACTTGAATTTTTCACTGGAGTAGTATTTGTTTACAAATACCCCCCCCACTCTGCCCCCCCCCCCCAGCACTTGAAAACCGCGTTCTTTTTCTGAAAGCATCTTAACTTATCAGGACCTGATACTGAAAAGCCTACAAACACCGTGATGCGGTCTAGTTTCTTTATTTAATCTATATGCAAAGCGTATTGTAATTACTGTTGTTCGCAGGTTTTCAGATGAGGACTCCTTCCCCCCACCCTCGTTGTGCTCAGGGGAGATAGGTTAGGAATATCAAATTGACCCCTTGGTATAAAGAAAGAATGACCAGTGGAATGAAACAGAAGTTCAAGTACAAAGCAAACCAGATACGAATGCAGAATGAAAATATCTTTTAGTAAAATGCTAGCATCCTGTACTTGGAACAGATGCCACATTAATTCAAAAGAGAGCCCAGAAAACGTGGCAACTTTACGATGTCAATGGAGGGAGCTGCAGTGGTGCCTGCTCTCATTGTGTCAGGTTTCCAGAACCTTCAGGGCCAGTCCTCTCCCCCTGGATATTGATTTATGTCTTGTATATTTTACATGTTAACATACAACTATTAAATCCATGCATAATTTTTGGTTTGTGTAATTCAGTGCATTGCTATAGTGAGCAGAGAAAAACTGGAGTTTTAAAAGCCCTACTAACTTGTAATGCAAGGGCTTTAGGAGTCTTGTTTTAAATATGCCCGTCAAGATACACAGAATTTGAGGCACGGATGGACTTTTCTCAGAACCCTTCAAGGCACATAGATGATAATTAAGGTAGGCAAAGATTGGAGTTTGAAAGAGGCAAAGTGCTTTTTGAAGGTGGAATTTGGAGAAGTTACAAAACTACGAAAATTTTGCATTTATTTTCTCATTTAAATTTATCATTATCATTGGATGTTTGTTATAATTTTAAAGTAGGTTAGATTCATTCATCCCTTTTATGGCGTTTTTGAATGATGTTTAGAAAGAAGGGTGATGGAAGGGCACTGTGCACAGTTGCTTGTTTCCAGAGTGATGCTCGTTGGATAGAAGATTGCACCAGGTCAGCGCTGCATTGCCCGTTTCTTGCAGCGCCTGGTTAGGGTAGATCTGAGTGTGGGGACAGTGGGCTGAGGGCTCTTAGCCAGAGTTGCAGTGGGCCGCTGCTGAGCAGTGTTGTGATCTTGTTCCCAGGGCCATGCCCTGTGTGCCTGTGGAAGTCTGGTGCACATGCTTAGGAAAGCACTCCTAGTGTTCTCTCTCTTGGTCTAAAAAGCTTACCATTTAGTGACTGTATTGAAGCAACCAACACAGTTTTGTTTTCGTGCGATTCCGGCAAAGGGGCGTTTCTGGTACGGCGGTAGTGCACAGTGGTTACCAGTGCGGGAAACTTGTCTGGGCTCAACTCCTGCCTCTGCCCTGGGTAAGTTCTGTGGCCATGACCAAATCACTTCACCCCGACTGTCTCTGGGCCTCAGTTTCCTCATCTCTAAAAACGCTCCTGAAAAGCCTGCTCTCTGTGGTTGCTGTAAGGGATAACTTAACATGTAAGCAATTAACCGCCTCATGATGCATAGGAAATGCTAACTGAATAGAGCTCTTATTAAATATTACTCCCTGCCATTGGTTCTTTTCCTTTCTTGAGAGTCGAAGTGAATGCCGTACAGTGGGACACTATCAGAGCTTTGGAGCGTGACCCCCAGGTTGGAATTTCACGGTAGCCACTAATAGTTGTGTGACTTCGGACTCCTGAGCCAAGCGTCCTTCCTGAGACAGAGATTTAAGACCTACAAGGGCACGTCAAGCAGTTCGTGCAGAAGTTTTCGTGAGTCATTTTTCAGTGAACTGCTTGATCCCCTTTTGTCTATGCTGTGTATGAAACACTGTGCTGCTTACTGGACTCGCTTCTTTTTTTGGGGGGACTTGTTTTTTCAACTCTGATAAGGTTGGGAACACCACCCTCCTAGGGTTGATGTGAGGACAACCTGCGGCAACTTTAGTGATACTTGATAAATACTGTTGTTAGGTGAGATGTTTCAAAAGTTCGTGGAAGAAATAGAATTAAAGGATAATGGAATATTTCCATGAACTTTTTGAACCCCTTATGTTATGACTGCTAAATTCCCACTAAAAGTTAGCAGGGAAAGAGTAAATATGGAACAGTGTAAGTGGAAAGGATAGTTTTCTTTTCTGAAATGTCATGGGGAGAAAAGATAGGGGGCAGGAGAAGAGTTTTCTAATGAGTTCTTATTTGTGAATACCATGAGTGAAATAGAAAATATACCACTATATGCCAGTTTTAACAGAGGTTTAAGAAACATTTCAGTGTATTAAAACACTTAGTGATATAAGCTTGATCTTTTTTTTCTTTGCCAATAACTGATGAATCCAGCGTCAAGATGTTTATGTAGGTTACAATAGGTCACTTTGTGTCAACTCAGTACTAGACTAGGCATCAGTACTCAAAACTCCAAAATATGAATCAGCCGGCCCGTCTGTTAGGCTTTCTTCTAGGATGTGTACTTAGCTCTTGAGAACAGGTCATACAGTGTAGTAAGTAATGGAAAAAATTGGGAACACCAAAGATAGAAGCCAGCCAGGCACATAAATGCCTTCTAATAATTATTGCCACCATTCGTCTGTCAGTTTATCCCATTGCGGTGGTTTGCATGTTTCTGTGATACTGGAAGGAATGCCACCGATACATGTGCCGAGGTGACTGACACATGCTGGGTAGGTTTCAATAGAGCTTTCAGACTAAGATAGGCTAGGAAGAAGTACTTGGTGATCTACATTAAAAAGAACAACAAATGCAAAAAACGGCTGGTAAAAACCCTTATGAATCGCAGTAGCACACTATTTTATGTAGTAGCAGTTGGGAGGCACTCAAAATACCGCCGGGGAAAAGCTACCTCCTCAACGTACAGTGGATCTGATGTAGATGGAGTAACGCTTTCGAGACCTTCATTTGCTGATGTGCCTTGGCTCCAAATAGAAGAAACAGCTGCAAGCAGTCATTCGTAATCCGAGTATGGAATGTACAAAGTATGAATCTGGGAAACTTGGAGGTTGTAAAAGGAAATGGAACACTTGAAGATCGATATCCTAGGCATTAGCTGAAGTAGTGACCGTTTTGAATCAGTCATATGTTTTGCTATGTCACAAATGGCAAATTGAAGAGGAATGGCATCTGTCATTAACTTTCCCGTATCCTGTTCCGAAGCTCATGAAGTTCGCTGATCGGATAGTAGCCATGTAAGGAAGACTAGTTAGTATGACTGGTAGTTACATTTAAACACCAGCATTAATGCCAAAGTTCATGGAAGCTTGAATATTTTTATCAATTTCATAAGTCTGAAATTGATCGAACATGCAATCAAGATGCACTGTTTGCATTAATTATTGGAATTATTTTGATTGGAATGATTAATTATTCCAATTATTAATTGGAATTATTAATGATTGGAATGCAAAAGTTGGAAGCAGAAGAAGGATCAGTAGTTGGAAATTAGCCTTGGTGATAGATATGATGCTGTCAGTCTTATGACCTTACCTATTGGAAATACTCTTTTTCCACATAAACATGGACGATCCCAGATGGGGGATACACAGGAATCAAATCTACAGTTTTGGAAATTAACCATGGAGAAGCAAGCTCGGTGTCATCAAACCAATCAAGATCAGAAACAGACCATGCATTGATCACATGCAAATTCAAGTTCAAGCTGAAGGAAATGAAAACAGGTCCACGATACCCAAAATCATAACCCTGAGTATGACCCACTCAAATTTAGAGATCATCTCATGAACAGATATGGCACACTGAACAGAAGACCAGGGGAGGACACCATACATCAGCAGTTCTCAGCCTGTGGATTGTGACCCCTTTGGCAGTTGAACGACCTTTTTACAGTGGTCGCCTAAGACCATCGGAAAACACATATTTTCGATGGTCTTAGGAACTGAGACACCGGTCCTCTATCTGTCTCCAGGCGTGTCCTCCCACATGCAGATACGCCCACCTACAAGTACCCACCTTGAAGACTGCTACCCATGCTGCACTATGCTTCCAGACAAAATTTTATTTATTTGTAATTAGAAATAAATATTTCACAATATATAATTATATATTGTTTTTGTCATTAATCACTATGTTTTAAGTTCAATTTGTAACAATGACAATACATCCTGCATATCAGATATTTACATGACCATAAGAGTCGCAAAATTGCTTTCCGCTTGCCCGTTCCACCTGGAAGAGGGCCTCACTGGAAGAGGGCCGTAGGCAATCATGGCGCCCAGCCGGAATGGCATGATCCTGAAGCCCCACTTCCACAAGGACTGGCAGCGGCGTGTGTCCACGTGGTTCAACCAGCCGGCGCGGAAGATACGCAGGCGCAAGGCACGACAAGCTAAAGCCCGCCGCATCGCCCCGCGGCCCGCGTCCGGCCCCATCCGGCCCATCGTGCGCTGCCCCACGGTGCGCTATCACACCAAAGTCCGTGCAGGCCGAGGCTTCAGCCTGGAAGAGCTGAGGGTGGCGGGCATCCACAAGAAGGTGGCTCGCACCATCGGCATCTCCGTAGACCCCAGGCGGCGGAACAAGTCCACGGAGTCCTTGCAGGCCAATGTGCAGCAGCTGAAGGAGGACCGCTCCAAGCTCATCCTCTTCCCTAGGAAGCCCTCGGCCCCCAAGAAGGGAGACCGCTCTGCGGAGGAACTCAAACTAGCCACGCAGCTTAGTGGACCTTTGATGCCCATCCGAAACGTCTACAAGAAGGAGAAAGCCCGGGTCATCCCGCAAGAAGAGAAGGACTTCAAGGCCTTCGCCAGTCTCCGCATGGCCCGTGCCAACGCCCGGCTCTTTGGTATCCGAGCGAAAAGGGCCAAGGAGGCTGCAGAGCAGGATGTGGAGAAGAAGTAGTAATGTTGCCAGGGCCTTTAATAAACTCTACACACACACACACACACACACACACACACACACACACAGAGTAGCAAAATTACAGTTATGAAGTATCAGCGAAATAATTGTACGGTTGGGGTTACCACACAATGAGAAACTGTATTAAAGGGTCATGGCATGAGGAAGATTGAGAACCACTGTCATACGTGAAGAAAGCAAAAGCTCAGAAATTTGCTCTTAAATGTAGAGTAGCTAAAGTGAAAGAAATGATGACATAGAGAAGTTGAACCAAAGACTTCAAAGGGGGGTACCTCAACAAGACAGCATTGTGATGAAATGCAGAGACCTGGAATTAGATAACCAAAACGGAAGGACACATTTGACATTTCTCAAGATGAAAGAACTGAAGAAAAAATTCAAGCCTCGTATTACAATGTATAAGGATTCAATGTGCAAAGTGACCAAAAACTCAAAAGCAAACTCATTGCATGGAGTCAGTTCCAACTTTTAGTGACCTTATAGGAATGAGAAGAACTGCCTCTGTGGGTTTCTGAGATTAACTACGTAACTGTGGGAGCAGACAACCTCATCTTTTTCCTGTAGAATGGCTGGTGGGTTTGAACTCCTCACCTTGCAGTTATAGCCCAGCACAGAGCCCACTACACCAGTAGGAGCTCTACTTACACATTGAGCTGCTCACCACAAGATCTGTGGTTGAAACCCACCAGCCACTGCACGGGAGAAAGAGGAAACTGTCTGCTCCCATAAAGATTCAAAGTCTGGGGGGAGCAGGGAGGGAGTGGGAAAAAAAAAAAAGAGGACCTGATGCAAAGGGCTTAAGTGGAGAGCAAATGCTTTGAAAATGATTAGGGCAAAGAATGTACGGATGTGCTTTATACAATTGGTGTATGTATATGTATGGATTGTGATAAGAGTTGTATGAGCCCCTAATAAAATGTAAAAAAAAAAGATTCAAAGTTCAAAGTCTAAGACCCCAAAGGGCAGTTCTGATCAACCGTACAGGGTCACATATGTTGGAATCGACTCAGTGGCAGCGAGTTTTAATTGTTTGTTTTTATGAGCAAAATGTTGAATGATGCAGGAAGCATAAAAAATATAGAAAAGAGCTACTGTATTATTTGAGGAAGGTAGACTGTGTTTTATAACTGAAGGAAGAAGTCTAAGGTGTACTAAAAAAACAAGGCATTAGGAATTGATGCAGCACTAATTGAGATGTTTCCACAAACAGGTGCAACACAGGAAATAGTCATCTATGCTAAGAAATTTGGAGGGCCAGCTACCTGGCCAACTACTGCAAGAGATTTCAGGATTTGTGCCCATTCCGAAGAAATACAATCCTCATAGAATGTGAAAGGTTTTAATAATATTGAGATAATGCACAGGTAAAATTTTGCTGATGATAAAAAATGGTTGCAGCAATATATGGAAAGAGAACTGTCAGAAATTTGAGCCAGATCAGAAACAGCTGTGGAACGAGAGCTATTTGCTGGTGTCAGGTGGATCTTGGCTGAAAACAGAAAATGCCAGCTATTTACCTGTGTTTTATTGGCTATGCAAAGATATTTGATTGTGTGGGTCATAATAAATTATGGATAACATTGTGAAGAACAGGAATTCCAGAACACTCCATTGTGCTCATGCAGGTCCTAGGCGGTCTTGACCAGAGGAAAGCCACAGGGGGAGGTTTGAAATCAGGGAAGGGATACACCAGGCTAGATTTTTTTCACCATCCTTCGTGTGCATGCTGACGAAGTAATCCAGGAAGATGGGCTATTATGAAGAAGAGCATGAATCAGACTGGAAGCAGGCTCATTAATAGTCTGAGATACGCAAATGACACATGACTTGAAGCATCTAAGACAGCAAGATCAAAGATTATGGCCTTTGGTTTGGATTACACCCCCACAAAAAACAAAAATCCTTATAACTGGACCAATAGGTGACATTATGATCAACAGAAAGGATTTCAGTTGTCAAGGATTTGATTTTACTTGGATCCACAATCTACAGCCATAGAAATAACAGTCAAGAAATCAGATAATGGAATGCATTGGGCAGATATGCTGCAAAAGATCTCTTTGAAAGTGTTAAAAAAATTTTAAATGTGATTTTGAGGAGTAATGTGCTGTCCAGTCATGGTGTTTTCAGTCACAAAAGCTGGACAAATAGTAAGGACAACTGGAGAATGGGTGCCTTTGAATTTGGGTGTGGGCGAAGAATATTGACTATACCATCATCTGCCAGAAGAAGGACCTGTCTAGAAATAAGTACAGCCAGAAGGAAGGATGGCAAGACTTTGTCCCATGGACTTGGGATTAATCCCTGGAAAAGGTGAGCCACAGCAAGAGAAAGAAGGTCCTGTACACATGGCCTGAGGCAGCACTCACACCAGGGGCTCAACCTTCGCGACCATTGTCTGGAGCAGCGGTTCTCAACCTTCCTCACGCCGCCACCCTTCAGCAGTTCCTCCGGTGCTGGTGACACCAAACCATAAAGTTATTTTTGTTGCTACTTCATCATGGTCACTTTGCTGCTGTGATGAATGGGGCGACCCACGGGTTGAGAACGGCTGGAGCAAACGGCGGCGACACGGAGCTGGGCAGTGTCCTTGTGTTGTGCATGAAGTCCCTATGAGCCAGAGCGTACTCGGTGATCCCTCATTGCAAGAAGTAATGACTGACGCAGTTTAGTTACTTTTTGTTGCGAGGCATTCTGC
Source organism: Tenrec ecaudatus (assembly GCF_050624435.1). NCBI lineage: Eukaryota > Metazoa > Chordata > Mammalia > Afrosoricida > Tenrecidae > Tenrec > Tenrec ecaudatus. Next base: position 24,622,199 of record NC_134533.1, read on the forward strand.
CTTTGTGAGATTGTTAGTGCCTGGTCTGTCTTAGGGTAATTATAGATTTCTCTGAATATTGTCGTATGCAACCTATACTGAGTCTAGAAATGGCCAGATTATAAGTTGATTATGAGAAAAGCCGCTGTTTAAACCTTTGCCTTAAGTGATTTCCTCAGAAGTAAGTGTTTTGTGTTTAAGGATTGAGTTTTATTACATTTCTATGCTATCTATCGATATCCCCACCACCTACCTGAAACCAGTAAGTGATGAGGGGGAAAGATCATTATATATATCACATGACTACTTTTATTCATTTCTTACACATTTAAATCTGAGCACTTTCTGATTTTTCACCAGTGTATTTTTTTATGGGATCCAGCATTTGTAATAAATTGGCAAAGCATCCTGAATATGGTATGTTAGCACTAGCAAAAATTTGAGTTACGGAAGTATAAGAGCTTCCGATAACTTTCTGTTTTTATGAATGCAACTGAACCTCTTGATAAGGGCCTAGTAGGGGATAGATATATTTACTGTGTTGTATTTTGTCTGTCTTCCTAAAACAATGTTTCTTCTTTCTGAGCAGAAATTCCAGCAAGGTTATTTTGATGAAATTGTTGTGCTTCAGCTTAACTGATAATTTATAAAATTAAGCTGCCTTTACGTCAGGTTGTATAGTCTTCTTTCCGCTAAAAAAAAAAGTAATCGTACCGTACTTTACAATAGCTGAGTGGCCTGCAGTAAAAACCTTTAGCTTTTAAATTAGCATATGTATATATATATATATATGCAGTGTTAAGTTTATTTTAAAACATAATTGGGGCCCCATAAGAAATACTTCTTTTGCTTCAATGAGAGTGTAGAAAGCTTTAAAGTGTGTTTCATTTTCATAAATACCTGGGTTAGGACTACGTTGCTAGAATCCTTCAAGTTGACTTAAAGAATCAGACCGTTTCGAACATTGGTTTATATTTACCTAATTTTAAAAGCTGTTGTGGCTGTTGACAGGTGAAACTCCGTTTCATAGGCACAGGAAGCAGTCGGGTTCACTGGGTGCAGGCGGGGGGGGGGGGGGTCACTGCTTTACAGAGGTGAGCTTTCGCCCTCCCTGCCTTTCCTGTACCTGTTGTTTTAGTATCTCCTCTGCTTTTACCACCACCTGTCTGCTAGTCACCGTCCCACCAAACCACTTTCTTTGTTTCTCATCAAAAAAGTCATTATAATGACTTTTCAAATTAGAAAAAACAAACAAACCACCTAAACCCCAGAGTTTTTCAAATAGGGAGATCTGCTGTCAGGACCTGAAGGATTTAACACTTGTTGACACCCCTCCCCCTACTTTGGGCCTTTGGCCAGGAATTGCGTAATCAGGTAGCTTAAAATCACTTGGGAAGTAACTGAGTATTTTTGAAAACGTTTTGTATGTGGATGAAGGAAGAGGAGAGAAAAATACCTTTTTGCTTTAAAAGTTGCTGGAGGTTTTCTAGAAATGAAGTAGGGGTGTAGTGAGGAAAGGTGCAGGCTTGTTACTGATCTAGGAGAGGGGAAATAGCCATTTACTAGCTCTGGGCTCTGGCAGTGGGCTCCTGCAGGCCTGTGGACATGATCTGAGAAGAAATGGAAATATTAATGTTGAGGATTATGAAAGTATTTTAACTAAGAAGGCTAGCATTTCTTTCATTTCGTTTGTAAAATGTGCACTGTGACTGATGCTTTTTGGGTTAGGTATGGGCATGCCTCGGAGAGGCTGCACACTCCCTCCCAGACCGCTCCAGTAAAGCGCGTCATAGGACTTGTTTCACAGTGCTTGTAAAAGTTAGTTATACTGTAGTCTGTTAAGTGTGCAAGCGCATTAGGAGAAGCTGTGAACTATTGTGAGAATCACCAGGAGGCATGAAGACACCAAGTGAGCATGCCACTGGACAAGTGAAGTGGCTCATGCCCTCTGGCTAGAGGTTGAGTTGCTGCTGCAAACCTTCAGTTTCTTAAAAACACAAAACCGTTACATGAAAAGTGCAACAAAAATGAGCTACATGTTACTGATCTTGTATGTTTCTTCAGGTGATAGCGGGCCCTCATTTTCAGGTCTGTCCAGTTTGTTTCAGATTTGGTCATGGGTGGGATCAGCTCCACAGCAACTAACAACAAAAGTAACAAGGCTGTGCTGGATTCAAGTCGAGTAACTTCTAAGCTCTCTAACACACTCAATCTATTTTTCACTTATTACTGGGGGGAGGGAGGGAAAGAAAACCATATTTGAGACCAGAGCTTTAATTTTAGCCATCGGATTATTTTTAAAACCTTATTGCAGACATTTAGAAACAAATAAGACATAGTGTATGCTCTTAATAAACACCGTGTACTCATTATCCAACTTCAGCAGCTATCGGCTTTCTGTTAGTCTTTATGATGTGTACAACAAAACAGGAAAGTAATCTTATGCTTTCAAAATACGTAGTACAAATAGACCTAGTGGTAAACTGGAAGGAAAGTCTGTGCAGGAATGTAGCTCTTCTTACCCGTTGTCAATGCAGTGCTGGCCACCTGCTTTAAGATGGTACTGTTCTCACTTCTCTTACAACTTATTGCTGAAGATGTCTGGACACGTTGGAGTATTTATTCTTACCCTTTTTGTCTTTAGAAACTACAAGATGATGAGTTGTGAACTTGCTGTTGCTAGGAAATTGCAGGGTTTTTAGTACATATGTGGCTCTGTGGCTTTGGCTCGGACCACCAATAATGGTCATTTCCAATGCATGCCGAGCAATATGTAAGCCAGCTTACCATTGCTGATCACGGAATCCTGTCCGAACTTTCCTTTCTAGTCTCTTTTCTATTTAAATAGCATGCGTGCATTGCTTGACTAAAGAATAGCATGTCCTAACTCATAAGATGACTTGTTGAAGAGGAACTTTGAGCTGCTTGCAATCCTTAGGCCTGGTACCACGATTAAGCACTGAAGCCATTTGTGTCTCTTTGGAGGGGCAGTAAGTTGTTCACGTGCCTGCAGTTATGAGTCTTACTCAGTACTCGTCACAACAAGGTGACGGTAGCCTTCTTCTGAATTTTCTTGCTTTTATTGGTTTAAATTAGGCCCATAGGGGTGATTATTCCACCCCAGTGCGTGGAGAAGCATCGTCGCTGGAAGTTGCCCATCGAAGCCCCTGTGCAGTACATTGAAAATGCATCTTCAGTGTTACGATGCTCTTTGGCATGTTTAGCTGAACGCAAGGAGTGTACTTATTTAGCAGGACCTTTAATAAGCTCCCTCTACACCAAAGATATATTTTTTAAAATTATACTTAAGAAGACTTTGTAGTATTCCCCCGTAGAGTTCATCTAGAGCAGCAAAACCTTTCTCAAATAAAACTTACTCCTTTAACCGGTATTCATTTAAGTGGGGTTCTCTGTACTTGGTTTCCATGGAAATAGCGAATCGCTAACGTTATTTATAAGGTGGAAGTAAAATAGGGTGCCTAATGGGACCCCATGCTGCTCTGATGAAGAGACTTAGGGAAAAAAAATCCATGCTCATGGGATTTTTTTTTTTTAAACAAGGTTAATGGAAGCCCTGATTTCAGTCGCCTGTATCAGAACATATTTTTGGTTTTAAAGGCTAACATATCAAGCAAACAACTTCTTTCTGAGGTTTGTATTGCTTTCACTTTCAAGTTCGGGACCACTTGCTTATCAGTGTGATTGAGGCTTTGTACTTAAAGATGGCTGTTTCTTTGTGGGTTTTGTTTCAAAAGTTAAATCCCCAGCATATGTAGCTGTTTCAATTTCCCAATGACATTTCAGAGTACAGATGAAAAGATAAATGTTCACTGTGATAGCAGTGATGATAAAGAATCATTATGTTGGACTGCATGGGGTTTTGTTGTTGCTAAATAAGTACACCCCCCACCCCCCTAGCCCACCCCCCCTAGTACAGTCTCGAATCATTTTTAGTTTTCAGGCCTGAAGTCAGTTCTTTTTGGTGTTGTGGCGCAAAATCTGCAGCCAGAGAGATTTTCTTCGGGCAATGCAAGTGGTGGGGGGCACCTTAAATTTGTTCTTGCTTTTTTGAAAGAGGAATTGGTACCACCGCCTTGTCATTGTAATTGAAGTAAATGTTAATGCTTGTAGTCTTTGAGGTGTGGGTTTAAGAAAGACCTTGGCCTTCCCGCACTTCTTTGGAAAGGCCTGCTCTGTGTTTTGTAGGCCTGCTGCAAAGCCTGGCATTTCTGAAGCTCCTTCAAGTGATCCAACATCACTTCCTTTTTGTGTGTTTTTGTGTGTGTGTGTGTGTGTGTGTGTCTTTCACTAATTTTTCTATAACCTGAAAGACACCTGCTCATTTTCCAGCCTGGTGAGTACAGCAGTGCTATATTGAGAAGAGAGGCAGGATGGAGCACAATAAGGTGCTATAATTTTTTATTTTGTTTTGGTCGTCTTTGGCAGCTTATGATCGTTATCCGTTTGTCTGAAAGTACTCTGATTATTCTTGGCTATCAATGCAGCAGAAGCTTTCTGTGTTTTAAAAAGCAAGAATTGTAGTGTACTTGGACTCTATGGGGGAGGAAGTGTGTGTGTGTATGTGTGTACACACTTTTGGTTTTAGGAGGTGGTGTTAGGTGTCACTGAGTCAGTTCCGACTCAACCTCAACAGAACTAAGCACTGCCCGTCCCGGCAATTGTCATGTTGGAGCCGTAGTTGGCTTTACTGCGCTATAATTAAAAGAAAAAAACGGAGTGTTTTAGTCCTGTTGAGTTTGTTTTTGTGTGAGGCAACTTATCTACACTAGTTCCTTCTGTGCATATTAATGCTATTTAAAAATTTTTTTCTTAGTGAGTTCATTGTTCTTTTACTTTAGTTTCTTACTTGTGTTTTTTTTTAATCTGGTGTTTACCAGTGACCTTCCTTAGTGACTTTTATTTGCATTATCTCTGTGCTTTAGAGACGTGGGATTTAGGTCTATTATCCCATTTTTGAGAGAACAACTCCCAGTAGTTACAGTTAGTGCAGCAGAAAGGGTTTCGCAGATGCAGGGCTGGGCATTGATCCCCACCTTGGTGCTCCTGGTTTGCACCCAGAACTCCCATTAGCGTTAATAGGAGGTACTTGCTTAAATCCCTGTGCCTCCAAATAAGCCCAGCCCCTTTGTAATGCCTCCAGATGCCTCGCTTGTTTTTTGGATGTTATTGATGGCAAGAGTTTTGGTCCTGAGGTTAACTGATTATTATTAAGATCAAGTTTGAGTTGTCTTGGGATATGAGGTGATTTACCAATTTCTCATCTGTAACTTAAAAGCTTTCATCATGATGATTAAGCTCAAAAAGTTACAGTACAGCTTCGTGAGCTGTGGGGGCTCGTAAATAAAGATGTTTGTACTTCTTAGTATGACGAGGCAAGATTTCTTTCCGTTCCTTTCTCTCACGACTTCTTAACCCCTAAGTAGATCATTTTACAGGTTTCTATACATATTGTAAAAAGACCTAGTGAAAATTCCCACAGTTAGCCTCTCCTCTCTGACTTTTGTGGGTTAGTTGGACTCACATTTCTCAAGCTCAGACTGCGTGCATTGTGCCGGGCACTGAAACTACCCAGTCAGGTGTTAGATAACACCTCTACTACTAGTCAGGGAGGTGAGCCTGTAGGAGTCATGTGGGGCAGTATGTGGTTGAATTCTAAAATGGATGAGAGAGATGATACTACATATTCCTTAAGTTCAAAGGAAGCAAAGACTGGGGAATTGGATGGTTAAGGGAGGTCTCCATTAATCAGTGGTCCTTTATCTGAACCCTAATTGTTGGATGAGATTGAGGTGTGCAGAGAAAAGATGTGAAATGAATGTTCTCAGTATGGCGAAAATCACGAGTAAAAGTTTGGCAAGGGAAGCCAGCTGACACTTCTAGCCTCTATTTCAGTTTTTTTCCCACCCTTGATTTCCTAAATATTTTGAGGATGTGAGCCATGAAGACTTGGGAGCAAAAAGCATTCAGCTGCCCTTTTTTTTTTATTATTCCCAGAGGGAATTTACTTGCTGTGCTTTAGGTACCAAGAAGAGGCCCCGTGGCTGGTTTGGTTTGGCGAAGGGGGAGGAGCTAAAGGTCTTAAGACTAGGGGGAGCCCAAGTCACTTGGAACCTGGAAGCCACTGGCACAGTACTTTTGCTTTTTTCATAGAAGATTATGGGAGGCCATTGGAGGATTTGAACAGAGAAGTAACAGTATCACTTTGAAAATGTTAAGAGATCCCTCTGGTTGCTGATACAGGAGGCAGTAGGTAGGGCAAGCTTAGGAATGGCATGACCACTTCTGAGGTTGTTCCAATTGTCTAGATGCAGAATGGTGATGAATTGAATGACAGCGGTGGCGGTGAAGGTGAGAGAAGTGCTCAGAGTTCATGTGTGTTGAAGGAGAGTCAGCGTGCCTGCTAGCTCATTGGTTATGACTTGTGGAGAAAAGAGGACTTCGTGATAACTTGAAGGTTTGGGGCCTGAAGGGATGAGTTGTCACTTAAGGGGATGACTGAGGAGGAGGCTGCTGGGCGCTAATTATCAGTTTAGTTTTGGACAGGTTGACTTTCAGATACCTATTTGGCAACCGTGTTGAAAATGTTTCGTGGATGATAGTTAAGCAAAGGAGAGAAAAATTCGGAATCACCCAGTGATGTTCATCTTTTTATAGCCATGAAATTGGGTGAGATCACTCAAGTTTCCCAGAACTGCCCCATGAGCAAGCCGACACTGTGAGTCTTAGAGGTGAGGAGGAACCAGCAAAAGGAAGGAGTTGAGAATGGTGTCCCGGGTCACGATGCCCAGGAAGGATTCCAAGGAAGGAACGAGCAGCTGAGTCAGATGCTGCTGCACAAGAAGCAGGGGCTGAGGCGTCCCTGTCTTGCCCTTGGTGAACTTGATGCGAATCAGCTAAGGCCACCGGAGGGGCTTCTGTAGAGAATGGGAGAAGCAGACTTAGAGTTTGGTTAAGTCTTCCAGTGAGTTTGATTTTACACGAGGAGGATAGGGAGATGGGGGGGGGGGTGTGCGTGTGGTGTTTTTAAGGTGGGAGCAAGGGCATGACCAGGCAACGAGGAAAAATGGACCCTTCCTGAGAGTAACGGGAAGTGCTGGAGGGGTGTCCCTCAGAGGTAAGAGGGATCTGGTTCGTCTCAGAACCTCTTATCATCATTTAAATTAATTTCAGACTTGGGCTCCTTTCTGCTAGAAGTTAGCAAGAGTTGATTAAAAAGCACCAAACTTCCTGTATTTAAAATGGTGTATTGTACTATTATCAGCTTGCTTTACTAGGGGAGAAGAAGAAATTGAATCTTGTGGATAAGGTGACATTTTACAGTTTCTCTGACAATTATCTGTGCTATTCTAGTCCCTTACCGAAATTTCTGATTGAACACAGGCTGCAAACATAATCCTTAACATTTGTAGTGGGGTGACTTAAACACTAGCCTCGTTTAAGTCAGGATCTAGTATTGAGCTTTTTCACAGCAAAACTTGTGTAGTTCACATTTTTAGCATGAAAAGGCTTTCGATACTTGCAAAAGGTACTGAAGAAGTGGTTACTAATCACCTGTACTTTATTTGTAACATTCAAAATTTTACAACCATATAGGAAATCTTTTTTTTTTTACCAGCTCTAATAAAAGCACCTCCTTGTGAAGTTCTAGAAGTGAGTAGTCTGTAGTTAGCAGTGAATCATGTGAAGTTACATTAGCAAGATAATACTCATCTCTGGAAGCAAAAAAAAAAAAAACCCAAACCAATTTCATTTACTCCAACTTAGGTGTTTTGAATGGATTCTTAAAGAACAAATATAAGTTTAAAAAATTCAAACAAATATGGTTAAAATTCTTAACTACCTTCTTGTAGCTGCAAGTGTGGAATGTATGTGAGAAACAAATTTAAATGGACTTTCAGTTAGCTTAATGTGAAGAAACAAAACTTGCATTTCAGACGCAAATGTTTGGTATGCGAGTCATGTAAGAAGCACACTTTTATCTATCAGTCTTACTTTTAGGTGTTCATTTGGTATTATACTTAAGTTACAAGAAGACGTGATTTGCTTTGCTTTTCCACCACTTTCCAAATGGTAGCCAGCTGAGCCCTGTAGGGTCACTGTGGGTGGGAATCAACTTAATGGCTGTAGGTCAGGTCTTTAGAAGGAGCAGCCCGTGTTGGGACTGGTTAGGCATTGAACTCTGCTAACTGCAAGGTCAGTAGTTCAAACCCATCAGCTGCTTTGCACTAGAAAGGTGAGGCTGTTTGCTCCTATAAAGCTTTACAGTCTAATAACAGAAATGTGGGTAAAGGGAGCCAATAGTGTAAGATAGGAAATAATAATAACAATGGATAATTGATCAAGGATTCATGAGGGTGGGGAAGGGAGGGGTAAAAAGAGCTTATACCAAGGGCTCACGTAGAAAATGAGCCCTTTGGAAATGATGGCAACATATATACAAACATGCTTGATACACTTGATGTATGGAATGTTATAAGAACTGTAAGAGCCCCCAGTAAAATGATTTTTTTTAAATGTACAGTCTCAGAAACCCTGAGGAGCCGTTCTGAGCTGTCCTGTTGGGTCAGTCAATGAGTTGGAATTGTCTTGGTGGCAGTGGGTTAGGTTTTGGCTTCTTGTTCTTTGAAAAAAACAGTTGGGTAGTTCTGCTGCAGGCGTGTAAGAATCACACTGGTGGAACAGCATTTCAGTGAGCTGAGGAGCAGTAGGATGCAGCAGTGCATCCCTGAAGATGACAGCCTTGTAAGCCCCGCGGTGAAGCTCCACCTGTTCTCTACTGGGTTGCTGTCAGTCAGACAGCAACTCGATGGCAACAGGTTTAGGTGTGGCCTCACTTCCTCTTTTCTGGGTATCTGAACTAACGTGTTGGTGAATCTGATGGAAGCAAGTGGACCCTCTTCCCAGAAAACTGAACATATGCCCATATATGCAGATCTGATTATACAGAATTGTGGAGCTTGCCAGCTCTTTGGGACCCTAATCTTGGGGTTCCTTTAGTTGTAAAGTACCTTAGGTTTCAAAACTTGCTCTCTGCAGCTTACTTTATATGAAGAATCCTTCCAAAACAGTTTACCTGTATGGATGGTAATTTACTTCATAGAGAGGTAACTGCTCAGTCTGGGAGGAGGAAGTGAGGTCTAGTGGAAGGCCGAGCTAGTCAGTGGTCCTCCAGCTTCACTACTGACTTGGGTGGTGACTGGGGAAGTCACTTAGCCGGTCAGACTTGGAATACTTTGGTGAGTCTGGCAGTCTACTGCAGGCAGCTTTGTGAGCACTTCCATGGGACAACCCCCAAACCAAACACAACTACCATCGAGTCTATGCTGACTCAATAGTGACCCCTGAGACCGTAACTGCTTATAGGAGTTGAACACCCAGACTTTCTCCCCTGAGTGACTGGTGGGTTCAAACCACTGACCTTCTGATTGGCAGCCCGAGTCCCGTCTACACCACCAGGGCTCCTACAGGTGCCCTTGGAAGTCCCTTCATACCTAATTCTTTTTCAAATACTTCTTACCTTTCTTTTTGTCTTGCCCTGTAACTCGTGAGTCTGAATTCTTCTCATATTTAAAAATAGGATAAATGAGTAAATGATCGGTTTTGCTATACCAATAGCTGAAAATCAGTGGAACACCATATGTAGGAAGCTTTGGCTGCTGTGATCCATTCAGTGCAATTTCCTGAATCAGTGCCCCAAACAACCCAGGAACGAACCTACAAGCCAGGGCGAAACTTGTTGGGCGGTGCTATCTCTGTTGCAGTTGTCTTCTTCAGTTCTGTAGCTTGCTGCTTCACCCTCAACAATGGCAGGCTTGGTTTGTTTGTTTTTGATAAACAGAAGTTCTTTTGTCTTAATTTAGTCCATTTATCAGCCTTTCTTTCCCTGTTTATTATATTTTAAAACAGTAATAGTTTACTTCCTAAGCAACAGTTTGGATGAGAGCAGTTTTACAAAGTCATTCATTTAACAAATACTGCTGTAGGAGATCGATGCCTAAGACATTATCCCCAGCCTGAGAAAGCTAACAAGAAAGGCTAAGAGGGAGATAAGCCGGGAACCGACAGCCTAAGTGTCCATCCGTCAATTCACTCTTTTCACAAGCATTTATTGAGCATTTACTCTGTGCCTGGCACTGTTCTAGGCATCTCTTCAGTGGCATAGAGTCGTGTTGGTATCTGTAGTATGGACAGGCTACTTTTCCAATAACCGTCTCATTCCTGATTGTTGCATGATTTCCCCATAGGTTGGGAGTCATCCTAACCTCGGTAATTAATATCCTCATTTATGTGGACCCGAGAACTTGCTGCTTAAGAAAAGAACAGAATAGAACAGCAAATTGAATTTCTTTTGGAAATGGATGTTAACAGCATGAATTGGATCTCTTTTGAATTATTTTACTGTGGGCTTGATATGACTGTACATGATAAAACCAAGCTTTATAGTCTGGGCGACATGAGGATCTTTTGAACTAGCTTGAGGGAACAGGGGACTCCCTCGATTGGAGTAGCATCAGGCAATAAGCGCGCTGTGATGTTTAAGGCATATGGAAGGCCGCTCTCCAACGTACAGGTATTTGAATGGCATGTGCCACACACTCAAACATGCAGTGTTACAGTATGGTGCATAGAATTTAAATCATTAAATGCCAAAATATTAGCGGGGGGAGGATTTTAATGTTTGCTTATTGATTTTATTTTAAAAATTGGGGGGGAGGGCAAGGGATGTTATAAATATAAATGTAGAATGTTTAAAATAAACGTTGCCACCTGATTTGATTTTTCTGACCTTAAAGTCAACTCAGTGGGGCTTAGTGTTCCAGAAGCACTATGGAGCATTGGCTCCAGGAGGCCCACACCTTGATTTCCTTTCCAGCCCATCACTGAGTAATTAGAGATGTACCAGAGGGGGCTCGGTGTGCATTGATGACTTACGACCTAAAGGGCTGAGACTCTTAAGAATGTGAGTGAAAAGTTTCGTTAAAATTCTGACTGCGTTATTTTAAAATGCTAGTACTTTTTAAATCTTACATAAGGCAAATGCATCTCCGAGTTAAAAGGAAAAAGACCTTTTAAGTGGGCCAGACCCAGGGCTGTTGGTATTAACTTAAGTTGTTACTATAAAGCCACTAACAGTGAAGGTCATTTGCTGGGGATGAGAATATATTTGTCTGTTGTCATTTAGATGAGGGACCTTCATACTGTGTGTCTATTATCAGCTACTTTCCCTTCTCTTAAAAAAATAACAACAACCCAATGGGGTAGAAATTTGCCTGCTCTTGACTTCATGTTGTAAAAATCTTATCTCTTCCCCTTATTCCTATTGGATTTAAAACTTGGGAGACTTTAATTTTTTTCCTCTTGAAAATTAGAAATCATTCAGTTTTCAGTTTTTGATGGCTATTCATAAATCTGTTTGTAGTCTAATTCCATTTCCCTTTCTTCTGTTATAGGGGGCTGGAGAGCTGAAGGAGAGCAAGTTTCCCCAAAATTGGTGAGTGTTTTTTGAGGCAAGACATCCATCCCGTGTTTGATGGTAGCTGGATAATGCAAAGGCTCAGTGAGTCCCTTCCCCCACCTGCAAAGCAGCGCTCTCCTAGAAATGAGACTGCTGTTTACACTGAGTGAAAGCGAATTTTTGTCTAATTTCACATAGCCATATCTCAAATGCATTTGTGTTTCTAATAATACTGCTAGGCTTGCATATTCCTACATTTGATAACCTATTAAATGTTAGAGGTCCTTTTCGCTGAAAAACATCCTTAATGCAGTAGTTAGTTAGGGCTGAGAATCAAGAAGTCAGGAAATTCAAAAGTTAAGGTTCCCATTATGTTTTGCATTACTTAATAATTGTTAAATTTGCTGGCTGAAGTATATGTGCAAAATGGCGAGGTCAGGGCTAACTATGGGTCTCTTGACTTGGAAATTTGGGGCTCTTTGGCATTTATATTCTTAAACGTGATGTTGGAGTTGCTTCATGTGTGAGAGTACATTGTTAGTGTTTTGTTGTTTGGTCTTACTTTTAAAAGAGGCAAACGGATGGAGAGAGAAATATAACTGTGTATCATATAAGCAAACACATTTTCCCCTAATACCTAATACTACTTTAATAGATTTTTAAAATGGCTTATTAAATCATCAGACTTAATCATTTCTTTAAATATCTAATACAAGATTACAAATTACACAGGGCAGTCTAGTGACTAAACATCAAACATATTAACCTTAATTGGTGTGTATTATGTTAAAAAATTAAACTTATCAGGGAATCTGGAGTAGGGTACTCTCTCAATGCCAGGCTACTCCTTTGGGGAAAAAGCTCTCTCAAAGAGCAATTAACTTGGTGGGTGGAGTAGATAGTTACTTATGACTTCTTTTCAATAACTTAGGGGCCTTGAGGTAGGTAGCTCTCCTCACCTTTAGGAATTCAGCTGTGGATATAGAAGGGGAGGCATTTGAAACTAGTTAACTGTGTATTTTCCCACCTGGTTCTTCGACTTGCCTTCCCCTGCCGGCATCTCTTACTATAAATAAGACCCTCCTACTGACCCCTTGCTTTGAGGCGTGTGTGGTACAGCCATGGAGCCTTCGAATTCGAACCCCGAAGGCCTTCTCGCCCAGCCTTATGCTGTGTGTAGCCATCTCTTGGTCCATAATCGCCACAGCTGGTTAGTTGAGTCCATATTGAATACTGGGTTTTAAAAAGGTGGGTGGGTGGGTGCTGAGGAGCTCCAGTTCCACAGAGACAGGTATTATTGTGGTAGGGTGGGGGTGGCATGGGATCTGTGATCAAAGAATTTGGGGAATGTGGGTTAAACAAAGTTAAACAGGTTTCTTTACTACAGGACTTCTCAGAACCTTTAATATGCTAATGTGCATTGTGAATCTCCAAGAGGGGGATATGATGTGCAGCATTCTTGAATACTTCTAATGACAGGGAGCCCACTACCTCATAAGGTAACCCATTCCTTTTTTGTACAGCTCTCATCCTTAGTTCTTCCTTCTATTGATCTGAAATCTATCTCCCATGACTTCCGCTTCTTCCTATTAAGTACTTAATGGTTATTATGAGACCACCAGACCCTCTTAGACTATTTTGTATGATGAATATTGGTATGATTCTGGCCAAGCTTGTCTGGACAATCTTTTAGCTTTAAATAGCATTCTGGTATGTGTGGAACCCATTTCTAAAATCTTGGCCTCATTGACCCTGTGGTTCAGATAAGACTGCTCCCCAATCTCCTTCACTTTGAATTTCTGAATATACCTAATTACCCTACTGATAGGTGAAGGTATGATGATTTTTGTATGCATGCTTGCTTCCTGGTTGTTGGCTTTTTAATATATACATATACATATATATGTATGTATGTGTATATATATATATATATGAAATCCAAAAGAAAAAGTCACGTTACAGCCTAGGTTGGGCATCAGAAAGATGAGTTAGAAACTGTTGGGATGTGTGTGAATGGTAGAAAGTAGATGGTGGAGGAGAGGATTCATCTAGGCTTACCTCAAAATGTCACAGAAACCCTTGTTTAAAAGGTATTTTGTGTGTCTAAGTGTGTAAAAGGAACTCCTCCCCAAAACCCCATAAAGATATGTATTTTACACTCACAAAGACATTTAGACATTTAGATCTCATGAACATAGTTTTGTATAAGTGTGCATACATGTATGTACTCACTTATTGACTATCTTATGGGACAGTTTACATTTATGCCCATAGTAAAACTCTGTCTGACTGTTTTGTGCATTAATGACGTATGCTTGACAGTAACAAATGCCAAAGTGAGAAGCAAGAGTACCTCTGCTGTCATACTTAAGGCTGTGTGTCAACTTGGCTGGACCATAATTCTTAGTGGTTTGCCAGTTTTGTAATGTTGTTATTTGGCAGTTGTATAATGATGTAGTCATCTTCCATTTTGTGATCTAATGTGGTTTTCTCTATTTTTGTATTACAACTTGGTCTTTGCAATATAACCATGTGAGGAGGGAATATATACACTATATATATGAATGAATATATAAAATTCAATAGTTAGGAAACACCAGTCTAACTAGCTAAAATGAATTGTTACCAACATCTGTAACACCAGGGTTTGAGCATAGTAAGTGCTGAATTCAAAGGTAAAGCCACTAAAATCAGAATTGCCTTATATTGTGTCCAAGACATCATATGTTGGCATAGCTTCATTGCAGATTGAGTCCATGATGAACAAAAGCACATTAAACTCAGAGGTATTAGAAAAAGCTAAAAAAAAATAAAATCAGTGTTGTCAAACCCATTGGATAGTAGCATTTTCTGTTGACCTTGTGGAGCTTTAAAGAAATACCACTATGAAAATAAATCAGAATTTATAGAACATTTGCTAAATGCTAAGAAAACAAACATTACATTGTCATTTTTATATGGATTTCTTTTTAATCAGTTAAAACTTTCAATAAGTACTATTAAAATAATTATATTATTTTTATCATCTTGGTTTATTTTTTACACTCAGTTACGTTAAAAGCTAAAGGTATTGTTTTATTAACATTATTGTCTCTATATGCTTAGTAGGAAATAAGTACTTGACAAAAAATGGAAACCTGATATTTATATTTTAAGTGTGTGACAAGTAACAAGGATGTACACAGACACCAAAACTTTCTACTTTTTACACTGGCCTGTATTTTCTCTAACAGTATTATTGGCATAAAATTCACATACTATACAATTCAGTCATTCAATCATATTGGCACATGCATTTTAAAAAATAAGTAAATTCCTATACAGTGTGTCTGAGAATACAGATCAAAAGAGGAGGGAGGAATCTGATACCAAATAAATACACATAGTGAAGATGGAGCTCCATGTTTTTAGGGCGTTCATTCTGAAGACACACGGTCTCATGGACTCATTGTTAGAGTACATGTTGGTTGATGAGTAGAGGATTAAGGAAAGGTTGATGTCAAATTTGGCACAGAGCAAAGTGTTCCTTAGAAGTAGTCAGGGAACCGATTACAGGGATCTACATATAACCTGCTTCCTGGGGGACGGACAACAGAAAAGTGGGTGAAGGGAGACATCGGACAGTGTAGGATATGACAGAGTAATAGTTTATAAATTATCAAGGGTTCATGAGGGAGGGGGCAAAATCAGCTGATGCCAGGGGCTTACGTGGAGAGCAGACGTTTTGAGAATGATGAGGGCAACGAATGTACACATGTGCTTGACACAATTGATGTATGTACGAATTGTGATGAGTTGTATGAGCCCCTAATAAAGTGATTTAAAAATTTTAAAAAGAAGTAAAGTCCGAGTTACAGCTTGACTGTAAGTTATTATAGTCATAATCAAAGACCTAGAGGTCACATATCTCCAAGCAGAATTACACAACAGAACTATTTAGAAGTGTCTTTCTTAGAGACTGAAATTAGGAAAGCCTCTGGTTTTCTTAGCAGTGTGCCGTAATGGAGCCTTCTAGGGCTGTGTGAGTGGCACCGGTGGACTGGTGTGAATAGCACAGTCTCAGTCACTCACCAAGGGCTGGTCATGTAGCTCCCTTTATTTAAACCTCCCAACCAACAGTCACGCAGGCAGTGAGCCATTGTCCCCATTGTTCCTGATTTATGCGCAAGTAAGGACAAAAACAAACACAACTGAGAGTGGAACTACAAGGAGTTAGTAAATTCAGGTTCTTTTGTTTTGGGGCACAATTAATGTCTTCCCAGAATCCACAGCTACCTTTTAAGGTGAGATTTGACTGTTGCACATATTTCTGTGTTTTGTGGGAAGGGGGAGGGGGGTTGTGTGTGTACAGTGAGAAACCATTAGGTTTAACATTTACGGGGGCGGGGGTGGGGGGGACCTTCAAAACCTTCTTGGAAATGTCCATTATCTTTTAATCCTGCTTTCCAGAAACTGTTAGACACTCCTCGTACAACTTGGAAGATTGCAAACATTGCTGTTTGTGCTAGGGAATTGCCCTCTCTGATGGTTGCTTAGAGTGGCTGAGTGGTGAAAGGCATCATCCTTGAATAAAGTGTGTTTATCATTGTTTTGGGAGTGTATGTATGTGCACCTGGCAGCAACTGATTTGTCATTAATAACTTATTAACCATCTTTTACAAATGAAGCAACGAATGCTAGACACTATCCCAAAGAAGTCTTCAGATGATGTCTTCATGAGTTGCCTAAGCCCCCAACATATTTTTCAAGACATTGGTTTTTTTGTATGCCATAAATACAGCATATGTACATAATTTGTTCCTTTAGGTATAGGCCAATCCCTCCAAATTGCTGCCTAGAAGGAGACGTTCTTGAAAAAGGATTTCAAATGAATCCTCTTGTTCTTCATAAGTTTTTCCATGACTAGTCACGATCTTTTTTTAACCCTTCAGTTTTATTGCGAAATAAAATAAGTAATTGGTGTTTTTAGTCTCATCAAACAGACGTCACTTTTTCACATGCAGCAGTCTGATGAAGGCAGTCAAAGCTGTCAGCTCCTCGCTCACCTGAGCTGCGGGCTGCTTATCATGCGAGCCACTCTTTGACATTTAAAGCTCACGTGACACCCTGGTTTTACTGTTAGTTTCTTGAATATTTTGTTCAATCGGTGTGAAATTTTTGGATGCTTTTTATCTATTGATTCTCAGTTCATTTTTTCCAGGGTTAGGCTCCATTTCAGTTAAACATTTTTTCAACTTTAAGACTAAAGTCGAAACATTTGAACATGTTGACCCTGTAGGAAGGAGGTAAATAACCCGTGGTGCTGCCTCTCAGGGGTAACCGTGTGCAGTTATGAAAACACCACCAGACTCCACCACTAGACAATGCAGAGGAGTATTTTGAGAACTCTTTGTCGGTTCCATCCTCAGAGCTTCTCAGGATGTACCCTGCCATGACTGTAGGGAGGGTGGCTGTTCTTCATGTCTGTCGGTCCTCTTGTGAGTTGCCTTTTCGTCTTACTTCTTAAAATTTGTGAGTTCTCCACAGAAACTGTGTGAACCCTTTGTCATGCTTGTTGAAGGTTCTCCGTGTTTTTAACCTGCTGTTTAATTCAGAGTTTTTTTAACTGAATTGTACTATAGTGTTGTATGTTACTACTGTGAAAAGACTTTGTGATACTGAAAATACTCCATTGGTTTTTAAATGATTCTTAATTTGACAAAAATTATAAGGAATTGTTTTTGGACACATCTTTCTGATAGAACCTTGCTACATATTTTAGGAAAAATTTGAATTAATTGAAGTACTATTTTCAAGTAGTTCAAGCTGGTGGGAGAAAGATGAGGCGGGACAGCCTTGGAAGCCCCTGGAACAGCTCTGCTTCCTGCGACAGGTCCAGAGCAGTTAGAATTGGTTCAATAGTCTGTTTTCAATAAAACTTTAACAGAGAAATCAAGAATTTGAATAGGGAGATTGTGTTAGTACCTAACATTTAAAGTGACGATATAGTTTTATCTTTGTGGTTATATTTAGAATAAACTAATGATCACGAGAAAGGAACCCACGTGGCAATGTCAGGTAAGCATTGGACTGTCGACTGCAGTGATCGGTGATTCAACACACCAGTCACTCGGTGACACAAAGATAATGCTTCCTGCTCCCAAATAGATTTACAGGCTCTGGAACCTTATATGGGGTTACTATGGGTCAGAGTCAACTTGATGGTGGTGGGTTTGGGTTCTCATTCTTGGTCTCAGTCAGCACTTTGATTATATTACTATGTTTTATTTATAATAGTTTTGTAAACTTGTAAAATAAGAAGTTCAAAATAACATGCCTGATTCTTGTAACCTATTATTTTCCATGAAGGATTTCACTTTCTTCATCAGTGTCTCCTTTTCTAAATTGTCTCCAAATTTATTCCTTTATAAAATCATTTGGTCAACAGTGTTGTTCTTCAGGAATTTCCCATGGTGGTGGTGTATTGTTGTGTGCCATTAGGTGCATTCTAACAACTCACGGTGACTATGGAATAGAGTGGAACTGCTTCCATAGATTTCCTAGCCTCTAATCGTTACTGAAAGAAGCCCTACTAGCGCAGTGGGTTACACATAGTGGGCTGCTAGACCCAAAGTTAGCAGTTCGAAACCATCAGCCACTGAGAAGAAAGATGAGCCTTTCTATCTGCATCAGAACATACTCTGTGGCAGTACGTTAGGGTTAGGGTCATTTTTACGAAGTGGATTGCCCCATCTGCAATCCTTCTGCAGGGCCGCTGGCGGTTTTAGATGGCTGCTCTTTGTCTTTTAGGCAAATGCTTGCCTGTTGGCCTAGCAGGACTCCTGTAATCTCTTCCCTGCCCTTCACAAATGTACATTTAAAAAAAATGTAGCCTTAGGATATATTTTTGTAAGATCAGGTTGTTTTTTTTTTATTGCATAGCAGTATACAGTCAGTCCCCAGGGAAAGATTGCCTCAGATATTTTAAGCCTAGTGAAATTAAGCAAATATAATGAAAACTGATACTCAGAAGAATGCATTGTGTAGTTAATGATTCCATTATAATTGTTAAATCTGTTTTGAAAAACTCTTAGAAAATTAGCTTGAATGCAGACTTGATGCACAGGCAAGTAGTCTTTAGAAAGTGTGAAGATCATTAGTTTGAAGAGTAGTGGTTCTACTAACTTCCTTCAAAGGCTCTTTAAAGGGGTTTAGCTGCCAAGTAAAACGCCACCAATTGGAACCCCCGAGTTGCTCCACAAGAGGGAGATGTGTCAGACTGCTTCTTAAAAGATTACAGCCTGGAAAATCCTATTTCCAAGGTTCAACCTTGCCCCGTAGGATCTCTTTGTGAGTCGGAATCCATTTGATAGCAACAGGTTTGGCTTTGGTTGGTTCTGTTTACAAGAATGTTGAAAAGCTGCTAGCACTACAAATTTCATAGGTGCCAAGAAGAGAGATTTGAAGTAAAACCAGCTTTTGTGTCTCAGGAAAGTGCCTAAAAATATGACCAGGGCCACATTCGAGAAAGAACGGAAAGGAGAAAATAGCCACCGAGCCCACTGGTGGGGTGGGCCCTGCGTGGTGCATGTGGTTTGTTCCCAACCTCTACCCTTGGGATGACAGCTCAGACCCACCCAGCGGTGCCGCGGAAGGAAGGCCTGGCAGTCTGCTTCCATCATGCTCACAGCCACGAAGACCCACAAGGCAGGATTAACTTGACAGCAGTGGGGTTTTCAAGTGATGAGCAGAGGAAGGTCAGGCAGAACAGCACATGTGCAGAGAGCATCAGATGTACACTCGGACGTTAGCTCCAGAGACCGTCAAAGATGTCTGCCTGGGTTTGGAAGAAGCTGCATTTCTCTGTGAAACTGGAAGCATGTTCAGTGCCGAGACTCTCTCACCTGTTGTTGTGCACAATACATTTGTCTTAAAATAGCCAGGACTTTGAGGATACATTGCACTGTTTTAATCTGTGTTAAGTGTTAATGTGCTATATGTAAGATTTTAAATTGTGTCCGAATTTCTTTAAGTGTCTTCATTTTTAAAACCAGGTAAGACTATTAAGGAAAGTACCTTGGCCCATTTTAACCTCGGAGAGGCACTGAACTGTCCAGTTCACTCTGTGATGTTTAAAAATGTGTGACCACGTTGTAGTGTGTCTCTTTAAAAGCACCACACATCCTGCATGGTGACAGTCTGCCCTGCTAGACTGAACCCTGCTAGGTAGAAGGTGGCTTATTCACCTCTGTACCCTCAACAGGTCACATGGTGTTGAGCATCGCCTAGATGTTTTTATGACCAGATTCAGCCCATTGTGTCCCCTCTTCCTTTAGCAGAATGCTCAGTGAATAAAACCCGGAAAGTTTGTGTGTACTGATTTTTTTTTTTAATCTATTTGGGAAATTTCTTGCTCCGAGTTAGTTAGAAGGTCAACTATTTTTAATTAACATCATTTATTTCATTTGACATGAATATTTTCTTTATGTCCAACATAACCATGTACAACATTTTATGATCTCTACAGCTGCAGTGAGAAGACGAGTTGGTTATTTTAAACGGAGAAACTAGAGAATTAGCAGACATAAGAGAAAGTGGAGACAGTAGAGGATGGAGTTGCAGACTCTACAGGAGGCTCTTAAAGTGGAAATTCAGGTTCACCAGGTATGTTACCTTTCTGTCTTCTCCCACATTGTGCTGTTACATAATGGCTCAGATTAGTAAACAGCCCCTCTCTGGTTGTCACTTCACATTTTAGTTTTAATAGTCTGTCAGACAGTTGTCCAAGAATCGAGCCATTTGCTTTCCATTGTTCAACAAATTTCATTGATAGTACCTATGTGCTTATTTCTTTTTAAGAACTTTAATAAAATATTACCAATTTTTCTTTCCAGAGAAAATAACTGAATTTTTAAATATTACAAAGATACCGAAAGAAAGATCTCTTTTTGTCTCTACCTTTTGGTTCTTTTGAAGGACTTAGTTCATGTGAATTAACATGTGTATGTTAAGTAACAAGATATCCAATAAAGTACCATGTACAAGAGGGCTTCACAAAGTTTGTGGGAAAATTCCCTTTCAGTTCCATTTTTCCCAAAAATTTTTAATCACTACCCCCCCGCACACATATACTGATACATTGATTAGATGACTCAGTTTCATGCCTTGATTTCATTCCTTAGTAAAGAAAATGATTACTTCATAACTGTTTAAATTTCCCAATTCTTTCATTTTAACTCAGGTACTCAGGCCAAAGGAACCTTAAGAAAATACATATACACACAAGGGGGCTTTTAAAAGTTTATGGGAAAGTGCCATTGCCTTTTGATTCTACTTTTTCCACCAAAGTTTTGAAGCCCCCTGATGTGTGGTACATGTACATACTCAGACAAGTCAAACTCACTGCTGTCGAGTCAATGCTGAGTCACTGCCATCAAGTCAATGCCGATGGGACAGGCGAGAGCTGTCTCTGCGGGTTTCTGAAACTGTAACTCTTTGCAGGAGTAGAAAGTCTCCTCTCTCTCTCTCTCTCTCTCTCTCTCTCTCTCTCTCTCTCTCTCTCTCTCTCTCTCTCTCTCTCTCAGCTTTGTCTTTCTCCTGTGGAATTGTTGTTGGTTTCAAACAACAGACCCTGTAGTTAGCAGCCCAACAGATAAAACACCAGGGCTCCTCCATATGTATATACACACACATGCACACACATATATTAAAAACATTGCGACACACAGCTACTCAAAAGTGCCAACTACTATTAATAGACTACTTTTAGATGTGTAAGTTGGAGTGTGGAGAAAAGATCTTTTAGCAATGTTTGCTTTATCCAAATCATTTTATCCGAATAGTCTGTGTAGGATTAATTTCTGAAATTGTTGGGAGACAATCTTGGAAATTTATTAATGAACCCTGGTGGTACAAGTGGCTATGCGTTGGGCTGCTAACTTCAAGGCCAGAAGTTCAGAACCACCTGCTAACCCACTTACGAAAGTTGAGGCTTTCTACGCCGGTAAAGACAGTCTTAGAAACCCACACAGCAGTTCTGCCATGTCCCATACATGCACTGTGAGTCAGAGTTCTGCCATCTCCCATACATGCACTGTGAGTCGGAGTTCTTCCATGTCCCATACATTCACTGTGAGTCAGAGTTCTGCCATGTCCCATACATGCACTGTGAGTCAGAGTTCTGCCATGTCCCATACATTCATTCACTGTGAGTCAGAATCAACTTGATGGTAGTGAGTTTTGAGTGAATGAGATTTGCAAGTTGCCCAGAAGTAGGGTAGATGCAAATTTAATGGAAAGCTTCAAATAAACTGTTTTTTTTTAGTGTGAAATCTTTATAGATGTGTTCAAAATTATTTCGAAGTGTGACATTGAAATATTAAACTGCCAGTAATTTTACTTTTTGGAATATTCACAATAAATGTATTTAGTGTGCTATATTTTTACGTTACAGATTAAAATGATTGACAAGTAAGCATTAGCTTCCAAGCTTGCTCTCTTTTTTATGCTCTGTGGCAAAAGCCTGTGCTCTCCATGCTAAGTTCCGGCTGCTCCTTGGGTCCTTTGCGACTCTCTCAGCAGCACTCTTAGTTGTGCCAGCCACAGGTGGGTGTCTCTACGTGCGGCGTGCTTTGTTTTTATGGTGACTTTTAAAGTCCAGGGCGGGCACTCCCATGGCTAACACACAACTATACCGACTGGCGCTTTTATGTTGCGGAAATTTCCCTTCTCTTTGAAACGACTGAATCAGCCCTGCTAACAAGAGAGTCTTCCTCATAGCCACCTTCCTTTGCTGAATGTGCAGCTTCTAATGTTTGGAACGGCTTCCAGCCTTTTCTTGTATAAAAGTAAGGCAAAATAAGAGCAGTACGCACCTGCTCCCAATATTCTACAACTATGTCAAAGACACGGGTGTACAAGTGGGTCTGGTTCAGAGCCTGGGGACTACCACCGGTACATAATATAATAAGTGATGTACATGTCATCTGTTTAGCCTTGCTTCTGATATTAACTGAGGAAAGTATTTTAACATGGAAGTACATCGAATACGCAGTGTGGCTGAATGGCAAATGACTGAGCACTAAGTTCACTGTTCAAATCTGAACATCCTCTCCTGGAGTGAATTTCTAGGACACAATAATCAACCTGAAATTTGTGTGGATCAAAGATTTAGTGGCTATTGAATGTGATTACTGGTGCTTTTCCTCCTCTTAAGAGATTTTGAGATGACAAACGTGACATTCTTTCAGTTTATCCTCACAAGTGAGCAAGTCTCAAATGAGACTTTCTTAAAAGACTGGTAGCTTGAAAGGTGTATTGTGAAACACTTGGTAATGCTAGGGTAGAGGTATATTTTTGTTATCTATGAGTTGTGTTTGTGTGTGTGGACAGAAGGTGGCTAAGAAAGTCCTGGTGGTTGATGTTTATTAACTGCTTGAATAATAATGACTTATGTGAACAGTTAATCTTTCTGATTGAATCCCCCTGTTCCCTCTCATCTTTGATTATTCCTAGAGAGATTAAATGGAAGGTACATTTAAACTTTCAGAAGTTGGTAAACTTTTTCTGTAAAAAATGTCTTTGTGAGGAAGTGTGTGTTAACAAACCCAGGGACAAGGGAACAACAAGTGATCCAAAATCGATGTCAAGGAGGGGGTAGGAGGCCTGGTAGGGCTTGATCAAGGGCAATGTAACCAAGAGAAATTACTGAAACCCAAAGGAAGGCTGAGCATGATAGTGGGACAAGAGGAAAGTAAAAGGAAATAGAGGAAAGAACTAGGAGGCAAAGGGCAGTTATAGAGGTCTAAATGCAACAGTGGTTCTGAACCTTGCTAATGCTGTGAACCTTTCATATAGTTCCTCATGTTGTGGTGACCCCCCCCCAACCATGAAAATATTTTAATTGCTACTTCTTAACTATAATTTTGCTACTGTTATGAATCAGGCAACCCCTGGGAAAGGGCCGTTTGACCCCAAAAGGGGTCACAACCCACAGGTTGAGAAGCGCTGAAATACAGGCATGTACATATGTAAATATATTTATATATGACAATGGAGGAATAGATCTATGTGCATATATTTATAGGTTTAGTATTAAGGTAGCAGATGGACATTGGGCCTCGATGCAAGAACACTTTGTTCTATTAAACTGGCATTCCATGATGCTCACCTTCCCGACACGATCGCTGAACACAAAGCAGTGCATAAGAAAATGTGGTTAAGAAAGCTGATGGTGCCCAGCTATCAAAAGATATGGCGCCTGGCGTCTTAAAGGCTTGAAGGTAAACAAGCGGCCATCTAGCTGAGAAGCAACAAAGCCCACATGGAAGAAGCACACCAGCCTGTGTGATCACGAGGTGTTAAAGGTTTCAGGTCTCAGGCATCAAAGAACAAAAAAATCATACTGTGAATGAGGGGGAGTACGGAGTGGGGACCCAAAGCCCATCTGTAGGCAACTGGACATCTCCTTACAGAAGGGTCGCAGGGAGGAGACAAGTCAGTCAGGGTGCAGTACAGCCACAATGAAACACAACTTTTCCCCTAGTTCTTGAATGCGTCCTCCTCCGCACTATCATGATCCCAATTCTACCTTACAAATTGGGCAAGATCAGAGGATGTACACTGGTATAGATAAGAGCTGGGAACATAGGGAATTCAGGACAGATAAACCCCTCAGGACCAATAATGAGAGTTGCAATACTAGGAGGGAAAGGGGAAGGTGAGGTTGAAAGGGGGAACCAATCACAGGGATCCTACACGTAACTACCTCCCTGGGGGTGCGGACAACAGAAAAGTAGGTGAAGGGAGGCCTCTGATAGTGTAAAATATGACAAAATCCTTAATAATTTATCAATTATTAAGGGTTTGTGAGGGAGGTAGGCTGGGAGGGAGGGGGAAAATGAGCGGATACCATGGGCTCAAGTAGAAAGCAAATGTTTTGAGGAGGAGGATGGCAACAAATATACAAATGTGTTTGACACAATGGATGGATGTATGGATTGTGATAAGAGTTGTTCGAGCCTCCAATAAAATGATTTTTAAAAGAAACAAAAAGTGTCTTTGTCACAACTACTTGGCTCTGCTATCATAGGGACAAAGCTACTATGGACATAATATGGGTGTGCTGTGATACAGTAAAACCTTACTTACAAAACCAGGTAGCTGGCTGGATTTGGCCAATGGGCAATAGCTTGCTGATCCTTGGTATAAAGTATATCCTTAAGACAAGTTACTAATTTCTGACAGGAAAGTAACTAACTTTGATGATACAATGACAGCATAACGTCCCTAAGGGATTTGACTGGTGTACAGCATTTTCTCCACTTGTCCTGTGCTACACTGATTGTCTAAAATACAGCATATGGATAGAGAAGGAAGTTTGTTTTTTCAGTCCAGAGGTGGAGAGTTTGTGTTGTCATCACTCTACTTTAAAATTCCAGCGAATTTAACAATTAAAAAGGGAAGAAGATCCTTTAAGGCAACTTTAGGATAGTACAACGTTAGGATAACTAGGTCAAAACAGGAAACCAAGCTTTTTGGAATGGAAGAATGTGGCTAACTAGCCTTTAGGCTGTATCAGTAGGCGTGTGCATGTGTAAAATCTTGTGCTTCAAATCCACTGAATTCTTGGAATGTGTATTGTTATGATTTATTTCGATTAAGGCCAGGATAGAAGATCCACTAGTGTCAGATATGGAGTAGAATATGCAGGCACATTCACCTCGTGTATTTGAAGACAACCTCAGTAATGCAGGATGTGCCTGAGCACCAGGAAGTAAACAATTTTGACCACTCAGAATAAATGCCATAAGTCATTCCCTAAAGATGACACATTTTACTCAGGGATTTCTTAAGGTTGTTACTCATAACCTACTCATACTTCTTGGAATAAGCCCACTACGTGTATTGCATAGCAGATGAGAAGGAGCAGATTTAAGTTGGGGTTCCAGGGCTGTTAGAGGGAGGCACAATAGTAGCAAGATTTGCTAGCTGATGGCTCGGCATTAAGATTTGTTAGCTGATTGCTTGTCAGTAGACTGAAAAACTAACATGCACACAAAGGAATTTTTTACAACAGCAGTTTTAGGCTTTTAGATTATAAAGACTTTATTGTATTTTAGCACATTATATTAATTGATAGTGATCATGTCTCTAAGTATCAATAGAACCTGACTTTTTTTCTATTTAAGAAGGCAGATGAGTGTTTATATATATAAAGATTTTTATCCAATATAACTTAAATTTTTAAGAAATAGTTTTATTGGCATATAAAAATAGTTTTATTGGCATATAATTCACATATAATTTAATTGTTCATTCATATTAAGAAGAATTGTATAATTGTCACCAGAATCCATTTCAGTTCATTTTCTTCTCAAACTCATTGTTGGTAGCTCCCCATTTCCCCCAGCCTACCCTGTCATGCTGCTAGGTAATTATTAATCCAGTTACTATCGCTTTAGATTTACTTACTCTGGATTTCAAATACGGAAAAACCAGACAAACCACAAACGGGAAGCAAATGAAGAAAATCCAACCAACACTAACAAAACAAACTTCAGTTGAAAATAAAACTGAAAATATTACTAATGAAACAACTTTAAAATGGGTCAAAGGGGAGCTCTAATAAGTTGTTCTTACTTTTTTACCTAACTAAATCTGCCACAATCGACTTTATAGTGCTCTCTGCTGGTAGCAAGGCTGTTCACAGCCCTGGGCTGTGGCCAGAGGGGTCACGGGAGGCTGAGGCGGAATCCATGTGGGGACGCTGCAAATTGGTTTTGAGCCTCCACTGTCATCCAGAGCCTTCTGCAAACGGTGTTTGGAATTTAAACTCTGATGCCGTTTCCTCCTTCATATTTGGATTTTATTATTTACAATCCTTGGATCACATTGGCTGGTGTGCTTTCTCCATGTGGACTTCATTGACACCCCACTTAGATGACTGCTTATTTTAAAACACGGCTCTAAGACCCCACCCACTAACCTTCCTGGTAGTTGGATACCATCTGGTTTCTTCACCACTCTTTCTTATAACACCCTTGTCTTCATTGATCTCTTCATGAGGGCAAGTATTGATGAGTGGGACCATATGACTTAAATTTTTTAAAGTGCTTTGTCACCTAATGGGAGTGGCAGACTTTTGAGTTAAATGAAAAAGTCACTTTGAGAACAGCTATTTTCTAATATCTTTAAGAAGTAGCTGCCGCATTTTTTTTAATCCTTCAAATTTTCCTGCCTGTAGTTATTGTTAGGATTGGGCAGTGTTGATATTGAGAAGATGCCCTGGGTCAAGCAGAATTTATTTGTCTGTGTTTTTCATTGGTCTGCTGGCTTCTGTGTTATCCAGCCCTTTCAGTATTATTTAGCCAGGCAGGCAGTCTCCTTGCTGATCTCCATGTCCTCATGCTAAGAGCTTTCATCCACCCCCTTTGCCTCCAGATAAGACAACGGCAAAGTCAAATCTTAACACCGGGCTCCTTCTGTGGTTAGGTCCAAACCAGCAGAGTTGCCAATTCTGTACTTAGCTGCACACAAACAGGCTTGTTTGGAGATGAACAGCTTCTCTTCAGACCTTGTCTGGAACCCTAGGCAAACAGCAGCATTTTAAGGGGGTGCTTGGCTTTTGGAGCATCCAGCTTACTTAAATTACACTCCAAAAACCCCAACCCTTAGATTTATTATAAAGCATCTTTTCATTTCAAATATAAAATGATTGGTGTGGGGGAGGTGATGGTGGAAATAAAGGGATAGTTGAACAATTTCCCATTTTTTTCTATGAAGAAGTTGTCCAATTATCCTTGTACAGCTCATAGAAACATTTGGTCTCTTCTGATTGCATGGTTGCGCATTTTTTGTGTGCATTTTAAATCCTGGGTATATGGGACCAAACCTGGCTAGACATGTCGTGAGTTAATATGTAAGACTAATGTATCTCTCTCTCTATTTATTACCAGAAACTGGTTGCTCAAATGAAGCAGGACCCACAGGTAATGTACTATTTTTTGTTTCCTTAATTATTCTATTAAAATAATCTAAAATGTAATATTAAAATACAGACTATATTTAAGTTAAAAAGAACTATCTTATTCCTAATAATGATTATTCTTAGCACATTGGTCTTCATGTTTTTAGAGTTTAGAAAAACCCAGTCATTCAATTGCCATATAGCTATCATTTTATATTTGTTACTGCTATTTTGATTTTATGTTGCATGTTTTGAAAAACATGAGAGTTTTAATATTCTTCATATAACTGTGGAACTTCTAACTTGAAGGCCGACGGTTCAAACCCAGCAGTGGTTTGGCAGGAGAAAGTCAAGGTTTACTTGCTCCTGTCAAGATTCACAGCTTCAGAAACCCATGCAGGGTTGCTATGAGTCAAAATCAATTCAGTGGTGATGGGTTCTGGGTCATAAAGCTTAAATTCCATTTCCATGAGCCTTCTTACTCAGAACCAGAGTTTATCCAGCCTTCTGTAGCCTTAGAATTATTGAAAGTGCCCCAGAACCATTCTTACTTGCTCAGAATTTATAGAACAGAACATTTAATTATGGAATCCCGCACTATGTCCAGAGTAAGAATTTTAGAAAAGTATTTAAAAGCATTTTGAAAATTTTATTTTTGAAGCAGCCCTTAAAAAGGAGTATATATAAAAAAGGAGTACAGAAAATGCCTTATATAACAATTCAGCAAATGCTAACTTCTCTCTCAGCTCTCCTAGGAGTTTGACTTAGGCATTTTATTTTTCTCCTCCTCAGTAGGAATGATGTACCGGGACAAGAATTATATTGTCTTCAGATGATTATGTTTACTGTTCAGGCAGTATCTCTTTTGTAGCCACTAGACCATGGCTTATAAGTGTGAAAAATACATACCAGACTTGCTCAGATTGTTCCCTTGAATTAATCTATTCATAAGCTGCTCATAAAACCCTAGATTCCTAGAAGAATGCTCATAAATTAGGAAGTGAATAAATGTATGTATATTTGTATGTGGGTATGTACATTTCATTCTTTGGTAGTACAGATGGTTACGTATTAGCTACTAACCGAAAGGTTGGTGATGCAGACTCACTCAGAGGTGCATCGATGGAAAGGCCTGGTCATCTGTTTCTCGAAAATCACAGCCTTGAAAACCCTTACCTGTGAAGCTGCCGTACCTGCTTCATTGTGAAGTAAAGGAAGATAAATCCTGGGACTGAAGAAGGGTACCGAGGGATACAGTTTTCGAGATGGGGACTAACACTCAGCTCTACATACCCAGTGCATGGCACCTGACCCTGGTGTGCCACACAGTTCACTGAGTCTATGTGATGCCGGCACTCCCTCCCATCAGCCTGCCCAGCTATCATATGAACTTTTCCTGTTTGATTGTTTTATTTTCTATTACAGTGTCAGTCAAGACTTAGATGAACAGATTCTTTCACATCTGATTTGGTCACCCACGTCGCTGGCAACTAAGATACCAGGAGCAAACGCCAGAACTTCTGACGCGCTGGTGCCTGTAGCAGAATAGTCTGACCCTGTGAAACTGAGGGGGCAGGATGCAGATGGGCAGTCTCACTGTGCACCACCGAGGCGATTCGGCCTCTTCACAACTCTGTAGGCCAGAGTAGGATGGCCCCTGTGGCTTTCCATGGCTGTTGTCTTTGGGAGAGCAGATTGTCAGGTCTGCCTTCCTTCAGGAGTTCAAGCCGCCAACTTTCTGCCAAGCAGCCAAGTGCTTAAGCACTGCACCACCAAGGCTTCTTGGTGGACTCACTAGAGAGGCCTTCTGTCAAATACCCTTATGAAAAAGACCAAGGGGGTCACCTGGGACGCAGTAAAGAGGAAACTCAGAAGAGGAAGGGCAGGTGCCCCCTCCTAGCACAAGAGACCAGTCATGGAGAATTGTGCAGGGATCTGGAGACACTTGTCTCTCATTGGAGATGGGGTTCAGTCTGCCAAGGGGCTGGCCTGCCACGTAGAGCATTTAAAATGTTCAGTTTGGGATTTTCCCTCCTCTCCCCCGCCCCAGTTGGATAAAAGGCAAGCATGCTCAGTGTATCTCTTCTAAAATAGGATTCTTTTTTGATTCCTAGAATTTCAGAACTGAGAAACTGTCCTGGTAGTCAGTGTGCTGATGTGAATGATGTGGTGCTAAAGCTCTGGCAGCACTGACGGCTTTTCAGATGCAGGCTGAAATAACAAATGTACTCCACTCTACTGAATATGGGAGAGGCCAAGTGCGGACGAACCTCTTCTCTCTGTTGTTAATGCCGCTAAGCAGGCAGTGTGTGCATACTTAAAACCTCCGCTTCCTGCTTTTGTCTGATTAGTGCAGCTTTAGGTTTGCTGTCAACTGGTACTTTGTGTAAAGGCTAATATAAGATCCTGGTAGACAGGTATTTTTGTACTGTAAATGCTAACAAATAAAACTTCTTAAACTGCAAAGAAGCTGCCTCTACTCTGACAGTTGGATTCTGACTCCAGCAGGACTGCAGGACAGTAGCACGGCTGCCCCACTAGATTTCTTAGGTTGAACTCCAGGAGAGCCGATCACCAGGGCTTTCCTCCTGCGGAGCCACTTGGAGGTTTGAACCGGCCACCTAACCATGCTGCTCCAGGGCTCCTTATTCTGCGGCCAGGAGCAGCAGGTCCGTATTTGGGATCTGTACCTTAGATGGTGATGTGCCTAAGTAGTTTGATGCTGGCGGATTTGATTGGCTCACTGTGTAACTTGGCTTCATCCTTTTGTAATACAGTATACATAAAGTCTTCTTGCTACTATTCTGTTAACAAATGAAATATCTTTATCACAGATATTTTTTCTTTCCAATCAGAATGCTGATCTAAAGAAACAGCTTCATGAACTCCAAGCCAAAATCACAGCTTTGAGTGAGAAACAGGTAAGGGAAGAGGGGGGGTAGGGGGGGCATATTTTTAACATTGTGTTCTAAAGATATGTCTGCTTGAGGCTTCTAAGAGAACTGCTATTTTTCCTCATGTGTGAAAATAAGTGTGGGCAGCCAGACTCAATTTTAATTTTGTTTGAGCTCTGTTTATCTATTTTTATTTTTGGTTGAAATCAGTCTCTAGCTATCCCATGGGTATATGTTATTGGCAAA
Organism: Tenrec ecaudatus; assembly: GCF_050624435.1. Classification (NCBI taxonomy): domain Eukaryota; kingdom Metazoa; phylum Chordata; class Mammalia; order Afrosoricida; family Tenrecidae; genus Tenrec; species Tenrec ecaudatus. The sequence goes on from NC_134533.1 coordinate 24,652,740, forward strand.
TATCTAAAAGCAGCATGGCAGTTGGCTGTTAACTGTGTTAATTAAGCTCTTGTTTACCCATAGGGGGAAAGGGCAAAGAAAGTTAGTGGGGATATGTAATAAAGATTCTTGTAGTTGCTGTAAGTGCATTGTTACTGGTTTTAAAAGTTTGAGACGGTATTCAATTTGTTGTGGAGTGAGTGAGTCTAAGTTAGATTGCTCTAAATGTAGGTCTTCTGAGTATTAGCCTATCTTTATGGTAATCTTTATTAGCTATTGACCTACAGTTGTATGAAAAAAGCATGCATGGAATGTATTCTGTAAAGGCAAGAGAAGATCGCCTTGCTTTTTTCCAAGGACATCTAGAAAGTGTTCTGTGAAATCTCCTGTAGAATGGCTAATTCAGGCATCTCCTGCCACCAGGTGGAGTGTGGCAGTGGAGAGAGCTATAAGGAAATGTCTGTGGTAATGTGAACGAAGCATTTGTTTTCCTTGTGCACTCCCCACCCTTCTCCATCAGGTAATCTTCGAGCAGTAAATGTCTGATCCTAAAGGATATGGGGATTTTCAGTTTGATGGTTCATGCAAACGACATCTTACTGAGGATCTTTTGACTAAATATTTCTCAATAGTTGATTTTTAGGTGGTTTGTAAAACTTTATTTAGTGATGTATTAACAGTGAGCAATTTATTTCTGGAGATTTGCCATTTTGTTTGTGTTGTCTTATATTGTGTTTTCATGTAACGAGGTGAAGAAATAAACTCCGATAACTACAAGTAGAGTAGACACATTTTTTGTGTTCAGAATAGAATCGTGTGTTCTTTTAGGCGGAGTGCATAGTGCTTTCTCCTTTGCTCCCCCGTTCTTGTACCTGCGCACGTCTCCATCTTCGTCTCCTCTGCAGATAGGCACTTGTCATGAGCAAATTGCCAAGCTAAAACTGGGAGAAGGTGGGATGGCGGAGAACAATTTGTAAGGAAAAATATAAACAGTTTGTTAGTAAGTATTGGCTCTGAAAGTGATTCAGGACTTCAAAGTGATGGGTGTTTGTGAAAGTGTTCAAGCTTTAGAATTCCGTTAGTGCTCAGCCTCCTTACAGTTTCAGGATTAGTTTGACAAGATGCCAATAAATGAGTCACGTTTGCTGAAAATGTCACGTGGTCCAGTGAGGAAAGACAGTGAGAACTGACTCGTGGAATGAGGATGTTGGATATGTTCAAAAGTTAGGACAATCTGGGCTACATGAAGGAAAAACTGGACGGGGAGTGCAGGCAAGGAAGAAGGGGGTTTATGTTTATTTGAGATTTTTGTTTGTGAGAAAGAACTAACATCAATATTTAGTTTATCTCTGTTGTTTTTTTTTCCCTTTCCTGCTAGAGACATCACTCAATAGCAAACTGCACTTATTTAAATTACGAGGGGGTAATCCCCCTCCCCCCCAAAAAAAACACCCAGAAAAGCTCCGCTGGGCAGAGCTTGCGTAGTACGCATTTTTCCCGCTAGGTGAGCATCAAGCAGCTCACTCTGAGTTAGTACACCCAGTGGCGTTGCCAGTGGGAAGGTTCTCTATGGTCACAGTGAATTTTTTCGTAAAAGCAGTTTCACTCAAACCTCGCTTTTTTGTGATGGCTGATTTAAGAAAACAGCATGTGGCTGTGAGATTTTGTTTCCTGCTTGGGAAAAATGCCGCACATTGTTGTGATGTTGAACAGGGCTTATAAGGACAACACTATGGGAAAAACTCCAGTGTACAAGTAGCTTTCTTGTTTCAAAAAAAGGTAAAATGTTGATTGATGACAAGCCTAGTTCTGGATGTTTGTCAGCTTCCCAAAAGGATGAAAATGCGACAAAATGTGTGCACTTGTACTCGAAGACCGATGATGGACTATTTATTAAAGAGATGAAGATGATAACTGGAGTATCTTGGCGCTCAGTTCATAGAATTTTACAGGAAGATTTGGGAATGACAAGGGTCGCTGTCAAATTTATGCCTCGGGTTCTGACGGACCAGGAGAAAGAACAGCTCTGAAGCGACCCAGGCTGTTTTTCCAAGGTCGTTACTGGTGAGGAGTCATGGTGCTATTCTGACAACCCCAAAACCAACCATCAGTGCAAGCCAGTGGAAGACGCTATCGTCACCTCACCCACAAACAAGCTCATCAAGTGAAATCAAAGATCAAGACCATGCCCATTTGTTATTTTGATGTTTGAGGGGGATAATGAATGCATTTGGACTTTCTTCCACCAGGTCAGACTGTTAATTAAGCTTTCTATGTAGAGGTCCTAAAAAGATTGGGGAACCGTGAGTGACAAAAAACCTGATTTGTGGCAGATGGGGGACTGCTTTTGCCACCACGACAATGCACCTGCTCACATAGCCATCTCCGTGTGCCAGTTTGTGTCAACAAACAAACAAACAAACCAGCATTCCTCTCTTGCTCCACACACCTGACTCACCTAACCTCGCTCCATGCAACTTTCTGTTGCCGCCAATGAGGAGGGACATGAAAGGACAGTGATTCGATGAAGTAGAAGAGGTGAAGGGAAAAAACAACAAGGGAGGTGCTGTCAACCATCCAAACAGATGAGTTTGGAAAATGTTTCCATGAATGGAGTTGCAAATCTCACAAATGTTGTTTGTAATACAAATGTAAATACATAGCTTTTGGGGGGAAATTTTCGGGGGGGTTTTGAAGGGGTGCCCCCTCATATTTATGTTCAGTTAAGATATCACATGGTAAACTCATGCCGTCATCCGAATGAAGATAGTGGAGTTTTAAAACGTATTTATCAGGAGGAAAACTAAGGTGTATGAAGGAAAGAAAGCCAGAATAAAAAACGGAAACCAGCCTGGCGGTCTTGATGGAACTGTGCTTGTGACGGAACGGAAGGGAAATAAGGTGGGGTAGGTGGTACAGAAGGACACACCGAGAGAAGGTTCAAAAGTTGTTCTTCTTCAAACCTAACGTATTCCAGCGTGAAAGAAACATTACTATTTAATTTCTGGCGGTTTTATTTTAGAACAACTTCTTCATGTTGCATACCTACCTAGCTGTGTGTTTTTCCTTCTCTAGGGATTCACAGTGTCGAGCAGAACTCTCTGACTTTTCGTCTGCTTTAGATTACTCACATGACTAAAGCTCTTTGTTGTGAGACATTTTTTTTTTAAATACAGAAATGTTCAAAGAAGAATGTCATGTTCCAGAATGAACAACTGATAACATTTGTCTGACTTGTTTCGATTCTTACTTCACATAACTTTTCCCCGAAATCTTTTTTTCCCCGATACTTAGTTGAAAAATTAACTATGCAAGTAATAGATGCATCTATCCTCATACTTTTAAAAATAAAAAGTTGCAGCAAGGCCCTTGGTGACTCTTACCAGTAAGTGCTACTTTGTATTTGTTATTGCCACTTGAGCCCGTCCCTTAATTTTTCTTCCTCAAGATTGTGAAATGGAGCCCCATAAAATGATTTTTTATAAAGATTGTGAAATGGAGCACTCTCAACCTTCAGCAAGCACCCTTCATGGCTCAGACTCATTGAATTTCAGTGGATTCTTGGTCAGAAGGTTCTGGTGCTTTCAAACTGATTGAAGGTTTCTGGAAAGCAACTCGCCAGGCAGATGTGGCAGTCAGCTTCCTGACCTCTCCTCTCCAGGGTTTCAGTTTGAGGCTGGCAGTGTCACCTTGAAGAGAGTCCCCACACTTGATTGGCTAAAGAAGGTATGTGTTATGTAGGCATCAGAAATCGCTTTCAAAACTGTTTTAATGACATAGGAACATGCTCACGATAAACTGGACACACATTCGAATCCCATCTTTATGTGTGTTACATATGTGTGTGGCCTGGGCATCTGACAGCCACTTATCCCCACTCCTGGCTCCATCTACCTCCTGGAGGGTCTCTGACTTCTGCTGCCCTGCTGCCCTGCGGGTCAGCCTGAGGCCGGCCAACCTGAGTTAGCTGCCTGGAACAAGCGGCATGTGAATGTGTATGCAAGCCATGCCAATATAAAATGTTGAAATGTGATGAATTTACAAATGATTTCGTTTTCCTCTAAACTTAGACATCTTTTTTCTAAATTCGCTATAATAAGCATGTTTATTTTTTAATCGTTTTATTGGGGGCTCGTACAGCTCTTATCACAATCCATACATACATCAATTGTGTAAAGTACATTTGTACATTCATTGCCCTCATCATTCTCAGAATATTTACTCTCCACCTAAGCCCCTGGCATCAGTTCCTCATTTTTCCCCTCCCTCCCGTTCCCCTCTCCCTTATGAACCCTTGATAATTTATAAATTATTATTTTGTCATATCTTGCCCTGTCTGACATCTCCCTTCACCTACTTTTCTATTGTCCTTCCCCCAGGGAGGAGGTTATATGTAGATCCTTTCCAACCCATCTTCCCTCCACCCTCCCGGTATCACCTCTCACACCACTGGTCCTGAAGGGATCATCTGCCCTGGATTCCCTGCGTTTCCAGTTCCTATCTGCACCAGTGTACATCCTCTGGTCTAGCCAGATTTGTAAGGTAGAATTGGAATCATGATAGTGGGGGGGGAGTAGCATTTAGGAACTAGAGGAAAGTTGTATGTTTTGTCGTTAATACATCACACCCTGACTGGCTCGTCTCCTCCCTCTAATGACATTCTTTCTACTGTATGGAACCCCTCTGATGCGGGAGCCCTGGAGGCATTGTGGGTTCTGTGTCAGGATGCCCACCCCAAGGCCAGCACTTGGACTCTACCAGCGGCTGTGTAGGAGGAAGATGAGGCTTTCAGCGCTTGTGAAATGGACAGTTTCCCACACCCCAAGGGGAGTGCCCAGTTCTGCCCTCTAGGCTCACTAGGTGTTGGAATTAAGGTGATAGCAGGGGGCCAGGCTTTCGTTGAATCTATTTGTCACATTGGAAGTGTAGAAACAATTGTAAATTTATTGAGCAGCATTCATTCTCATTCTACATCTTCTCCCTGCATCTCCACCTTTGATATTAAATGTAATCTTTCTTTGTCAGAATAAAGATTCCAATTTGGGACCTAAAATAGTTAGTTGCTTTAGGATTGCTTCCATTTTAATTCATTGTAGAAGCAGTCTTGATCTCTCAGCATTTGTTGCTTGCTCCTGTAGTGATTCAGACTTAAGTCATAGTAGTTCAGGCTTCGTATTAAGTTAGTCATGACAGCCCTGTTTAGAAGTGTGTGTATAATTAAAGAGCTCTAGTGTTGGGGAGTGCGGAACAAGTAGGCTCTATTTAAGCTTACATTTAAAAAAGCAAAGTGGCTGTACCTGTTACAGAGTTAAATTGTATTGTGTTGGCCTGTGTTGTTGTCGTTTGAGATCAGAGTTAGAAGAAAATACGCAGTTTGCTGCTGTTTAGTAGCCTCCTGACTCGTAGTGAGCCCCTGTGTAATCGGATTGAGCCATTGTGATCCATCGGGCTCTCGTTGGCTAGTTTTTTTTAAAGAAGTAGACTGGCAGGCCTTTCTTCTTAGTCTTTGTCTGAAAGTGCAGCTGAAACCTGGTTAGCATTACAGCAACATGAAAGCGCCCACTGACGACGAGTGGTGGCTCTGCTTGTTGGCTACTTGGCCAGGAGTCAGAAACAGATCTCCTTGCTGGAAGGTGAGGATTCCACCACTGCACTGCCAGTGCCCGCCGAAGAAAACATACGGCACCTAGTATCGTAGAGCTGCAGCAAGTAGTCTGCTTGAAGAGGTTTGCTGCGGGATGGAGGCAGTCTAGACCGGGACGGCATCCGAATTCACCGAGTGAAAACAGTCGCCTGACCGGACAGTGAGGAAAAAGCATTTGGGTACAGTTGGAGTCACACAACCCTAATTATCAGAGAGAGAATTAGAGGAGGCCAAGGCGGGGGAATCTCAAAGCAGAGATTTAGCAGGGGTAGGTGCATAACGTGTGGGATTACATGATGGTTAAGTGTGCACACAAGCTCACGTGCACCTCAGTTTATTACAGGATGGTCACAGGGCAATGGCAGGACAGATTTTTCAGATAACCTGCTGTAAAAATTGCTTTCTCAGTCATGGCTGGTGTGGATACCAGGAGTGCAAAACGAGCTCTGATACGATGGAGATTAACTCTGTCCCCAAATGACCAGCTTTTCCAAGATGCTGTATCACGTTATTATCCCTGATATCCGCCACCACTCTTCCCCTAGTATATCGATTCTAAACCTGTGGGCCGCGACCCGTTGGGGGGGGTGTCGAATGACCCTGTCACCAGGGTCGCCCGATTCCTAGCAGTAGCAAAATGACAGTTATGAAGTAGCAACGAAAATAATTTTATGGTTGGGGTCACCACCACATGAGGAGCTGTTAAACTAAAGGGTTGCGGTTTTAGGACGGTTGAGAACCACTGTCCTAGTGTAATTCCTCTCTTCTCTAGTCCCTCACACCGTAGGTTCTTCAATTCATTGCAGCATCTCTCAGGACTCCTGAACTGTTAAAAAATTCTGAAGGTAGGCCAAGGATGGTCATGAGGATTCCACAGTGCCAGGGGACCCAGGCTCTCCCACTCTCGGCCTGAAGCGTCCACAGCAGTACAAAACAGCAGCATGCTAGGCCAGAGTAGGCCCTTCATCTGTTCAAGAATGCTTGCTGGAAGTTGCACTTTCTCTTTCCAATTAGATCCCATTGGCCAGAGCTAAGGCACATGGTCTGAGCTGGGAACATGGGAGGCTGGGAAATGTAGTCTACTCCAGGTGGGCATCGCCAGATAAAATGTAGGGATTGTTACTGACTTCAGTAGCTCCAGAACTCACTGCCATCAAGTCAGTTCTGACTGGTGATTGCCTGAAAGGTCAGCAATTTCAAGGAAGTCCGGTGAGGTTTTCTATTCCCATAAAGAGTTACAGTCTGGGGAACCCTGGGGGGCGGGGGCGGGGGTGGTCAACATTACCAATAACTAGCAGTGTGCACTACAGTAGCTTGTCACTGTCTGTAATAACTGTACATACTTGTGTATAAGCCGAGTTTTCCAGCACATTTGTATGCAGCTTTTGTGGTAAAATTAGGTGCCTCGGCTGATAATCGAGTTGGCTTATACTCACGTATATATCTTAATGATTATATTTAAATATCTGCTTTCTTCACTAGACTATTAGTTTTAAGAAATCAAGGACGATATAGTTTTGTTTACTTCTGTATCTTAGTGTAGTATTTAGTATGCTATGTAACCTATTTTTCATGAAGAAATACATTCCTTAAGTGAATTAGGTGGTATGTTTGTCATAATTAAAAAAATAAATCATCTTAGTTTTTATGCTTTTAGCCTAATTAATTATGTGCATCTTAAACTTTTTAATGTTCTTTGAGAACATGATTTTTACTAGTTTCCAACATTTAGTTGTCTGGCTGTAGTATAATTTAGCTAGATAATCCTATTTTTTGGTCATAGGTTTTGTGTGTGTGTGTGTGTGTGTGTTGTTGCAATAAATGGCCGCATGTACGAACCTCAGGAGCCCTGCGGCATGTAGTTGTGAATTGGACTGTGGTCCGCAAGGTCAGCAGCTCCTCGGGAGAAAGACTGGTTTACGCTAGTAAACAGTTACAGCCTCAGAAACTCACAGGGCCAGTTCTACCCTGACCTCTAGGATTGCTGTGAGTCGACTTTGACTCGATGGCATGGGTTCACTTTTGTTTTGGCATGAACCTTTATTTCTCACAGTGTACTGGGATGTGTACATTCTTAGGAGTGAGATGGCTGAGTGTCTTAGTCAAGTATGGCCATAACAAATCTGTGAAACAAACCAGTGTTTTGTTGACTGGCCTACACCAATATCCACTTTATTCTCATCCTGGGTCTGTAACTCACCTGAGCTTTTCCTAATACTGTCTGACCAAGCACCTCAGTTTCAGTTTGTGAGTTAGCTGAATGCCACTCCAGGCTGCAGATGGAGTTAGGTCGGGCCTAACTCCGTTTGGTGTGGCTTCTAGAATGACGAGAGCAGGCGCCTGGGTTGTACTCGCTCACTGGCTTCACATCAGAGCACTGGCAGCAGGCCGGACCAGGAAACCACATTTTACGCCTCGACTAGCTTCAAGTTGGTGAACATGTCATTAGCTCTCTACTCCCTGCCCCCGCAAAAACCAACCCAAGTTACATGGCAAAACGTGGATGTGCTACAACAGAGTGTGCAGTGAAGTGAGAACAATAATCCATCCTCCACACTTGGTCAAGGGGTTTTAAAAATTTTGATTACATTTAAAGGAAATTCATTTCTAAATGATTTGCATAACAGACTATCAAATTAACAGCATATATGTTCTTTGTTATTATATGCCATCAAGTCTGATCCATGTCGTAGGAGCCAAAGAAAACACTGTCTGGTCCTGTCTGTCCATCCTCACATTTTTGGTCAGGTTGGAGCCCATCATGCTGCCACCGTGCCATGCCATCTCCTCGGGTCTTCCTGCCTTTCACTGACATTACCAAACATGCTGTCCTTTTCCGGGACTACTTTCTTCTCATTACATGTCCAAAGTATGTGAAGCAGCCGCACCGCCCTTACTTTGGAGAACTCTGGCGATAGTTCTTCCCCGACAGATTTGCTCATTCTTTGGCAGTCCTTGGTACTTTCAATATTCTTCACCAACATCATAATTCAAATGCTGCAATGCTTTTGCGGTCTTCCTTGTGCATAGTTCAGCGTTCACGTGCATCCGAGGCAACTGACAGTGCCATGGCAGAGGTCAGGCACGCCTTGGTCTTCGACCAGGGTGTCTGTACCTTAAATACAGCTCTTGCGCAGCAGAGTTGTCCTGGGCTTGCTTTCTCTCTGCTGCTTCAAAGATGGCTCATCCTTACAGCCAGGGCTGGTAAAGAAAACCGACCAGTCGCCTTTATTAACATTACACATGCCCTATTTGCATAGTCCTACCCAATCATTTGGTGGGAGTTACAGAGAGATGGATAAAAGAGCCAAATTAAGAAATTTCACTCCACCTCAGAAGTACAATGGAACCCTCGGCGACTTCAGTCCTTTATCCATTTATCATGATGATAGTCTGTTGGTCAAGTTAGGAAGATTAGTGTTTTCTTCACATTGAGTTGTACTCCACATTCAAGGCTGTATTCTTGATCTTCATTAGTAAGTGCTTCAGATCCTCTTAGCTTCCGTACGGAAGGCTGTGCCGCCTGTGTGTTGTAGGTTGGTCATTAATGAGCTGTCCCCAGGAGATACTCCACATGGGGCCAGGGAAACACTTTAATTTTGAGCGTGTATTTATATGTATTAGTGTTTGTCTGGAGTATGTTTTGCATAGAATACACCATTTTGTTCATGGTACAAATACCCCAGAGAGTTTCTTTTTGGTTTTCTTTTCACCTCTTTTCCTTTACCCCTTTTTAGAGAGTGAGACCCCTTTGTCATCTTCTGTCTTTGCTAGTAGTGTACTTTTCACACTATGCTTAAAAATAGTCTCTCTTTGTACAGGTTGTCTAACCTAGGACTTGATGAAATGCTTCTCAGCTGGGTTTAATAAATGCCATCTATGGAGCCTGTAATTTTAAATTTGAACTCACTTTTATAAAATAGATTTGGAATCTTTAACATCTTGGCTGTAGTTAGTTATGTTTCTGGTACATGAAACAACATCATTTAAGCTGACTAGGTGGCATGAACATGGGCGAGGTAGGAGAGGTACCTGGAGTTTGCTTCTACTCGGAACTTTGTTACAGACTTAATAGATTTGAGTTACTAAGTGCATTGCCTGCTTTCTTATTGATGGAATGCTTGAACCGTGCCTTTCAGGGGTTAATGAAGATGGGCCTATTGCGTAGACTGACTCTTTCAAGATAAGTTCTACTTAAAATGGAAATTGGTGATTTTAGTCACGGAGGTTAACTTTGTTTCATATGCAACACACCCTTCCTTTATTGTAAAATACTACTTTTCTGTGGAGCTTAGAACATTTTACATTTCACTTACTCACAAGGGCACTGTTGTTATCTGTAAACTAAGATATGGGCTATTTGTGACTTACTTATGGTCATAAAATTAGTATCAGAATCAGGACTAAAATTGATCACGTCTTCAGTTTTACTCCGCAAACTGTCGTCTTAAATTACTCTGTGGACCTTTTTCTTCCAAATATTTTTTTGAAATAGGACATTAGGCACAATAATTACATTGCCTTTAGGCCTCATTGCCTTGGAGTCAAGTAAGTAAATTAGTTCCTTTGGTCTAATATTGGTAACCCGATGCATGACTAGATCTAGCCTTTGATATCAGCAACCAGAGTGTTACCAACCTTCTCTCTCAGACAAACTAATGGAATTAGCACGGCAGGTGAGCATATAGCCTCGCTATTTTCTTAACAGATCCCTGAATCATGATGGGAATCTGACCGTGTCCCTGAATCATGATGGGAACCTGACCGCGTCTTTTTTCAAAGCTAAGAAACTCCTCCCTAGGCCTTCGTGTAGTTTACCTCTCCTGCACTGTGTACATACAATAAACATATGTACATGTTTATTGAATGCACTGCCACTTCTGTGCAGACGATACTGGCTCATTCTCCTTCGTACCAAATAAAGGGTATGTAATGCTTCAGAGTCCTCCGGTGGGATCCAGTGGACTTACATTCAGTCAAGAACAGGAAGGTTCTGAAGAAATTAAACTATATTTCAGTAGGAATCTTCCTTTAATGGTGAATCCCTGGTAAATTATGGACCTGCCTGGCCACCTTACTAAGCTACTAGCGTCTTGAAAGCATAATGAATGCATTTTTAAAATATTTGCTTACACTACATTCTTTAAACAGAACCCTAAATCCACCCACCCTTCAAATTATACTCTGAACGTTTCCCTTTTTAGTTGATGACATCACCAGGTGGCCAAGCAGAAAGCGAGAAGCCATCATATACTTCTTTATCTTTCTTTCCCACGTCTCATCATAGTTAGAAAGCCCTTTTCCCAACCGTCTCCAACCTTGCTCATGTCCTTCCGCCCGCTTTCCACAGCATTGCCCTGTACCAGCCACCCTCTCTTATAATTACAGGCTGTCTTCTAAAAGTCAGCTCTTGTATATTGCTTTCTTTAAGCAACGCCAGGGCCTCCCCTCCACTCCTCTTTCACTCTATTCATAAGGTTTTCGGTGACTGATCCTCCGAAGTGGATGGTGTATTCCTTCTTCACGGTCTGTTCTTAGTCTGGAAGCTCCACTGAAACCTGTTCACTGTGAGGGACCCTGCTGTCATGTGAAACACCAGTAACATAGCTTCCAGCATCCCAGCAACACTCAAACTGATAGACAAGTGGTGGTACTTATGGCACAGTAGGTAGCTGTTAAAAAAGAACGAGGTGCTTAACTGAATGGAAATGGAAAAGAACAAATTGTAAAGCACAGATGTACAATGCTATTCAATATTTTTTAAGATACAAAATCATTTAAAACTATGTTTGTGTGTATGCATTCCTAGCCATACGCACTTGAAGATACTATCTGGAGCAAAATCTAGAGTTATCTAGTAATAGGTATACTGAGATGTTCATGGTGATAACTGTCGGAAAATGAGTTTCATGACAGATAAATCAACTGGCACTTTAAAAGTTGTATGATCGGTCACTTTCTGAGCTATTTTTATAGGGAACATAAACAAGTAGGAGTTTTTTAAATATCCACTGAGAAAGTCACATACTATATATAGGTATGCGTGTTTTGGAGGGACCTTGGTAGTGCAATGGTTAGCACTTGGCTGCTAACCTGAACATCAGCAGTTCTAACCCATCAACCACTTGGTGGGAGAAAAGTCCCCGGATCTGCTCATGTAAGCAGTGTAGCTGCAGAAATGGTGAGCTCTGCTCTGATGGTCACTATGTATATTGAATTTCTCTGACTTCCTCATCCATAATAAGGACATTGAAATTGTATTGACTCAAGAGCTTTTGGTTGTGTGTTGCAAAAAGCATGGAAGGAGATCCATTTTTGTAATCATTCCAAAGAAAGGTGGCTTGGTGGAATGTGATTATTGAAGAATATCAATATCATGCACAGGTAATATTTAGTGAAGAGAATTTAAAAATGGCTGTCATTGGACATTCACAGAGAACGGCCAGAAATTCAAGTCAGATCAAAAGAGGCCCCGGAACTAGGGATTTCATTGCTGTGCTTTGAAGTAGCAAATACGAGAAAGATGTTTACTTGTATTTTCTTGACTGTACAAAGGCATTTGACTCTGGATTATAACAAATTATGGCATTGCAAAGAATGGGAATACCAAAAACACTTGTGTATAGCCCAATCTAGCAGTCATTTAAAACAGAACAATGAGATAAAATGAGGCGTGGTTTAAAATCAGGAAAGTGTCTCATCTCGTGTGTATTCTTAATACTTACTCATTCTACATGGTGGACAAGCAATCCGAGAAGCTGGATTACAAAGCCTTATTAATCACTTCCAATGCGCAGATGGCACAGCCTGGCTTGCTGAAATCAAGTAGGACTTGAAGTACTTCCGGATGGATTATGGGGCTACGCAAAGAAAAGGAAACAGGAATCTTCATAAACACGCCTGTCAGCAACAACCTGATGAGTGGCGGAGAGCTCAGCGTTGTCGAGGATTTCATTTTAACTTGTCGTCTGTCTTACTGTGTCTACAACCGATGCCCATGGAGGCGGCAGTCAAGAGAGCAAGCATTTTCCAACAGCCCCATTTGCTGCTCAAGTCTGCTTTAAAATGTTTCCAAGCAAATAATGTCATTGTGAGGACTAACGTATCTGAGCCAAGTCATGATATGTTCAGTGGTCTAACGTGCGTGCAGAAAAAGCTGGAGAAGAATAAGGAACACGGAAGAATTGCACCTTGGGAAGGGGAATACATTACAAGCTGCCAGCAGAACGAGCGAAGCGTCTTTTAAAGAGTTCTAGCCAGACTGTACCTAGAAGTAAGGCTGGATAGACTTTGCCTTAGGTTCTAGGGGATATTATCAGGAAGGATCATGCCTGGTAAAATAGAGGGCCATGGGGTGGGGGTGGGGTGGGCGTGTGAGGACAACTTAAAACAAGATCGGCTAACCCTGTGGGTGCAACAGTGAGCGCAAACATCGCAAGATCTGTGAGGACGGTACGGGACCAGGCGGTATTTTGTCTGTCGTATGCAGGATCATCATGAGTTGGAACTGATTGGATAGCACCTAACAACAACAGAAAGTCCAACTGAAATCAGCTAAAACAAATCGCTTTCTAGTTCAGCATCTCGGCAACGCCTTCAGGACCCATGGTCTGGTCATCCTTCTACCTTGCCACCTCTTGTGTGTCAGCAAGCAGGGTTCATGGCTGCAGGATAACGGCTCTAGCTGCAGACTGCACAGCTTCACACAGCAACATCCCTGGGCAGCAACAGGCCTACTCCTTTGAAGTTGTCTCTCAAGACCCTTAACGAGAAAGTCCTCTACCGATTTTGGATTTCTTTCTTTCTTTTAGATTTTGCATTTCGTTGACCAGTTTTGTCACTTACTCATGCCTATAGTTGTCACTGGCAGAAAGAGTGGGTCCAAGACTGATTTAAATCCTGGAGCTGGAGGTTAGATACCCAAACAGGAATATGCTTTGTTAGCAAGGAAAAGGAGTTGGGACGGTTAAGAATGGATGTTGAAAGGCAACATACGTACAAATACGCTTGATGCAATTGATGTATGGATTGTTATAAGAACTGTTGGGGGGAGGGGGGATAAAAAATAAAAGAAAAAAAAAAAAAAAAAAAAGAACTGTAAGAGCCCCCAATAAAATGATTTATTTATAATAATAAAAGTGATAATAGTAGAAGTGATGTTGAAAGGCAGTCATCAGTTTCTGTCCCAATCTTATACCACTGTTCTCTTCTAAGAGAAATGAACATATTTATAGTTAATTACACATACATACAATCCATATCTGAAGATACATTAGTATGAATTTATAATTCATCATCGTCTCTTGTACTGGGTTAGTGGCTCATTTTAGAAAGTCCCCCTCTGCCACCCTAGGTTTCCAGGCTGCTACAGGGAAAGGAATGAGCACAGAAATAAGTTTACTAATAGTCAAAGCCGTACATTACGAGAAGAGCGGTACATTATTTTTTGTCTCTGTGATTCTAAAAATTATTTGTGTGTAAGCTACCATCATTGTTATTTCACATTAATAGTCCTTTTTTTTTTTTTAAGCAAAGCATCCTTGATTTTTCTTATAAATGATAACTTCATCCTTATTTGGGAAAATAGGTTTAGCCAAAACCCATTGGTAGTTAATAACTTTTTCATGTTTTTATTTTTTAAAACGCTGAGCACTCTAAGTGACAGGCTAAATCACATCCTCCTTCCTTTTCCCATCAGAGGAGGCTGGAAGAACCAGGTGGGAAAATGGTGTCTTCTCTTGAGCTAGTGTCTTCCTGTGGTAGCTGCTTAGCTGAGGGGCTGCCCTGCAAAGTTATCTTTATGGGAGACACACTCCCCAAAGCTGATTTACTCCACATTTGGGAAACGCATGTGTGCACGCACGTGCGTGTGTGCGTGTGTGTGTCTCAGCTCTTTTGGAAAACAACAAAACGATCATTCGTTATTGTTGGTTAAACACTGAACTCTCCTTTTCTCTGAAAAATGAGGGTCTAGAAATCCTCCAGCTAACACTTTCAATTTGTCATCTTTTCTCCACTCCCGCCTCAATCACCTTTTAAGGAACATTTTCGTCTTCATTGCTAAGATGCATTGTATTTCTCTGACCAAGAACACTAAAGCTAGAGATGAGTTCTGAATTTCATTATCCTTATGAAGAGTGAGTGAAAGGCTGTTAGGAGTCTGGTTTTAGCTACTGCTTCTGTCATCTCCTAGAGTAGGTAGTGCGTATTTTCTGACACTTGCCTGTGGAGTCAGGAGACACAGGTGATTTTATCCTGGGAAACTGATGAGTGTTTTAATCGACAGAACGTGGACTTGTTCTTCTGAAGATGTGATATCAGTTATTAGAGATCCTAGGCATTTATCATGAATTCAAGACAAATTTACACGAGAAATTGAGTTATTGCATCACTGCCTTTTCTTTAAGAATGCGATAACAGGCTTACTTAAAACAAAGAAACATAAAAATAAAAAAAATTAAAAAACAAAGAAGCATAATTGGGTAGTTTACCTTTTTCATGTATTGTTTATTTGTTTTAAGAAAAAAAATTAACTCTGCATTGAAATCTCTCTGACTATTATCCCGAAAGCCTTCCACTAACGTGAAGATGGGCAAAGTCAGTTGGACCCCATGTATAGAATCAAGCTGAAAACGTCTCAAGGCATAGCTCTGTCCTACTCTGACTTCCGTTGTTCAGGAACTCCAGCTCACCAGAAGAAACAGAACATGCAGGTTACTAACAGTGCTGCCCCTGCGCCTCCTCCGCTGCTCAGAGCTGATAAGATTTTACCATCTTTTCAACACTGACCTCTTCTCACCCCAGTGTTTCTTCTCCATAACTTCCCTCTCCCTCTTTACTTGTCTCATATCTTCCTTGGAGACATAGTGTCCTGTGGCCTGCCTGTCAGCTTACTCTTCTGAAGGCGAATTCATTCATTGTAAACATAGGAAAGGTGTCAGGACTCAACTCAAGGCGGGGTTAGCCAACTACAGCCTGTACCTTTGCCAAATCTGGGACAAGAATGTTTTGGTGAGTACAGTTCTTGTGGAACATGCTACGCTTTTGTCTGTGACTATGTTCATGCTGCAACTGCCGAATTGAAACCTTTCCCTGACTTTTTACAATAGTGCTCTCATATAAGACTTGCCTTTTCAGATTGACTTATTTCTCTCAGCATAATGCCTTATGGGACAAAGACAGCATGACCCATAAAGCCAAAAGTATTTCCTGCCTGGCCCTCTACCAGAAGCTTGCTAAGGCCTACTCGAGAGAAACTGACCAGAGAAACCCTTGGAGCCGTCAGGTGCAGGAAAGCAGGTGGGGGGGGATTGGGGGGGGGGCACGTGTGCAGGCCTTATGGGAAGCAGGGTGTAGAGTACATAATGAGGCAAACACTCCCCTGCTTTATTCTTAGAGTTTAGATAAATAGAACTAGACAGTATGCAATCTTTATATCATTAATAGTTATTACAAATAAAATCCTGTGACTATTAATGTGCACAGAAATTTTGTTCTCATTATGAATTATGTGAAGGTTTACAGAGCCAATCGTTACAGTTTTCCACTCAATCCCTGCACAAATGTGCACATTTTGTTTCATCTTATTCACAATGTAGCATCACTTAGTCCCTGGAGCGCCACCATTCGCAATCTGACCAGTAAGCCTGCCGCCCCCTTTTTAATGATTTTGAGTTTTGCTCCACATATTTCTCCCCTCAATCATCTAAGACCTTCTAAGAGCAGTTAGCTAGGCACCATCTAGTTCTTCTGGTTTCAGGGTGGCGACGACTGATGTTTGTATAATCCACTAGTCTGTTGTACTAATTGTTTCCGTATATCTTCAGTTTCCATCACTCTTCTTCCTTCCGCATAGGGAGAGACCCACAGTTGTACCTTACATGGCTGCTCCCAGTACTCACTAGAACCTGTCTTTGTGAGCTATGCTACGCCAATTAGCCTTAGTGTGGCCCTGAGACTGTGGTCCTGATCCCCCAAGCTAAATGACTTTACTTGCTCCTCCATATTCGTGAGTATATCTGCAGCATAAGCATAATATTCTCTGTGAAACCTATACGTATTGGTGGGGTAGTCTTCCCCACTCTCCCTCTCGTCTGTATATCCAGACAGTCCATACATCCCCTCGTAGATCGCTGTTACTGCTGGATTGTTTCTATGACTTCCGCGGCCTTCAATCCTTGCCACTTCCCAGTCTCTTCCCCTGCCTCCATTATTTTTTCCCTGATGTCCCTCGTCTTGTGTATTGCCTTCCCTTTCATCCAGGGTAACATGTATACTTACCCTCTACTTAGTACATTGCCCTCCGCTTCCTGACCACTTCTGGGAACCATTAAAGAATGGTTCTTTCACTATGAAAACCTTTCCTTGACTTTTTTTAATAGTGGTCTCATATAATACTTGTCATTTCCGATCGACTTATTTCACTCAGCCTAATACCCTGAGGCTTCATTCATGTTACGACTTTTTTTGTAGATTTATTGTTACTGTCTAACTGTATGCAACATTGTGTATATGTTATGTTCCTTAGTTCGTTTATCCACTCTTTCATTTTTTGCTATGGTGACTAGTATGATGAGCATAGATGTACATATATCTGCTCATGTTTGTACCTCTCATTCTCTAGCCCAGTGGGTCTCAACCTTCCTCATGCTGTGACCCTTTAATACAGTTCCTCATGTGGTGGTGGCCCTCCAACCATAAAATTATTTTCTTTTTTAAAAATCATTCTATTGGGGGCTTGTACAATTCTTAACACAATCCATACATCCATCCATTGTGTCAAGAACATATGTACATTTGTTACCATCACCATTCTCAAAACATTTGCCTTCTACTTGAGCCCTTAATATCTGCTACTCATCTTCCCCCTCCCTTCCTACTCCCCCATAAAATTATTTTCGTTGCTGCTTCATAACTGTAATTTTGCTCGTTATGAATCGGGTGACCCCTGTGAAAGGGCCGTTCAACCCCCAAAGGCATCACGACCCACAGGTTGAGAACCACTGCTCTAGGATCTAGATCAAGTAGAAGGATCATATGATATTCCTGTTTCCAGTCTCTTCAGGAAGTGCCATGCCATTTTCCCATTGATTGCACCATTTTCCAGTCCCATCTGGTCTCTCCCCACTCTAGCATTTGTTGTTTTCTGTTTGAAGTTCACTATTAATGCTGGGTTGAGTTGATGATGTTTTGAGTTACATCATTTCAAGTACTTATGATGTGAGCCTTTCGTACTGTTTGTTGGCTGCCTGCATGTTTTCTTTGGTGAAGTGTCTGTTCATGTCCTCTGACCATTTTTAATTGCATTATATGTTGTGTTAAACCGGGTTGACTAGAGAAACAAATTCATTGACACGCACATATGTGTAAGAGATCTTTTTATCAAGGAGGAATTGTATTTTGAGAAAACATCCCAGCCCAGTCCAGTTCAAGTCCTTAAGTCCAAGATTAACCCAAAGTCCAATACTAGTACATAAATTACTCTTCAGACTCACGGAGTCACATGTAATGATGCAGAATTCAGGAAAATTAACAGCCTGGTGGGTACAAAGTCTTGTGCATCCAAAGACAGTGGACACATTTCCAGGGCTCTGGCTGCCATCAGCATGGCTCCATGTGGCTGGTCAACAGGAAAGTGAAGCAGAGAGAGTGTGGCCCGTCTCCCAGGAGAAAGGGAAAAAGTTCTAGAATCCTCATGAAAAGGCCACACCCACAAGGAAGCATTATCAGGCTGTGATCTGATTGACAGGCTAAACTCAACCACCCCTTTATTCTATTTATCAAGTTGACATGAAATTATGTAACTACAGCAATATGACTTTTTTGTTGTTGAGGGTTGAAGTTTTCTGTAAATTACAGAGATTAGCTCCTTGCCTCTTTGAATATTTGCTTTTAATTTCTTTTCAATAAATGCCTATAATTGGTTGGGTTATATGGCAAGTATGTTGTTAACTTTTCACTACATTGCAAAGTGTTTTCTAAAGTGGCTGTACTACCAGCAGAGTATGGTAGTTTTTCTAGTTCTTCCTCCCCTCTAGCACATCATTCTTGAGGCTGAACAGATAAACCTGGGACCACTAGCTGTTCGAAGTCAGCCACTGACATGAAAAATTAGATACAAGACCAGAAGAATCAGCCTATGCAAGGGCAATTCCAAATAATTATACTTGTAAATGTTCAGGTCAGTAAGATGCTAAGATAAATGTTTTAAGATAAAACAGAAAATAAAAACTAATGCGATCTGTAAATAAAGATTTTCCCAGCAACTAAAGGTTATATATTTTCAGATTAATACCCACCAACTACTCTGAATGAAAAGATACAACCCGTACCTTGGTATGCACATCATTGTAAACCTTGAGAAAAATGAAGAATAAACGATCCTGCAAGCTTTTGTATGGGGACTGGGGAGCTGGCAGTGGCACACAAGTCTGGGAATCAGAATGGCATCAGACTTCTCAGCAGCAGTGCAGAGAACCATGCTAGTGAAACAAACATTTTAAAATTCTGCATAAGAGTAATTTCTGACCCAGAATTCTGTAGCTGAAGGTAGAAAAAATACACCTTAGACCTACAAGGTCAGAAAACAAACAGTGTCACAAAACACACCTTGTTAGATGAAGCTACTAGAGAATATTCATCAAATTGAGAATGTGATGCCAGGTGATTTATAATGTTCTCTATCATAAAATGAAATGGATATCTCTAAAATGAACCAGAGACATATATACATCGTAGATATATGAATGGATTTGGGGCTCACACTTAATTCTAGCCCCAATATAAAAATAGTGAGTTCTTATGACATGGCCCTGCTCAGTGGTCAGCCTCATGAAGAGATCACTGATGGTACGGTTGCTATAGCAAAGTGTGGTGAGGAAACCAGAAAGAACAGCATCTAGCATCTTAAAGGCTTGTCTTCAGACAAGCAGCCATCTAAGTGAGGTATCAACTAAGTTCACATGGAAGAAGCACACCAGCCCATGTGATCCAAGGATTGTAAACAATCAAACCCAAATGTGAAGGAGGGAATCTATCATAGCTTAAGTTGTGAACACTGAGTTTGCAGAGGGCTGTGGATGGCAGTGGAAGCCCCAAACCAATTGGCAGAGGCCCCACATGGATTAGGCCTCTGGTGAATCCCCACGGACATAGTCAGGAACGTGAACAGCCGTGCTGTCGCTCCAAGAGCATGGGAAGCTCACTTATTGGTAGATGCAGTTAGGTTACAATTTAATACCCCATCATTTGACCTCCCTTTTGACATATTTTAAAGTTAACTTTTTAATATTTTCTCCTCTTTGAGGTTTATTTGTTTTGTTTAGTCACCGTCATTGTTTGCTTGCTTGCTTGCTTGCTTTGTATGATTTATTTTCTGTATCTGAAATCCAGGCTAGGTAAAGGTAGAGACAGTAACTGGACAGGGTCACGGAGGGGAGGCTGGGACAGTGAAAAGCTTAACCATGCGTATGAGGGATGAGAGGTTCTGAACTGGATTGTTGTGATGCCTGTACAGCTCTTCTTAATGCGATCGAACAATTAAATTGTATGCTATGTAAAATATGCGCCAATAAAACCATTTTTAAAAAGCGTGACGTAACAAAGATGATGACATGGGCCCAGAAAACAGAATTGATCATGAGCGACAGATCAACGAAATCCACTTGGGTAGAGGAACAGCCTGCATGACTCTCATACCATGGAGTCCCTGGGTGTCACAAATGAGGGTGATTCGATGGCTAGAGGCTGTTGGAGTGGCAAGCCTGCTTTCAGATCATAACCTTAAAGCTCTAGGGAGCGGGTCTCCTGAAAGGTTAGAGACAGCAGACAGCCTGGTCGGGCGTGAGAACGAAAGACCTAAGAAAGCGCGACTGGTAGGTTGAACGATGTGTTTTAAGCCTCATTGAGACGGTAGTTGTAGGTCTGTAGACATTTTATTCCCGTATCTTAAAGAGGAGGAGGATATGGAAGACCCAGTAAGTGGTAAATGTGAAGTAATCTTCAGTCCCAAGAATAAGCTATCATACAAAAATAAATAAATGTAATCACAGTCTGCTAATTTCTTGTTCAGTCTGCCTGACTCAGAGTGACCTGGTGGACAGCCTAACAAACTCTGCCCAGTCCTGCACCCTCCTCCACGTCGTTGCTCTGTTTGAGCCCGTTGTTGAAGCTACTCTCTCAGGCGATCTGGAGGGCCCCCCTCTTTTGCTGACAATATACTTTACCAGGCATGAGGAGACTGTGACTGGTCCTTCCTAATAACATGCAAAGTATGCGCCACAGAATCTCAAAATCCTTTCTTCTAAGGAACATGCTGGCAGTACTTCTTCCAGGACACATTTGTTTGTTTCTTCTGGAAATTTATGGTACTTTTTGAATATTCTTCCCAACATCGTAATTCAGAAACTCAAGACAGAAGAAACAGCGCAGCCTTTCAGACTGGCACCAGAGAGGCTTTTTCTTGCCTCAGTTTGTCTTTTGCTTCATTTGCTTCATTTCCCCTTTATCTACAGACAATTTCCCATGCTGCTTTTCACACATGGCAGGCAAAAAACTTCTACACCTGCACAGTTTGTGAGTTGGGGCACACCACTCGAGAGACTCCCTCATATTCACTGGCTTGTCCTTATTCTGTTTTTGGAAAGTGTGTTTAGTGAGCTAGGTGTGAGTCAGATGTCCAATTAGCATAGGCCTAGAGACCAGGTCACTAGTACAAAAATTGTTGTATCAGAGAATGCTTCAGGCAAAGAGCGTTGTAAGCCAGGCAACTATCACAGAAAGTTTCTGAGCTTGATATGCTCTCTCCTAAAAGATTGTGTTTCAGTCATTTTGTTAAGAGTGGTTGTTTCACATGCTAGGTACACCACCACCACCACCACCGCGAATCTAGTGACAACTTTAATGACCCATCCATTTGTCAGATATTTTTTGAGCACTTCCTGTGTGCCAGGAACCCTTCCAGCTGCTAGATTGTCTCAGTCCTATAGGACTTAAGTAGAAGTTTGATGCCATTTGAACTCACCTTCTGGGTACCCGCCATTGAGCAGAGTGCGCCTTTCCCAAGGGTACTGCGTTTGAAGTCCTTATCAGATTTTGCTATACCAACAAATCAGCACAGTCAAGCCTAGTGTAAAAGGAAAGCACCCACAAGTGCCTGTTGCTTTCTTCCTGTGTTTGATTTTTCCAAGTAATTGATCGGAAGTTGTGAGGACATAATAATTGATATCTTAAAAATATTAGCATCTTACCCTCCAAGCTCCTCCCCGCTTCTGTGATAGGCATCAGTGGTGCAGGTGGAGTTACTGGCTCTCTAGTTTTTGGTTTGTGCAGATTCAGTGACATCATTCTTCTCTAGCATCCCTCCCCCCCGCCCCCAAGAGACAGTAGTTTATTTGAGATCCTTGATATTGAACAGAATTTTCTTAGAGGTGAAGTGTTGCAGGCCTAGAGTTCCTTCCAAGTTGGAAAATGAAGTGACAGAAAAACCTTTGCTAAGTACGAAAAGAGGTGTGTTTTGAATTTCCATCAAAAACCGGTGAGACATTTGTCCAGCTAGTGTTTTGTACCTGCCAGTCAGGTTAGCAGTTAATTCACCCAGTGGCAGACTTCAGAATGTGCCGGGTAGGACTAGGTTTTAGAAGAAAATTTCCTTAAGCATCGTAATTTTATACTTTCATCTTCTGAGTATGATTTCTGCCTGGAAAGTCTGTGTTACATTTTAGCCAAGGTTGGCAGGCATTGCCTTCTCATGAGAACTGATCTCTGTTTGGACGGGCCCGTTCTTGAATGAGCCGTGTAAGCTCTGGTACCTGGGGGTATAAATGGTTAATGCACTAGGCCGCTACCTGAAAGGTTAGAGGTTCAAGTCCACCCACAGCACCTTGGAAGGAAGACCGGACAGTCTGCCCCAAGTCAGTCATTGAGAATCTGAAAGGACAGTTCTGTCTTGTGTATGGGTCCCCGTGAGTCAGAGCGGCTGGCTCACAGGCAGCTGGTGTTCTGGGACAAGCTGCAGAGCAGCGGGCTGCCTGAGGGCACCTGTGAAGCCACTCACAGCCGCCGCCGCCGTTAACAGTAAGGTCTTCATTAACTCTGCATACTTCCACAGGACTTGTATCAGAGATGACCTTTATCTTTGTATTTTTTATTATTATTACTTGTAATCATTTTATTGGGAGCTCGTACAACTCATCACAATCCATGCATCATCATTGTGTAAAGTACATTTGTTGCCATCGTCATTTTCAAAACATTTTCTTTCTACTTGAGCCCTTGATTATCAGCTTCTCATTTGACCCCTCCCTCATGAACCCCTGATAATTTATAAATGATTATTTTATCTTAAAAAAATCATTTTATTGGGGGCTATTTTTTCTTATCACATACACTGACCCATGTCTCCCTTCACCCACTTTTCTGTTGTCCGTCCCCCTGGGAGGGGGTTATACATAGATCATTGTGATAGGCTCCCCCTTTCTCCCCCCACCTTCCCCTTCCACTCCTGGTATGGCTACTCTCAATATTGGTCCTGAGTGGTTTATCTGTCCTGGATTCCCTGTGTTTCCAATTCTTATCGTTACCTGTGTACATGCTCTGGTCTAGCCGGATTTGTAAGGTAGAATTGGAGTCACGATAGTTGGGGGAGGGAAGCATTAAAGACTAGAGAAAAGTTGTATGTTTCAACGGTGCTATACTGCCCCCTGACTGGCTCATCTCCTCCGTGACCCTTTAAAAGAGACACCGATTCGCTCCCTATTCAGAAAGCAAAACTCAAGGAACCAAAAGTACAAACTTTCTTAGGTAATTCAAGAAACTGCATTTCTTGCAGTGATCTTAAAACCAGAAGAACCTAAGCCTTAATATTCTTAGCATCCACTGTCTGTATGAAGCTAACAGTCCTCTGCATCTAGAACAGTACTAGTTATGTGCCATCCTTGTGGTTATTGAGAAAGTAATCACGGAGGTACTTTTTGAGGCACTGTGATCGAAATGAGGCCTGCAGGTTGAGAAAGGCTTTTCACGACTGAGAACAAAGCCCTCCCTATAAAGTGCACAGACATCCAAAGATTAAGGCTGATTGAGTGTGCTAATCAGCATATAGTTCTAACTGCTTCTGTGGTTCTAAGATGGGAACAAAAAGGCCTCAAGCATTAATAACCTTCTGGACATGGTCCAGTGAAATGAGTAGTTCTGTTCTTTCCCTTTATCAAACACAGAATGAGTTTGGAGGGAAAAAAACCTTCATTCGAGTTTTCATGAAAGCCTATACAGATTAGTATTCTTAATATTTTTTTTTATTTTTTCACCAATACTTAGTATTTTCCTTAGTACGCATGTTAATCATTTGAATTTTTCTAACTATATTTAGCAAAGATAAAATCTGATCTCTGTATGAGTTATGGCACATGACTAATTTTAAAAATAGATGACTAAAAAGCCCATTGGCCTAGCAAAAGGCTAAATTCTCTGTGCTTATAAATACTTACTGTCTGCGGAACTCGGCCCAGGGGAGGATAGCAAGTGTTGTTCTCAGAGGTGTTTAGTGGCCGGCTGCATTCTCACGAAGCCCCAGGGCCCATCGCTAATCCTAACGTGTCCCTGTGTTGTGGGCTTTGAAACAGAACCCTCAGCTAAGTCCTGATTTGTTATTCGTGAAGTACACAGAAGTGGGGAAGCATTTGATGGACAATAGAAATGAAATGTCCATCTTGAACACGTTAAGATTTCTAGAAATTGACAGAAGCTCTTCACAAACTTCTCCACTCTCTCTGATAAAATGGTGCTCTCAAACTCACTGCCATTTCTGACCCGTAGTGACCCGACCGGACAGTAGAATAGGCCCATCTGAGTCTTCCAGACGCTCTGTGGGGGTCAGAGCCTCACCTTTCTCCCTTGGAACCACGGGTGGCTTCAAACTGCTAGCGGCGAAATGCATAACCAGTATGCCACCAGGACTTCTTTAAAAGTTCCTTGTAAGGGTCTATTTATAAATAGGCCATTTTATAATATCTGGACTATAATATTCGCCCAGACAAATTTGGAAAAAAAAATCAAGACTTTCTCCGATGCCTAAAGGTGAAGCCTTTACTTTTGCCCTTGCCCTGACCTCTGTGTTTACTCTGTCATGACTTCTGCTCATCTTCCCCGTAGCTGCTGGCCCACACGGCCGGGCAGTAAAAGTGCAGGCGGTTTCCTTGGTGGCTCCTTTTAGATGTCCCACAGTTTAAAGTTGGTATTATCAGCTCTCTTGGAAAATGGCTTAAATAAAAGCAAGCTTGCATCCAATTTTAAAAAGTTAAAGCAGTTCTATAATGTTCTTCCAAGATAGAACTCAAAATTTAAGCTTTTACATTCTGTGGGAGAGCCTTGTTTCCTAAGGGCTGGGGAAGAGAAATGCTATAACTTCACTTAAAAAACACACACCAAAAACCTTTTTATGGAGATGATGTTGTCAAAAGAAGCAAGAATATTTTCCATTTCAAAACTTTCCCTAAAAGGGACATTGCAGAGCCTCCTGGTGGCAGCAGTTCTTTGTTGCCAGCGGGCCCTCATTGGAGATACCTGCAGACTGGGAGGCGCTTCTGAAACCAGCAGAGCGGAGCTGTGCCACTCACTTCCCGGGGTTCGTTTGAGGCTTTACTACAGCGGTTCTAAGAACAATAAAGTGCTGAGCATTTAAAAAAAATTCTGTACTTAGACACATCTTGGATTCTAATTTAAATTAGAATCTCTCCCTAATAGTTAATTTGCAAATACCTTACATGTGCGTTAGAGAGCCCGGATGTATTCTGAATTAGTAGGGCATTTTAGATGAAGAGATTCCATGACTATGGGCCTGGCGATGTTTTCTCTGGTTCTCAGTTCAGATGAAATGACTGCTCTGTGGAGTCTTGGAAAGGTCTGTGCAAAGAAACCTGTGGACAGCAGTTCTATAATAGTGAAGGCAGTGGAGAGAAACTGACCTGCTGGCTGACTGTCACGCACTCGTCCGTCACTCCTTCCTTTTTTTAAAAAAAATTAAAGTATCATTTTATTGGGGGTTCTTACAACTCTTATAACAATCCATGCATCAATTGTATCAAGCACATTTGTACACAGGTTCCCATCATCATTTTCTTTTCTTATTTTTTAAAAATTATTTTATTGGGGGGCTCATACAACTCTTAAAACAATCCATACATCCATCCATTGTGTCAAGCACATTTGTACATTTGTTGCCATCATCATTTTCAAAACATTTTCTTTCTCCTTGAGCCCTTGGTATCAGCTCCTCCTTTTTTTCATGCACACCCCCCGTCCCACCCTTTTGACCCCTTGATAAATGATAAATTGTTATTTCCATATCTTACACTGACTACTGTCTCCCTTCCCCCATGCTTTCTGTTTTTCGTCCCCTGGAGCTGGCGGTGTGGTTATGTGGCAATCTTAGCTACCAGTCCCACTTCCTCTCCTCCTCGTCCCACCTTCCCCCTCCCCTTTGGTATCGCCATTCCCATTTCTGTTCGCTTCTGCCCAGTCCGTCCATAGCTGTCTGAATACTCACACAGGTCACTCGCCAGTGGCCAGTGGTTCTCAGGACTGAGTTGCATTTTTCCCCAATGTCTGTGCCATTTGCCCTTATAATTAAATTAACTTGCAGTATTATAGAAGCCCTGGTGGCAAAGTGGGTCATGCACTTGGCTGCTAACCCAAGGTCAGCAGATCAAAACTACCAGCTATTCCTCAGGAGAAAGGTGAGGCTTTCTACTACTGCAAAGATGTACAGTCTCAGAAACCCACAGAGGCAGTTCTGCTTTGTCCTAAAGAGTCGCTAGGAGTTGGGATTAACTCAGTGGCAATGAGTTAAATGCCATGTCATAAGGAGCCCAGGACGTGAAGTAGGCTGAGTGCAAATCAAAAGTTAGCCTGCTTCCTTAAAGAATTACAGTCACGGGGATAATGTGACACCTTCCTTCTCTGCCCTATAGGGCCATTTTGAGTTGGAATCAACATGACTGGAGTAGGTTTGAATTTTCATTTATTGCCATATTAACTATACCATTTAACTATAAACCAGTAGATTATGAAAAAAAAACCAAGCTATATCCATTAAAACCACGTTACTGTTTTGGGAAAAACTTGATACAGGGGAGCTACTTAAAAATGGCTCCCAGACCTCGGACAGTATAAGACATGACAAAATAATAATCTATAAATTATCATGGGTTCATGAGGGGGGTGGCAGGGAGGGAGGGGGAAAAGTTAGCTAATACTAAGGACTCAAGTAGAAAGCAAATGTTTTGAGAATGATGAGGGCAACAAATGTACAAATGTTCTTCACACAATGGTTGGATGTATGGATTGTGATGAGTTATATGAGCCCCCAATAAAATGATTTTTTTAAATGACTCCCAAAAGAATGGGGTAAATTGTAGATGCTCAGGAAGATTCTACATTTCCGTTGCTTCAGTGTCTGAAGTTCATACCATCATTTAAAAGAAGCAAAATGGTGGAAGGGTGGGGAATGCCTTGCAGTGACAAGTTTGTGTAAGAAGGACATTGCAGCACTCTGACCCTCAACCTTGCTTCCTGAAAGCAAGGAGGACTAGAGCACTTACTGGTGGATCACACCGCAACATGAAATCTTCACAACTAGGTCAGTAAGCAATATCATGGTAAGTAGAGGAAAGATTGAAGGTGTCAAGGATTTCATTTCACTTGTATCCACAATCAGTGCCTATGGAAGCAGCAGTTAGGAAATTAAATAACATACTGCATTGATAAGATCTACTACAAAATCTGTTTTAAGTGTTAAAAAGCAAAACATGCCATTTTGAAGACTAAGATTCACCTTTCCCCAACACATGGTATTTTCAGTAGCTTCATGTGTATGTGAAAGCTGGTCAGTGGATTAGAAGACTTTAAGAAGAATCGGTGCCTTTAAATTATGGTGTTGGACAACCGCTGAAGACAAAGTGGGTGAACAACTAAATGTGGTGAAGAAAGCTGATGGTGCCCATCTATCAAAAGAGATAGCGTCTGGGGTCTTAAAGGCTTGAAGGTAAATAAGCAGCCATCTGGCATAGAGCAAGAAAGCCCACATGGAAGAAGCACACCAGCCTGCGTGGCCAACAGGTGCTGAAGGGATCAGTTATCAGGCATCAAAGAACAAAAAAATCATGTCATTGTGTGCTCACCTCCCTGATATGATTGCTGAAGACAAATGTGTGCATAAGCAAATGTGGTGAAGAAAGCTGATGGTACCTGGCTATCAAAAGATATAGCGTCTGGGGTCTTAAAGGCTTGAAGGCAAAAAAGCGGCCATCTAGCTCAGAAGCAACAAAGCCCACATGGAAGAAGCACACTAGCCTCTGCGATCACAAGGTGTCAAGGGATCGGGTATCAGGCATCATCAGAACAAAAATCTTACCATAGTGAATGAGCCAGGGGAGTGCGGAGTGGAGACCCAAAACCCATTTGTAGGCCACTGGACATACCCTTGCAGAAGGGTCTTGGGGAGAAGACGAGACAGTCAGGGTGCAATGTAGCAACGATCAAAAATACAACTTTCCTCTAGTTTCTAAATGCTTTCTCCCCCCACCCCCCATCACGATCCAAATCCTACCTTGCAAGTCTGACTAGACCAGAGGATGTACACTGGTACAGATAAGAACTGGAAACACAGGAAAGCCAGGGTGGATGATCCCCTCAGGACCAGTGGAGTGAGTGGCGATACTGGGAGGGCATAGGGAGGGTGGGTTGGAAAGGGGGAACCTATTTAAAAGACCTACATTTGACCTCCTCCCTGGGGGACAGACAACAGAAAAGTGGGGGAAGGGAGATGTGGGACAGAGCCAGATATGACAAAATAATAATTTATAAATTATCAAGGGTTCATGAGGGAGGGTAGAGTGGGGAGGAAGGGGAAAAAATGAGGACCTGATGCCAGGGGCTTTGATGGAGAGCAAAAGTTTTGACAATGATGAGGGCAACGAATGTACAAATGTGCTTTACACAATTGATATATGTATGGATTGAGATGGGTGGTGTATGAGTCCCTAATAAAATGATTTTTAAAAAAGTGGGATGATGCCATTTATATTTAATTCATTTTTTATACACTTTAAAAAATCCCCTCATATTGTACTTAACCTTAAATAAAACATTGTTTAATGATATTTTTAAAATATTATATGCCATCTATATAAAGAAAGAAAGAAAATGTTTTGAAACCGACTCTGGTAGCAATTGTACAATACTGTTTTATGTGATTGATGGAATGTTATGATATATGTAAGAGCTCCCAATAAAATATTTTTTTAATTATGGTGTTAGAGAAGAATATTAAATATACAATGGACTCTCAGGAGAATGAACAAATCTACAGCTAGAATGCTCCTTAGAAGCAAGGATGGCGAGACTGTCATGTGTACTTTCGACGCAGAATCAGGAGGAACCAGGTCGTGGGGAAGGGTAGCATGCTTAGGAAAGTCGAGGATCAGCAGAAGACCCTGAGGAAGGTGAGGAAGAGGCAGGACTGACTGCTTTTTGTTGTCCACAGAGTCGCTGAGCAACAACCACCTATGGAAACATATGTCCAGTTCTTGTCACAATGTTATAAAGTGAATGTTTATTTAAGTGACAGTGACGTGCTTAGATATGCATATATAATTTGCTGGTTCACATGACTTTTTCTCTTATCTGAATAACTACCGCTCATTAATAAGAGAACTGTTGCTTCAAGATATTGAAACAGAAGTGTAATCTTGGGGCATTTAATTTATTCACACCACAAATATTTATGGCTTGCCTATCATGTGCCTGACATTCCACATGGCTTCAGTAATGAACAAGACTCTTCTGAAAGGACTTACCTTCTTGTAGCATGTTACTGA
This sequence comes from Tenrec ecaudatus, assembly GCF_050624435.1. Taxonomy (NCBI): domain Eukaryota; kingdom Metazoa; phylum Chordata; class Mammalia; order Afrosoricida; family Tenrecidae; genus Tenrec; species Tenrec ecaudatus. The sequence goes on from NC_134533.1 coordinate 24,682,236, forward strand.
AAATAACAGTGCTTTGAATAGTAGTAACTGTCTCCATACTTGTAGAACAGTTAGTAAGATAAAATCTCATGTTTGTCTTGAAGGTCAAATCCACATCCACTTGTGGACTAGCAGTTTTCAACCCTGCCTTGTCCTCTAGACTAACCTAATGAGCTTTTGGAAAATGCTGTATCCAGGCCCACATTTTAAAACAATTTAGTTAGAATTTGGGGTAGTAGGACCCACACATACAAAGATGTGTGAGGAGGAAGTTGATACTGTCCACCTAAATCTGATGACACTAAACCAAAAGAGGTAGTTCTATCCCCAAGTCTCTAAACTCTGCCTGTATCTCCAGACAGCTACATATGGTGTTGATTTGTCAATTATTGATTTGTTTGATCTTAGTAGAGAAGAAACACAATATGTAATTTACAGAGAGTACGAGCATATCAATACTCTTAACTTTTAGCTTTGCTTTTTAGAAAAATATAAAAGGAAGATAATGAGTTGGATTGAAACTCATCAGTTGCTCTATCCTATGTAAGTCTGCCACTTCTACCAATATGTGTTTTAGTTTTCAGAGGAATTTTAGTGGGTCAGATTCTTTTTAAAAAGCATCCTATCTTTTGTCTGCTTTAAAATATTAATGTTCGGTTTATATGAAACACTGATTAAGGTTGAAAATGCTGAGCCACTGGGTTCTTTTTTACCAGTCAAAGAATGTAGTTACAATGAACAAATTCTCACTGGTGTCAAAGGTATTGAAAATACCTTTAAATAAATTCTCCTAAGAAAGATTATATTCATACTTAATTTTTAGACCCAGAAGCTTTGAAAGTTAACATTAATTTTTTCTCTCTTTCTAGTTGCTGCAAAATGTAGTTGGGATTGTTTTACTTATGTCTGCTTCCATTTTTATCACTCCAAATAGGACGGGACATTAATAAACTGCACGTTAAGATACTCATTTCACTAGGAATCTTCCGTCGTCGTTGTGCCTCACAGGTCAAGTGGAAACTTTTGATTCCAAGTACATATATTTTAGAAAGTATTTGATTCCTTCTGATTATCTACAAGATATGTAAGAAACTGAGCGATGAAACCAAGCATTTTTACAAGACACTATATCAGATTCCAAAATACACAATACATTTTAGTTACGTGTTAATTGAAAGCGTAATTTTAAAAAATCATTTTATTGGGGCTTGTACAGTTCATCACAATCCATACATCGGTCCATTGTGTCAAGCACATTTGTACATTTGTTGCCCTCATCATTCTCAAAACATTTGCTTTCTACTCGAGTTCTTGGTATTGGCTCCTCATTTTTCCCCTCCCTCCCCACCTCTCGTTCCTCATGAACCCTTGATCATTTATAAATTATTATTATTTTGTCATGTCTTAAAACTGTTCGATGTCTCCCTTCACCCACTTGAAAGTGTAATTTTAATAGTCCAGTTTTGCCCTTAAAAGAAGAATGTTTTTCAGGAGAAGGAGATGTTGACAGGTTGAAGCTCCGAGATTTTCACTTCATTGTATGGAGAAAATATTGAAGCTGTCAAGGGTTTCACTTTACTTGGATCCACAATCAACACCCATGGAAGCAGCAGGCAGGAATCCAAAGAACGTGTATTGCATTGGACAGATGTGCCACACAGACCTCTGCCCCATGTCAAATGACCTCTTTCCAAAGCAAAAGATGCCACTTTGTAGGCCGAGGTACACCTTACCCAATCCGTGGCATTATCAGTCAGCTCATGTTCGTGTGAAGGCTGGTCAGTGCGTAAGGAATGCCGAAGAAGAATTGATGCCTTTGAAATGGTGTTGGTGAAGAATAACCAATGGTCCATGGACTGCCGGAAGAATGAACAAATCCATTTTGTTTTGGTTTTTTGACTATTACAAAAGTTTATTTAACAAAAATACGGAACGTGATAAATGGATATAGCCTCATTTTCACACTAGTAAAGCAGGTCCCTTGGAGAGCGGGTGTGTGGCAGCAATTGATGCAGACTGTTGAATACAGCCGTTACTTATACTCACTCCAGGACTTCTAACATGATGCTCCAGTTGCCTTGTATGACCACCATTCTATTATTGTCCTGTTGTCCACTGGTTGCCATCTCCACCCTTTCAACTATCACAAGATTCATAAAGGGATCAAATCCCCGAAGGAGCCCATGGACATGTGTGTTAGTCTGGGTACTTTAGAGAAACAAATCCACAGAAACTCATGTGTAAGAGAGAGCTATATATAAAGGTTAAGTGTACATCAAGAAAACATCCCAACCCAGTGCTGCCCAAACCCACAAGTCCAACATTAACCCATATGTCCAACACCAATCCACAAAGTCCTCCTGCATCTCACAAAACACATGCAATGATGCCGACTGCAGGAGGAAAGCCGAGTCAGTGAATGTGTAAGCATCTCAGCGCTGGCAGGGGTGTCCACACGGCTGGCTGCTCCAGAACTCAGGACTGCATAGGGGTAGGTCTGTGGCTTCTCCTCAGGGATGTCTTGTAGGAAGTGAGCCTTGCCAGCTAAAGCAGGGAACTGGCTAAGGCAGCTGCACCCTGGTCCGACCATCAGAAAGCAAGAGACCCAAGAACTCAAAAGATGAGGCTCACTGAGCCATTTATCCCTCCACCCTTCAATAACCCCACATGGGTTTATTGACCAGGTTGGCACAATAAACTGCCTCAACATGCCTGCCACCATTGAATTTCACTGATAACTTCTTGCCCATAAATTTTTTCAACTTGGGCAGATGAACTTTGCCCATTGTGTCTTCTCTGAAGGTTCAGCGCTGCCTTGAAAACCTGACCACATCCATTTCGGAAGAGGTTCACTCGGAATGCTCCTTAGAAACACGGATGGCACCACTTGGTCTTACTTACTTTGGATATGTTATCCAGAGGAACCATTCCTTGGAGAAGGGCATCATGCTTGCTAAAGTTAAAAAAAAAACTAAACGCAAAGCGAGGGTCAATTGTAACTGACAGTAAACCTATTGGGCGCAGTAGAACTCCACAGGGCTTCTAAGTAAGACTGTAAGCCTTTACTCCAGCACAAAGGCTCATCTTTCTCCCTTGGTAGATTTGCACAGCGTGTGCTCAGCAGCCCAGTGCTAAAAGTGCTACACCACTAGGACTCGGGGTTGCCATGGGCTGGAACCTATTTAATAGGGCCAACTCCAACAGCTGCGTTTCATCCTAGGGTTGCCTTCATGTGAAGGACTCCTTCACTGCCCCTCCCAGCACATACGCACATGCAGGGACACTGAAACTCCACATACGCGAGTGAGCACACATCCTCTGAAGATGCAACTGCTAACTTTACCTTTCTACGGTCCCTTTCCTTACCCATCATGGCAAGCTGCTTCAGAGGGTTGGTCAGAGCTGCTCACGAAGGGGTTTCTTAAAGCCTTGTTAACTGAAAACAAAAGAGAACAAACATACTTAAAGATTTACTAGCGATTATCTGGCTTGATAAAGATTTCAGAGGCTTCACCGGGACAAGTGATGAGAACGCCAGTAGACGTAGAATGTTCTCTTACCAGCACTAGTAACTATGAGCAATTTAGCCACATGAACAGCTTCTATCCCTAACTTCTGTGGAAGCTAAAATATCAGTGCCTCCTATGTTGCACTGAAACTGGTTTTAGTTTTGTAAGATAAACTTTTCTTCCAATTAAGAGTTCAAAAAAACGTTTATAATGAGTTGGAGCCATATAATGAGACTCTATGGCTAGTGTATTAGTGAAGAGGTGATTTCTGGTGATGGAAATTCTTCTCAAAGTTAAAGCAAAAGAAGGATTTTATTGACTCATAACTTGTTAGTTCAGGGATGTACAGGGGCGTACCCCAAAGTAATCGGAATCCCTCTCCCAAAGCTATATATTTAAATTTTTTACAAAACAACCGTATCACCTTCAAAGTACTCTCATTTGATAATGCATTTATCAAATCTGCAATTCCATTCTTGGAAACATTTTTCAGACTCATCTGTTTGGGTGGCTGACAAGCACCTCCCTTGTTTTTTTTAAATTTAATCTTTTTATTGGGGCTCATACAACTCTTATCACAATCCATACATACATCAATTGAGTAAAGCACCCTTATACATTCATTGCCCTCGTCATTCTCAAAATTCACCTTTCACTTGGGTTCCTGGAATCAGCTCGTTTTCCTTTTTTTCCCCTCCCCTTCCTCCCCACTCCCCGCTTCCCCTGCACCCTTAATAGTTTATAAATAATTACTTTATCTTATCCTACACTGCCCGGTGTCTCCCCTCACCCACCTTCCCATTGCCAGAGAGGAGGTTACACATAGATCCCCAAGATCGGTTCTCCCTTTCTACACCCCCTTCCCTCCCGGTGTCGCCACTCCCACCGCTGGTCCTGAGGGGTTCTTCCGTCCTAGATTCCCTGTGTTTCCAGATCCCATCTGTACCACTGTGCATCCTCTGATCTAACCAGGTCCGCAAGGTAGAATTGGGATCATGATAGTTGGAGGGGAGGAAGCGTTCAAGAACTAGAGGAAGGTTTTGAGTTTCATTGTTGCTACACTGAACCCTGAGTGACTCATCTCCTCCCCACTACCCCTCTGCAAGGGATGTCCAGCTGTCTACAGATGGGCATTGGGTCCCCATCACACACTTCCCCTTATTCACGGTGATGTGATTTTTCCCCCCGCCTTTGTTGGAGACCTGGTCCCCTCTGCCCTTCACAATCACCCATGTTGGTGTGCTGCTTCCATGCACCGCCCTTGTGTTTTGTTCACCTCTTGTAAGTCATAAAATGGCTGTCCTTTCATGTCCCTCTTCATTCATGGAAACAAAAGTTGCATGGAGTGAGGCCAGGTGAGTAAGGTGCGTGAGGCAAGAAAGGCATGCTTCTTTCTGCCCCAAACTGGCACACTGAGGTGACCGTGTGAGCTGGCTCCTTGTGGTGGCAAAACCAGTCCCCCATCTGCCACAAATCAGGCCTTTTGTTGTCCCACACTGCTTTGCAGTCTTTTCAGAACCTCTAAATAGAAAGCTTGATTACCCGTCTGACCTGGTGGATGCACTATCCCCCTCACATCAACAAAACAAATGAGCATGGTCGTAATCTTTGATTTCACTTGATGAGCTTTTTTGGGGAGAGGAGGGGACAAGGTGACAATGGTGTCTTCCACTGACTAGATTGATGTTTGGTTTCAGGGTCATAAGAATAGTACCATGTTTCCTCACCAGTAATGACCTTGGAAAAATAGTCTGGGTTGCTTCAGAGCACACATGTTTCCAAAAGCTGCTCGCTCTATTTCCTGGTCAGTCAGAACCCGAGACATAAATTTTGCAGTGACTCTTCTTATTCCCAAATCTTCCATTAAAATTTGTTGAACCAAGACCAAGTTCCAAGATAGTCCAGATAACATCTCCATCTCTTCAATGGTCCGTTGTCGGTCTTAAAGCACAAGTGCATGAATTTTGTGGACATTTTCATCTGTTTGGGAAGCTGACAGATATTCAGAATGAGGTTTGTCACCAATTGACATTTTACCTTTTGAAGCGATAAACCACTTTTACACTTGACTTTTTCCCATAGTGCTGCCCTTGTAAGCTGCGTTCAATATCGCAGCAGTTTCTGCTGCATTTTTCCCAAGCAGGAAAGAAAATTTCACAGCCGCATGCTGTTCTTTTAAATTGGCCATCACAAAAAAACAAGGTTCAAGCGAAACTGCTATTAACAAAAAAAACTCACTGTGACCAGAGAGAACCTTCCTAGGCGATGCCACTGGGTGCACTAACTCAAAATGAGTTGCTCATGCTCACCTATTGGGAAAAATGCATACTTTTTCAGGTTTTTTGGGGGGGTGCCCCCTTGTATTAACTGGCTTCAAGCATGGCTGGACTGAGGTTTTATCTGTGGTTTAGGACAGACACTATTAGGAGACCCTGGTAGTACAAATCTTTAATGTGCTTGGCTGTTGATTGAAAGGTTGGCTTTTTGAATCCACACTGAGATGTTTCACAAGAAATACTTTGCCTCCTACTTCCAAAAAGATTCGTCATCAAAAACCCTAAGGAAACACAGTTCAACTCTTGACACACCTGGGGTGCCATGAATCAGGATCAACCCATAACAGTTGGTTTTGTTTTCTTAGACCCTATTAACTGGTCTGACCTTGTTTTGGCTGGTATCACAGGAAGAACTTTGGGGAGGCTACCTTTGTGCCAGGCTCTACTAGGATGAAATAGCTATGGGAGCAAAGAGGCTCGACAGAAACACGCTTGTTGGACTGGTCAGTGTTCCACCATTGTGGAACATTCCTTATATCTGTGCAGAAGTTATTGTTCCAGCTCTCTCTCCTGCACATCTGCCACGTGATCCTCCTCTACCCTCCTTTCTGTTTGTTGTCTAAGTCCAATCCTTCCTCCCATCTCTTTTCTTCCTCTGATCCCTTCTCGATGATGTGAAAGAGCGAAGACTGGACAATTCTTGGACCCTTGAGTTAAGATATAAAGCGCATCCTCTTTCTTTAAGGAAAATAACTATAGAGTGGGTTTGAATGTTGATATCCTTAAAAATGGCAGGTTAAGTCAGAGTATCTTATCCCTGAAGTGACCTGGGGGCTGGAGGTCTGGGCTTGGGGGCTTCCCGTGTGTTCTTTTGTGCCCAAGATGGCTATGAGAATGGCGGTAGGAGGTAGTATTAAATGTTTGGTTTTCATTCCTGCTGTCACTAGAAGAAAAATGACCTAACTATATTTTGGGCCCCCAGGCAGCACTGAAATGACATGCCACCTGCTGACCTAATCCATTTCATTGCTGGTACTAGGATAGCCGAAGCACTTTGCTCAATTTACAATTGACTATTTACTCTCTAAAGCAGCAATGATCGGATCTAGCGTAAGAAATCACACACATGTATTAAGAATTAAAACTTGAAAGGTACAAAGTTACCCTTTTGGGGAGAAGCCGTCTCAGTGTGGTGTGTTGCACTAGAGACTGCACATGCTCTTAGAAAGCTACTTTTGCTACCCTTCCCGGGGCCGATGGTGTGTGAGCTGCTGATCTACCGAGGAAATTTGAGATAACAGAAGTGTTCCCCAGCAGCAGCTGAATGGCGCAGAGAATGAAGGCTGTATTTATCTTTAGGTAAAATTTGCAGTTGACAGGGAAGAAAATCTGTACAGCGTGCACGCAGGTGAACTCATTGGTTCAGCAGCTGCTTGTGTGGTAAAGAGAAGAGAGGTGGGGGTACAGCTGTTGTCCTGTGCACACACTCAGGTGCTGGGCCCTTTGTCTCAGTGATGCCAAGAGCCACATATGCTAGGGATATTCCTATTTCTTTAGTCGTAATTGCACAAAACCCTTTTTTTTCTCTTCCTCATCACGATGAAGTGATTAAAAAGTTTTAAATTACAGTTTGGGGAGGTTGGGCTCTGCCCTAGAACACTTGTATTTAATGGTTTTGTCTAGTAGTGCAGTTGATGAATAAAATTATAGAAGCACCCACTTCGCTCCATCCCCGGAGAGGCTTATATGAGTAAGGCACATGCTGGCAGAATTAAGGTGTCTGCTTCCAGTTCAGCCCTCTTTTATTTCGTGTTGCTTTCTGTGATTCGACAGCTGTGGAATTTGCTTCCCTGCATGGGCCTCTCAGAAGCCAGCTCTCCTGCTCTCCCCACCACGCTCACAGTCAGCAGAACAGGGAAATCACACTGATCAGCACACCACTCAGTTGATCAAAGGAAGCCAGCCGCTTTTCTTCAACAAGACCCAGCGGTATTCGTCACCATGCCTTCTCCTGCCGTGAGCAAGGCCACTGGAATGCTGCAGGCAGCACGTGCCTGTGTGTAAAAAGCTGCTTCTGCCCCCTTACCTTGGCCCTGGCCGTGGCCTAGCAAAGAAAGAAACCGCCTTCCTGGCCAGTCTCTCTCCTTTCTCACCAGCGGCCTTCCCTGGTGGCGGTCCCTGCTCTACTGGGGAAAGACATGTCAATTTTCTTTCAGTTGCAAAACAGCAGAGCCCCACAGCAAATGGAGCATGTGTGGACTACATGAAATGCAGAATGGTCTTTCTTTGGGTGAGTTAATCATGGGCCTGACAAATCTACAAAATCAAAATCAGTCACTTTTCTTAGTGCTTAATCTCTGATTCCGTTGCTCTTTACTGTTTGCTGGGTCACCCTGTGTGACTGGCTTGCGGAGAACCTACAGGTCTCAGTGCTCATTTGCCGCCGTTTGTTACGCATGGCTCCGGCGGGTATAGAATGCCCTTTCTTGCAAGCAGTTGGCATTTCAGTACAGTTTACAGTGTGGAGCAGGGAAGGGACCCCCTGAGTGGGATGGTGGCTGTTCTTTGTCACTTACAGCTGTGTTTGGCAAGCCGCAAGGAGAGTGCCGTGGCAGCTGGGGCGAGCAAAGGGAGAAAATAGGCTGCTGCTCTCCCTTCCTCGCAGGTCCCTTCTATCGCCCACCTTCTCCCACCTGACCTTCAGGTTTGCTTCTCTTCCCCTTTCAGAAGCCATCTGTTTCCCTCCACCAGTTCTATTTGGCTTGCAGATGCTACTGTCCAGGAATACACTGTCTTACAGCTAGCCTGTGCTTGACCTTACTGAATGTGTGTGATAGGGCTGTGCTCAGCCTGATCCTCTGAAGGGGGATGGGGAGAGCCTGGCATACAAAAGTTTGCAAATATTACACAACAATTCCAGAGGCTTAAAGGGACAATGGAATCTTAGTACCTGGGCGTGAGAAATGATACAGGATTCTTCAGATCTTGGCCCTGCAAGTTCTGCATTACTTTGAATTAAAGATGGAGCATCATTCGTCTGTGTCAAAGGCTTTTATGTTCCCTCGACCTTGACCTTGGCCTTAGCTATAGCTTAGGCAAGGAGGGGAGAAAAAAAGGAAAGTTTCCCAAGAGCCAGTAAGCCTGTCGAAAAACTTGGTGGGAAGCATTTTCAGCCCCGTTGTCAGAAACACAGTTGTTACTCTGCAGACCTAGGTTAGCTGTTCCTGAGCAGGCACCCAGTGAACGTTCTCCCTGCCACAGTCTCCCCTCCATTATCCTCTCCTCAAGCAAGGAGCCTTTGGGGAACAATGCAGTCTGATTCTTTCTCAAGTGTTCAGTTGGCGTATCTTTTATGCTTGGGGTAGGGTGTCAAGATTTGTCTCAGTCCAGGCCTCACTGGAGTGAAATTAGTTGGCCCCAAGCTATTTATTGGTTCATTTTTTGAACCGAAATTCCGAGGGACTTCCAAGGAAAAGCTTTTATGGAGCCTGTTGTTTAGTTCACGAGCAACAACACACACACACACACACGCACACACACAGCTTAATTCTGACAATTTCACTAATTTAATATTTCCTTAAATATAATTTAACAAATTTTATTTGTTAAAAGAACATGTGTGGTGTTACAGCTGTCATAATATTTGAGGCCAAATACTGATCTAATGTGTAGCGACTGGTTTATTTCAGCATTTTTAAGCTTATTTGACCCTAAGAGGTACTGTTTGTCCAGCACCAAGAGTGGTATGCCTCTCTGTGTCCTTGTGGTCATGATCACATACCATCATAACCATTACAATTGTATTTTTGCATAAGAAGGATAGCTTTTATTTGAGCTTCCTTTAAAATTTAAAAAATATTACCACAAATAACAGGGCGGTGCCCATTGGCTAACCCATAGACAGTACTTAGAAGAGCCTGGCACCTCCAGAATATTAGACTGTTCTTGAGTGTCCATTCTGGACCCGGATGATCACTAACAGGTGACTAGCGTTTGAAAGCGGTTTACCGGTCTTTTTACTCATGTTTGCCAAGATGCAAAGTAAGGAGTCACTGACTGACTACCTTAAGAATGTTGCGCTAGGGCATAGTTCTTCAGTTTTAAATGCCTTGCCAATGTCTCAGGCAGTTTGAGAAGTTGAGAAGCTCAGAAAAGGAAAAAGAAGTAAAACTGTAAAGCTTAAGCAAACCGAAGAAGAGATTGTGCTTGTAATGAAATTAGCATGCCATGACGAAAGAGAGACTCACTGCATTCCAGATGGATGGAGTCTTTCCAAAATAATAACAAGAGGTTCTGCTTCTAGTCAAGATCAGGTAAGCTCCTATTAGACCGACATTCTGTGGATGACAGCTACAAATTCTAGAAAAAATATAAAAGGCAATTCCCTGAAAATACTGTAAAGCAACTGAAAATAGGCAGGTTCAGAAGGAGACTCCATCGTCGATAGACTGGCATAACGCATTCGGTGACTTTCCTGGTTTTTAAAGTCATCTGGCCTGAGGACAGGCTCTTGTTCGTGAAATGCTGATAGAAAACCTGTAGACTCTCTGGTCTGAAGAACCAGAATTTAGGGCAACCACGGCAACTGAAAAGTGAGCAATGAATTCTGAAAATGAGAGCCCGGGAAATCCCCTATATAAACTCTGCACCAATCTCTGACTGACCAAGCAGCCTAAGGATAAAACAATTAAACCAAGACAATGTTTGCAGAGTTGAATCTAATCAAATTGATTACTTACTAACACAAGTCAATACTCTTGAAAGAATCGAAGGAGTCCAAAGTCTTTACAACATGATATTCACAATGTGTAGGAGAGAATCTAAAATTCCTAAACATGCAAAAGAATCTGGAAAATGTGACCACCCTCAAGAGAGAAGGCGATCAATGAAAACTAATCTCATAATGACCAAGATGTTGGCTTTAGCATACAGGGACATTAAAGCAATTATAACTGCGTTCAGTGGAATAAGCTCCTATTGAATAAAAAGATAGGCAATAATTGTTAAGTAAAGAGCATATTTAAAAAAAATACCATAGGTATAATAATACCAGCTACTATTTTTTTTTTGGAACAAAACACTTAAGTGCCAGGTATCATAGTCATTGATTTGTATGTGTTACATAATTTACTATTCACACAGGAAAAGTGAGAAATTGCAGGTATTTCCATCTTTATCTGCATTGTTCACAACCCAGGAACATCCTGTGCCCTATATTTGTGGCATTCCGATTTCTTGAGAGTGGTGATTAAAGGAAAATCTCTAAAGAGGGTTCTTTGGAGGAAGGTAATCATGAAAAACAGACAGACAAAATGATAAAGAAACCCTGGCTTAATCTAGAACCTAGATTTGCATGATAATCTACAACATACTTTACATGCGCCCTTCAGTGCCCTCCTCCACAGTTTGGAATACAGCAAACAGGGATTTTGGATTTGAGTTTTCCCAGAACCAAGCTCTGAAATAAGTATTTTGGCACAGTTTCTTCTAATCTTTAGTATTTTCCTTTCTCTGTAAAATAGAAAGTCTAGAATAGTGTTGTCCTGAATAGTTTTTGCGATTTTGAAGTATGCAAGTTTATTTTTATTTTCAGAAGGATTTAGGTTTTTTTAAAAGATTTTATTCTCTGCTTCTAATCTTTTTTTTTTTTCTTGTATCAGTTCCTATCTAGTCATTTTTGTGTGTGTCTTTGATAATTAATCCTACCCCTTCAGTGTTATTTGGGAGAGTTAGGTATTCTTTATGAGCTTTGCCAGTTAAATATGGAGCTCAGAGGTTTTTTCACATTTAAACTTAAAACACAACTGTTATCAACTTGATTCTGACTCATAGCAACCCTATAAGATAGGGTTGAACTGCCTCTGTTGATTTGTGAGACTGTAAATCTTTTTAAAATCATTTTATTGGGGGCTCATACAACTCTTATCACAACCCATAGACTGTAAATTTTTACAGGAGCAGAAAGTCTTGTCTTCTGCCCACAGAGCAGCCTGTGGGCTTGAACCACTGATCTTGCAGTTAGCAGCCTAATGTGTAACCCACTGGGCCATCAGTGCTCTTGCACATTGGAAGGCTTCTAATTCTATAAAACCAAAGATCATGAAGATGGCACCAAAGCAGACAGTGTTTCATTTGTTATACACGAGATCGACATGGCACGGAGCCGGTTCCATGGACAGCAACTTAAATAACAGTTGTCTATAACCAGCACCCTGCATTCTTAACTTGCCATTTCAGGGAAAAAATTGGTCTTCTTAGAAACTTCTTTCACCCAAAAAAAGTCAGTGACATTTTACTTTCTTTGATGATAAAGGTGGAACAGTAGTTAGGTGTTGGGCTGCCAACTGCAAGGGCAGCGGTTCAAAACGACCAGCTCTCTGAGGGAGAAAGCCTTGTCGTTGAGGGAGTTGGAGTTGGATGGTGATGAAAGGAAGTGGTAGCAGTTTGAACTGGGTATCATCAAGCAAAGGAATGACACTGGACCCTTGCAAACCATATAGAAAGTCTGACTCTGAGTGGCTTATAGATCTAAATGCCGGAGCTGAAGCTGGGAAACTTTTAGAAGGAAACACAGTAGTAGATCTTTGTGAGTTTGGGTTAAGTAAAGCCTTGTTAGAGAGGACATCAAAGATGCAAGAGACATTGCCAGACTGAAGAACTCTCGTGATCACAAATGATCCTCCCATAGCTCACAGGACTGGAGAAAATATTTGCAAATCATATGTCTAATAAGGGACTTTAATCCAGAATCTGTAAAGAGCTCTTAAAACTTGTTTGTAAAAATATAAATAGTATACTTTTTAAAAAGACAAATGATCTGAATAGACATTTCTCCAAAGAAGAGACACGACTAGTCAACACACCTATGAAATGGTACTCAGCATCATTAACAGAGAATTGCAAATCAAAACCACTTCCCACCCACTGCCCCACACCCACTGCTCTCGAGCCAGTTCAGGCTCATGGCCACTCTGTAGAGCTGCCCGGAAGGTTGTCCAAGCTGTGCAGAAGCGACTGCCTCATCGTTGTCCCTCAACAAGGCTTTCCCCCATGATTGGCTTGAACTTTGGACCTTGTGGTTAGCAGCCCAGGGCTTAATCTACTGGACCATATGGGATCCTTCACGCCCACTAGGGTGGTTTAACAATAATAATAATAAGACCGTAATAAGCATTGGTGAGGATGTGGAGGAATTGGACAGTTACTGTGGATGTAAAAAGATGCAGCACTTCAGAAAACAGTCTGGCAGTTTCTCAAGGTGTTAAACATAGAATTACCATATGACTGAGCAATTCCACTTTTAGGTATCCACCCAGGGAGTTGAAAGTTTATATTCACACAGGAACGTATGCACGAGTAGTGCTCATGGAAGCATTTTTAATAGTAGCGAAAAAGGTTGGGGTAACCCAAATGTTTGTCAGCGGATACATGGATAAATCAAGTGTGGTATCTCCACATAATATCGTCCAACAATAAAAGGAATGAAGTACTAAATACATGCCACAGCACGCGTGAACCTTGGAAGCGCCACATTAAGCACTTAAGCACATTAAGAAGCTAGCCACAAAGCCTACATGCGTGTTGCAGTTATGTGAAATGTCCAGAATAAGTCAATACCTAGACAGTGCATTAGTGATTGCCCAGGCCATGTGTGTTAGTGGACGCTGGCCAGAATGGGAGTGATTTTCATGTGTACAGGTGGTGAAAATGATCTAAAAGTGGTCATAGCTAGACAACTGTCTGAGTATGCTAAAGCTGATTTGTACCCTTTAATAGGGAGAATCTTATGGTTCTGCGTTCTGTCCCCCAAACCTATTAAAAATGAATTCCACGTATTTCACATGGTTAGAGAGCACCGAATTGCCGTTCCTAAAGATGTGGTGGCTCAGCATCTGTCCTCTCCATATCATAGTACAGTAACTTCCTTGAACGGTGCTTCACTGTTTGCTCAGTTTTAACACGCTTTATCCTGCAGACGTCCAGGTTGGAGATGAAACTGGTGTATGTAGAGATGAAACGATTCACCCAGTAAATGGTATATATGGAGTCTGTCATCTCCGGCTTCTGATTCCTAGTCCACCACACAGTTGGCCAGAACAGTGTCACAGCACTGCAAGGAAAACCAAGGTGCCCTTGATATTCTCCAGCTTCCGGGTCATGCTTAACCCTCTCGCGTCTTGAATATGACCAGAAAAGCCCCTCACCTCCCCTGCTTGAGTTTCCGAATCTGGAAAATAGGAGCGGAAAGTTCTTGAACTTCCTGTGTCGTTTTTTCTTTGTCGGTTTGTTTGTTTTTAATCTAGTAAAAAGGAGCTAGAAATGTCTCTATCTCTGTGGACTATAATAATGACTAATTATTAAAAGACAATTACAAAGCATTCTGCCAGACCATATAAATTCTTTACAATAAACCATCGAGGAATATTGTTTCCCTCGTTTATGTTGCACAACCTCAGCAGGATGTAATAATAACCACTTATATCACTTTTCTCTAAGGAGCTCAAAGCACTTTACAGACATTATCAAATTAATCCTCCCTACATCCCTGTGAGTTACAGAGGAAACAGGTATCTGTGAAGCTGGAGCCCAGAGAGGCGAAGTAACTGCCTTAAAGCCTCCTTCCTTTCAGGCTGAGCCGAAACTACACTGATTGCTCATTTATTTGCTGCTAGTGATATTTATCTGGTCAAATGTATTTATTCTCTCATTGCTGCCTGCTAAACACTGGGAAAGGGGCAGGAGGGTTGCCTGAATCGCCCTCTAAAGTCGCTTTGGATTACGTTGCTTAAACTTTATTGAAGGTTAAATAGAGCAGCTTATCTTGGCCTGCCCTTGTCATCCTTGATCTAGGCCACAAAACAGTTCACAACTCCCAAAGTATGCGTTTTTGACTCACGCGTCCACGATGGGGAGCATGGGAAGTGTGTGTGTGCCCTGCTGTGTGGACAGAACTCCTTGATGAGGCTTCTGAAGCTCCCTCATTCAGCCAGACCCTCTGCATGGAGTGAAGGCAGACTTCCTTCCAAGCCGTCGAGCTGTGCAGTGTGTTTACATGTAGAAAGCTCATTAACCATCTGGATAACAACTGAGAGCTTCACTACCATCATCATTTAATATTTTGGTTTTATAGCTTAATCCTATAACCTGCCCTGTGACAGAGTAAATGCTCGGGAAACGTGCGTGTCAGATGATTAGTACCTTTGGCTGGAAAGGCCTCTTGGAGAGTGCCACAGAGCATCCTCTGATGATCATGCACTAGAAAGCCAAGAGCAGCCTGACCCGACTCAGCTGCCGGGAAACACGACACGCTGGCCTTTTTTTTTACTTGATAAAAGAAGTCTTGAGTTCTTGGTGAGTCTGCCCTGGAGAGGTTTTGTGGGGTTTAGGGTTCTCTTTGCCATCTTCATCATCTTTGAAAAGAAGCACGTCTGTCTCCCTCCTCAATTTGATCTCCCCTGCACACGAGCCTGTTGGTGCAAGGTCCTGTAGGGAAGATGGTCCTCGCACTCTTGGCACTGGCCTGTGCGCAGTTAATTAAGCCTCCAGCTGTGGACCTGGATTCCGCTGCCTCTGCTCATTGATGTGTGTGAATTAGCGAAGCACATGTATGCAAGCTCAGGTGCACTCCTAAAACAAACCCGGAAAATCGCAAAATAGGAATTTGGGCAAAGTCTTTGGCTTTTCAATAAGCTTGGTAATAAGCCAGAGTGCTCACGGAGATATGCACTTCTACGATAAGATGGCCCTTTTTTGTGTCTTTTATCTTTTGTTCCCAAAATGTAGTGAATTTTTTAGTATGGTGCTTTATTTGTGTAAGCAAGAAAATGGAGCTAGAGGTACAATTCAGTGACCAGCAGGTCAAAAACAAACAAAAAAAAATGTCTCCTTCCTTCCTTGTGGTCACAACCCAAGAAGACAGCTGAGAACTGGAGGCTTCTAAGGCATCCATCAGACTGACCTATCCTTCATGCCGTTTTGAAGGCTTAAAGGAGAGCACAAACGGCCAGAGGAAAGCTTTCTGAACGTTGAGTGACCTCCATGGTTAGGAGAACAGAGAGAGTAATGATTCCTTTCAAATGTGCAGCAAGACGGTCCTATTTCCAACCATTCATTTTGTAAACACCTTGTAGTGCTTTGGTATTTGTCATGGTTTTGTTTAATAAGAAAACTTTATTTTAGTAGCTCTTTCAATATTTTTTTTCCATTTCCCTACTTGCTTACTAGGGTAAAATATAGCAAGTAATCCTTCTGAGAAATAAATGGAGCCTTAAAAAGATAACAGCCCCTGAATCAGGCAGCTCACTCTGTCCCTCTTTTCCTCCATTTCAGTGTATTTCAGCAAGTTTGTTTGTGTAAAACCCATCAGCCCAGAAGTATTTTTCACCCCTGTTTTGTGTTGCTATCTTGTATAACGACATGTGCTAATGTTTGTGGTGGGAAGAAATAAGCGCCCAAGGGAACGGAGTCTTGCATGATAAATAGAGAACCTGTGGTACAGATTTTGAGGGGGAGAGGTCGAGAAAGGCGTGAGAATTGAAGTGGACTTGGGTTGAAGTAGCCAACAAGCATGACGGTATTCAAGCCAGGGGAGCCACTTTAAGGCAGGGATCTAGGAAAGAGCATGGGTCATAAAAACAAGCTTAAGAATGTCGTGGTGTGTTAAATATTTTTTCATGAAGAAATACTGGGAATCAAGTGAGGTTGAAAACAGTCACATGAGGCTGAATAGTTGATGTTTTGAAAGCTCTAAATGTGTACGCTGATCTACTTAGAAATAGACTTGCTTAGCTTGGATGAGTGGGCAGCCAGCGTTTGGAAAGCTTGGTGTGCCCAAGCCTCCACCCACCCCCCACCAGCCCAGTCCTGTGAAGATGTCCAAAAGGCAGGCCAGCTCTGCGGAAGGGGTGATGAAGGAGGAGCAGGAAGGAGCCCAAGAGATCGGCCAGGTTGTCAGCAAACCTGTGCCTGCAAAAGGGGAGACAAAGCCAAGAAGGCAGCAGGGAAGGATACATCTTCAGACAGAAAAAGTGCAAGCAAAAGGGAAAGGGGAGCAAAGGGAAAACAGGCCGGAATGGCTAAGAACTAACGAAGATTTACCTGCTGAAAATGGAGAAATGAAAAACAAGGAGAACCCAGCGTCTAGTGAAGCAGGAGAAAAAGAAGCCAAGTCTGATGCATGTGTTCTACCACGTCCTAGCAATGAGCATCATTATCTCTTGTCTTGTACAATCTCGAGGAATATTTTCATCAACTGTTTCGTAAATGCAAATTCTTTAGTAGCTCTAGGTAAAAATTTTTTAATTAAAAGATCACTTTATTGGGGGGCTCTTAGAGCTCATATAACACTCCATACATCAGTTGTATCAGGCATATTTGTACATATGATGCCATCATTTTCTAAACATTTACTTTCTGTTTAGCCCTTGGTATCAGCTCCTGTTTTTTCCTCCCTCCCCATCGTGACCCCTTGAGGAATATACATTATTATTATTATTATTATTATTATTATTATGAAACATTTTTAAGAAGGAAGAAATTCCACTTCATCCCATTTTTTAAGTGTAAATAACCAGTGAGATCATTTACTGTTTGTTTATTATTTGGTACAACCAGAAAATAATGGGATATTGAATTGTGGGAAGATCTGAATGTCAGTGTAACAGTCCTTGAGATGGAGGGTGGTTTTTGGTATCCCTAATACAAAACACACTTAATGGCATTTTGAAGTCACTATCATGCATTTGTATGACTTGAACAATTTAAATCTTTTCCATGGGTTTGGTTTTAAATTAGTCATTTTATTGGGGCCTGGGGGTGCTCTTACAAATCTTACAACAATCCGCTATTCAGTAGTATTAAGCACACTTGTACATATGTTGCCATGAACATTTCCAAAGTACTTTCTTTCTATTTAAACCCCTTGGTATCGGTTCCTCTTTTCTCCCCTCCCTGCCTGGGGCTTTGTTTTTGTTTTTAGTAGGATTGTGTTTGAAAACCTTTCCCTCACCCTGGCTCTCTTGTCCAAACGGAGTACATTCTATAATACTGTCGATTGTGGTAGTCCTAGTCCAGTTTTCCTGATCACTTTGTTTTGTGCTGTGAAAGGTCGAAATTGGAGTGTGTAGTATGTGAGTTAGAGGTCTTACGATGTAGCAGCTTATCAACATTTTATGATAATGGTACTTCATATCCTCTTACAGAAAAATTGCCGCCAAATTTAAAGCTGAAAAGTCACTGGAATTGAGAAGAGAATTGTTTAACTGCATACCATTCCAGGATTTTGGTGCATGCATTAAGAATTATGTGCAAATCGTTTATAATTTCTCTGTACTGATCCTCGAAACAGCCAATAAAATACTAGTTACCAAAGAAAGAAATAAAAAAATAGACTTGCTTAGAAGAATTGGAACCTCTTTTGAATGAAATTCTTTAGGATTTGAAGAGTGGATGGAGTGTGTGTTTGAAGGATAAGATCTCATTGCTTTGTCTGTTTTGCCAAAATAATATATTCATAGAATGAAATTATTTCACCTGTAGAAGGAAGCAGGTCGGGTAAGAGATAAAGTGTTTTTCCTAAAAAAGGAATTTTGTTTCTTAATTGTAACATCTTGGCTGTTGTGCGTATACATGAGAATGAAAGTGGTGAAACATCTCACTTAACTTTGGACATGATAATCCAAAACCAAACCCACTGCCAACAAGTCATTTCTGACCCTTTATGACCCTAAAGGGCAGGATGGAACTGCTGCCGAGGGCTTGGTAAGCTGTGACTCTTTACAGGAGCAGACCTAATCTTTGTCCTGAGGAATAGCTAATGGGTTCGAACTTCTGACCTTTCCATTTGTTAGCTGCTCATTGCATGACCCCCTAAGTCACCAGAACATCTTATCAGGAAGAACCGATCCTTAGAGAACATCATGCTTGGTAAAGTCATTCATGCTTAGTCAGCAAAAAAGGAAGATAACCCTCAAGGAGATGGATTGACCCAGTGGCTGCAACAGTAAGTAGCTCAGCTAGCAAGAATTCCGAGGGCGGTCCAAAACTGGGATAGTGTCTCCTCCTGCTGTACATGATTCAGAAGTGGGTCAGCAGCACCTAACAAGGGAAAGGACAGGTGTCATGTTTTAAGAGTTTGTGAATCCGCCTCCGTGACTCTGAGACCAGAAGATCTAGATGGTGCCTGGCTACCACTACTACCTGCGCTGACAGAGGGTAGCATTAGAATATCCTGGGTTGCGGGGCCAGCCCCAATCCCAACCACGTGGACACCACCCCTCCTCCCCGAAGAAGTCCTGCTTGGACAGACAGACCATAGGGCCAGGCCCACCACGAGACATGACATCCCTCACTGACCCATAGTACTTGGAGGGACAACATTGGATGCACAGTGCCGGAATTGTGCCCAATCTGATCACACTGGGTGAAATGCTACAGGCGTGCAGCAGAGCACCAAGGGGAGCAAAGCAGAGTCCCTGGGGAATATTAAAAGTAGACTTTGGGGCCAGGGCATGGCACCCCATCAGACTTGACTGGAAGACACTCCTAAAGGTTAACAAACAGACCTGGAGATTTTTTTGTGTGTATTCGTTGGCTTTGTTGTTGTTTGTTGTTTGGCTCTGTCTTGTTTTTGTGCTCATTATTGTCTCTGCAAGTCTATCTAGATAAGATAGATGATATAAACAATCCAGAGGAGAAAACAGTTGGACAGTTCCAGCAACACAGGAGCAGGAGGCGGGGGGTGGGGGTGGGGAAGGAAGTAGGTGTTAACAAACCCAGGGACAAGGGATCCAAAATCAATGGCCAAGAGGGCATAGGATGCCTGGTAGGACTTTATCAAGGGCAATGTAACCGAGAGGAATTACTGAAACCTAAATGAAGGCTGAACATGATAGTGAGACAAGAGGAAAGTAAAAGGAAATCGAGGAAAGAACTAGGAGGCAAAAGATATTTATAGAGGTCTAAATACAAGCATGTACATATGTGAATATATAACAATAGAGAAATAGATCTATATACATATATTTATATGTTAAGTATCTTAATACTTACCAGATGGCTATTGTCCCTCTACTCAAGTAACTCCCTCAACGCAAGAACACTTTGTTCTAATAATCTGGCATTCCATGGTACTCACCTTTCCAACACGATCGCTGAAGACAAAGAAGGTGCATAAGCAAATGTGGTGAAGAAGAATAGTGGTGCCCGACTATCAAAAGATATAACGTCTGGGGTTTTAAAGGCTTGAAGATAAACAAGCGGCCATCTAGCTCAGAAGCAACAAAGCTCACATGGAAGAAGCACACCAGCCTGTGTGATCATGAGGTGCCAATGGGATCAGGTATCAGGCATCAAAAAACAAAAAATCTTCTCTGTGGGAATGAAGGAGAGTACAGAGTGGAGACCCAAAGCCCATCTGTAAACAATTGGACATCCCCTTACAGAAGGGTCACACGGAAGAGAAGAGTCTATCAGGGTGCAGTATAGCACAGATAAAACATACAACCTTCCTCTAGTTCTTTAATGCTTCCTCCCACACTATCATGACCCCAATTCTACCTTACAAATCCAACTAGACCAAAGCGTGTACATGGGTACAGATCAGAGTTGGAAATACAGGGAATCCAGAACAGATAAATCTCTCAGAACAAATAATGTGAGTGGCGATACCCATAGGGTAAGGGGAAAGTAGGATATAAAAGGGGGAACTGATCACAATGATCTACATGTAACCCCCCCTGGGGGTTGAACAACAGAAAAGTGGGTGAAGGGAGATATCGGTGAGTGCAAGACATGAAAAAATAATCATTTATAAATTATCAGGGGTTCATGAGGGAGGGAGTGTGGAGGAGGAAGGGGGGAAAATGAGTTGCTGATACCAAGGGCTCAAGTAGAAAGCAAATGTTTTGAGAATGATGAGTGCAAATGTGCTTGGCACAGCGGGTGGATGGATTTATTGTGATAATAGGTGTGTGATCCCCCAATAAAATGATTTTTTATATAAAAAAAAGAAGAATCCCGGGTAGAGTGAGAAAAAAAAATGTGGACCAAATCTCCAAATCCTAAGAGCCCAGGTGCCCTGGTCTGATAGAGACTTGGTAGAACCCCTAAGACTGTGGCCCTCAGTCACCCCTCAGGTCTGGCATGGAACTCATGCCTGTGTTCATATTATTTAAGATGAACAGGGCAGCGTTTACCTGAGGACAAAGTACACAGGGTTAGGAACAAAAGAGAAGAAGTAGGAACGGAAACACGGGGAGGAACTGGGGTAAGTAATGGATGGTCCATGAAGGGGATTGCAATGGATAAGTTTAAACAAAAGGTGTATGAATTGTTGAACGTAAATTTATGATCTCTGTAAACCTCCTCCTAATTCACGATGGAAAGCTAAAAGGCATTTGAAAGCTATTGAAGCAATATTGATTTATAACATTGCTTCCTAACCTGAGAATCCCTGAGAAATCATAGAAAAGGCATAGGAACCTATGATAAGGTTGCAGACTAGTACTTAGAAATGCTGTTTGTTTGGAAGAAACAATATGAGATCTAAGTGAAGATTGGGGAGGGGAGGGACAGGGGTAGCCCAGGGAGACCGGACAGTGGAAAGAGTGGGAATTTTTGTTGTAAATTATAATTTCAGATTTGAGTAAGAGCGAACCCGTTGCCACTGAATCGATTCTGATTCGTAGTGATCGTGGAGGTTGCAATAGAATCTTAGGGTCTCTTCAGCAGTAAATCTTGACAGGAACAGATATCTCAAGATGCCTTATCTGTCTCCCACACAGCGGCTGCTGAGTTTAAACTGCTCACCTTCTGGGAAGCAGCCGAGTGCCTTACCCATCATGCCACCAGGGTTTCTTGAATAAGAGCAAGTGACCTTAAAATTTCCAATTACATGTTCTGCTGTAATATAAATTTTCTAATGTTTATATTTCCACTTAAGACATAATTTTGCTTGGACAATGTTTTCTCCATAAAGCCAACGGTATCTGTTGATGGAATGTAGGTAAGAATTCAGTCGTGGTTTGATTTCTTTTCCGCTCCTGTCGCCCGTGTTGTACTGCGAGTTGCTGTTATTCATCTCGTTTGCATAGTCGTTCTTGATTCTAGTCATTATTATGATGATGAATTTACCATCTTCTCAAATGGAGAACTCTCCTAATGCTCCATTAGCTTGTGTTTGATGAAGGTAAAAACACATTTAGAGCTGTGAGCCACAAACCTAACCTCCCCTCGGTTTGCTTGCTTTACTACAAATTATATCAGGCCTCATAGGAATCCTTAAAGCGGTGGCAGTGGTTCACCCTCCACTGTTTCCTGCCCTCACAGCCGGACTTCACGCTGGAAGGGCAGTGGGACGGTCAGAAGACTGCCCTTGGAGTCCCCGGCCAGCTCTCATTTCCATGTCGGTATGTGACAGTGGGGTCCTTTCAGCTTCCAGCCAGAGGCACACATCACATTCAGGAGGGAAGAATGTTTGCTCCTTGACTTGTCTGCCTGATTTAAATATTCATAATTCACCAGAAGGGGAAAATCTGCTGACTTCTAAAAGTGGGTCAGTTTTTTTGTTGTTGTTTTTAATGGCCCTTTTGGCACTTGGTGATGTGTTAATACTGCTCAGAACTGGGGAGTAGCTTGGCAGAGTGCTTCTTTACCACTGCAGGGGCCAAGGCTTCACGAGGCCAGTGGAAAAGAGAGAGTTGCAGATAGTAAGAGTGGATATGGGATCTATTTGCCTTTCCTTCTGTTTGCGTTTCTGGATGTAGTATGTTAACTGGGAAGGATTCATTTGAGAAAAACCTTTTATTTGTTGATGAATGGTAAAGGCTAGAGTGAATTTAGAAAATAGCGTGGTAGCCAGTCTTCAGATGCCTGATTCCCCCAACAAACCCCACAATCGCATACATTTGTGATTTAATTTTTCTACTTGAGTATGCGAACTTTTGGACTAGGTCTTTGAATAGCATGGGGTTAGTGTTAAGCAGTGAATCTTATTCCCACATAGTTTAAATCGGTGTAATGATTTTCTTGGACCCTGGTAAATAGAGAGATTCTAGACAGTCTGTCCAGGAGAAATACTATGCATCCTACTGCTCTCTTCCTCCAGTTCCCCAAGGTTTGCAAGAGTGATTCAGTGGCTTCCAGGCCACGTATAATATGTCCATAGCTTATCTGTACCTTAGCCTAGGCCAGCTCGAGGGGGGTGGGCCCTCTGAGGGTTGCCTTGGTCATCCGGGGGAAACACCTTCTGGGATCTTTGGTGAGCACAGTCAAGTACAGTTTTCCCTGGCTCGCAAGTTTAGTGTTGCTTTTGTGACACCTTTCATACAGCCAAATAACATATAGACAGGAAACAATTATCCTTACTTCATGTGTGTTTTCAGTGTTTGCAGAACTAAAAAATAACCTAGCAGCTCATACCAAATACCCTACCACCCAGTGTTACGTTCACAGACACAGTCCAAAGCTTTGGCGGCTTGGACGCGGAGCGGCTGCGTGTAGTTCCTGGGGAGGGAAGGGGTTGGCTGCATGAGCTCACTGAGAAACAAACGCTGAAGACCAGCTAGCAGTTTTTTCTTTTCTGACTGGGAAAATCTTTGGATTTCCCTCTGTTGAGGAAGATGGGTACTGTGGCCTGCATCCACGTCTTTGCATTCGGCCAACCTCTAATCAGAGATGCTTAGGGATGGGGTGGAAGCAATTAGGTGCTCTGAGAAATCCCCCAAAGCCCAGAGGGAGTGTTAAGTGATATTTGCGTGGAATTTATTAGGTGTCCTAAGTAATCTAG
Source organism: Tenrec ecaudatus (assembly GCF_050624435.1). Classification (NCBI taxonomy): domain Eukaryota; kingdom Metazoa; phylum Chordata; class Mammalia; order Afrosoricida; family Tenrecidae; genus Tenrec; species Tenrec ecaudatus. The sequence continues at coordinate 24,705,785 of NC_134533.1, forward strand.
AGATAATCATGTGTAGGTTATATGCAAATACTACCCAAATTTTATATAAAGGACTCGAAGGGGAAGCATGCAGCTGCTGGAACCAAGCCCCCAGGGATGACTGTACTAATGTAGTCTTCCATAAAAGCTAAGTGGCTTAGGACCAACTTGAACTCAAGGGCAGGACCCCTGTACTAGCACCCACATTTAATGCCAAAGAGCTCTCTGTCCAGTGATGTAAGCGTTTGGCCAAGTACCCTTCACCACCTGTAAAAGATCCTGTTGAGCTAGATGACGGAGCAGTCCTGGGCTCTCACAGTTTGGCTAGGATGGTAACTCTATGCGGTTGCCTGGGAGGGACCCTGAAAAATAACCAGGATGTGATCAAACTGGTGATTCTGAAGAATTACTTATCTTCCGTTCAGCATTAATTTTGTTCCTGAGACTGTTCTGTAGATCCTAAATTATATTCAAGAGAGTAAGGTAATTTGCCATTTTTCAATGCCTAATAGACATTTATTCAATGTCTACTATGTGGCTCCATTCGATAAAAACCCTACTTTTGTCAAGATGATTGCAGTGGAGCCGTGGGGTGGCTCTGCTCTATCCCGAGGGGTCTCCAGGAGTTGGGATCACTTGGTGGCGCCCAGCAGCAGCAGCAGCAGCAGCAGCAACTGTGTGCTCGCACAGGATTAGAAAGTAAGTCAGATATGCGCCTGCTTCTCAGGAGAGCGCACAGTGTAGACTTTTAAGGGCTTTTGGGATGTGTCTTTTAGACACAAGCTCCTTCTCTAGAAACACTGCTACTTTCAAGTATTTTACCATTCAACATGCTGTCTACACTTACTTTCAGTGGTTGGTGATAAAGAAAGCATGTATGTTTGGGTATTTGGCATTTCAGAGGCTCATCTGAACCATTCTCTGAACTTTTGTTTGAAATTTTATAGAAGAAATGATTCCTCATTAATTTTAAATCTGTCTTTAGTTACTAGATAAACTTGTAAAGCAGCGACCTGGGTAGAACCTGTAACTTTAGAACCCTGACATGCTTTCTCCACTAAGAAAATAGCCGGGCCCAGGAAGAAGCAGGTAATCTTGGTCTGTCTACAATTGCAAGCAGGGTGAAAAACTTTGATTTTCAGATTAACCTTTTGGTTAATAGTCCCAAGATAACTTAGACTTTGAGATCTTAAAAGTCGTCCATTTGGGGGTTTGTTTAGTAGTGCACACCCCAAAAAAGGTAGTGGTTAAAAAATAAGCCACAACACTCAAGTCGTGATTGTTAGTGTTAGGTTCCCTCTAGTTGGTTCCGACTCCTAGCGACCCGCTGAGCACGAGAAGGAAGTAGCCCCCAGCCCTGCAGCTCCCTCACAGCTCCTATGTTTGAGTGCGTTGCCGCAGTCCCTGTGTGATATTTTCCAGTACCTCCCATGTTTGGGAGAGTTGGGTCAGGAAGACTGAAGCATGGGTGCATTTGAATTGCGGTGTTGGTGAAGCACATTGAACATGCCATGGTCTGCCGGAAGGACAGGCAAACCTGTCGTGGAAGCAGTGTGCTCGCGTACATCTCAGAGGCCAGGATGGTGAGACTTTGTCTTACTTACTTCAGCTATATTGTCAGGAGAGCCCAGTCCCTGGAGGGAGATGGCATGTTTGGTAAAGTGGAGGGGCAGCAACAAAGAGGAAGGCCGGCAGTGAAATAGATGGACACAGTGGCTTCAATAATGTGCTCATAGACGCAGTCGTGAGGATGGTGTAGCGCAGGCCGTGTTTCAGTCTGTTGTGTAGAAGGCCACTGTAGGTGAGAATGATGGTCCAACTCAAAGGATACAGTCAGTGTCACCATATTGCACATGCAGAGACTTTTGGATCAGTATAGGCTTTGCTGTGTATAGTTTGACAACAAAAGAAATAAAATTTGGCTGGGGGGAGAGAAATCTTATGCAGTAGGTTTACCCAGTGCGATGCATCACTTGCTCTCTTGACGGCTGCTTCCGAGAGCGTTGATGGTGGGTCCAAGCAAGACAAAATCCTTGACAACTTCATCCTTTTCTCCATTTATCACGATGTTCCCCACTGGACCAATCATGAGAGTTTTGTTTCTATGTACATTGGCTGTAACCCACACTGAATACTGCCATCCTTGATCTTCATCGCATTAGTGACAGCAGTTTCTCTCTATTTCTTAAGCGCTTTTACAGTCTCATTTTTTATGGAGCCCCGATGGCAAAGTGGTTTACATGTCGGGGTGCTGACTAACCACTGTGTCATTAGTTTGAAACTGCCAGCTGTTCCGTGGGGGAAATAGGAGACTTTCTACTGCTGCAAAGAGGTGCGGTCTCAGACACCCACGTGCTGTTGGTTTTCAGTTCTTTCCATCGAAGCTCTGGTTGCATGTGAGAGCGCATACAGCCACTAGCTACAAGGGTAGTGGCTCAGACTCAGCCAGTCGAGCAGCGGGAGGAGGATGCGGCAGTCTGCTCTTGAGGAGATTTAGTCTCAGATACGGCAAGGGGCAGTTCTACTCTGTCCTGTCTGGCGGCTGTGAGTCAGAATCCAGATGATGGCCTTGGGTTTGGTGTTTGGTTTTTGTCTTTCCCATCCACTTGACTTTTTAGGCTATTTTAGTGACAGGTATTCTAAAAAGTACTTATATGTGTTGATGAAATCGATTTACAACAAATGACGATCATTTCTGCTCTGTGACTGAATTGTACTGTTACCGGTTACGGGTCGAGGAGAGAGCATATAGAAAGAAGGGGAATAGGAGTTGGAATTTTGTACCTGTTTTTAAGCAGGGAGAGAGAGAGAGACAAATACATGTAACTAGTGCTTGCTGTATTATCTTTTATCTTCCTGTGAAAAGTCAGTGAGGGCAAACTATTTACTGAGTCCGCATGGTCAAAACTCATACTCTGACAAGATGGGGTCAGTCTGGGAAATCCGTACTCTGGCTAGATGGAGAGCCTCATCTCTCTCTTCTCCTTCTATCCCTCTGTCCCTCCCTCTCTCCCCCTCCCTCTCTCTTTCTCTTTCTCTGTGTTTTCTACTTCCAGTTTAGTTCTGAAGGTGACTACGTGAATGTTTAACCAAAGAAGAAAGGGAAGTCATTCATGGACTTTTGCTATTTAAATAAGAAAGTCATGAGAGAGAGTCCAAACTATAACAAAACAATTACTGTGGCATTTAAATCTGCACACATACAGGGTCTTCCTTTCCCAAGCGATGCTTCAAGGCTAGATCTTAAAGACATGTTTTTACCAGCAAGACCTAGATACCACCCCCACCTCGTCACCCAGTCCTGAAGCACCTATTCCTGTTTCCATGGCACTAGACTCCATTTATTAGTTGTTGAACCCTAATTTTTCAGTATGTCATACAACAACAACAAATCTATAATCACTGTCATCTTGATTATAGGAGGGGCTATAGAGCCCTAAGACACCCACCCTAAAAAAAATCACTATTCAAACATTTTATCTTGCACTTATAATTAGGTTACTAAATTATTGTAGTGTTAAAAAATCCCCCAAATCGTTATTATCTACATAACATAATATTTTTGTTTGTAACTGCTAAGTAGCATTGTCACTGTATAGTGCAAGTAGTTCAACACCATCCCAGTCTGCCTGCCAGCACCCATGCTTCATTCTCCTGTAAGGTGGGGCCCCTCTGATGAATGAAACTCCATTATCCTGACTTGTGTTCTGCTCTGCCCATTAACATACAAGAGTAGAATGAAGAGCCACTTGGGACTTCTGCCAGAGGTTGCTCAGAGGAAACCATATCTCGTAACCCTGTTATATCTGTCACAGTTCATACCCAGAAGCCAGCCCCCAAATACTCAGGATGGTTAGATTCCCGCATTGGAACATTGTCAATTACACGTGCCTTAGGTTTATAAAAGGCCTCATCTTGATTCTCCTCCCCCCCAAAATGCTATCTGTATCAAATAATAGTAAACTTTAAAAAAAAATAGTAAACTTTCTTGAGAGTTTTTTATAAGTACATTACTTGGAAGTTTGGGGAAGATGCCGAAAAGGAAACAGATCGATAAGCATGCAGTATTTTTCATGTATGCACATATTTTAATCAAAGAAAATATTTAAAATTATCTACTCTAGCTTTCTTCAAACATATCTAGTAATTGATAGTCATCTTTAGTTTTTCATTCACTCTTTGTAAAATTGACCTTTTGTCTTTTTTTAAGTGCAAGCTTATTTATTTTGTTTCTTATTTTTTTGACCCTTTGTCTTTACTACTGAGAAAGGTGAATTAAATACAAAACTGAATCCAGTATTTATAGATCTGTAATTGAGCATATATATATATCCTGATTATTAAAACAGCATTGATTTCATATGCAGAGTATAACCATTAGGGTATAGAACTTTAAGATTTCAATTAGAAAGTCTACAGCCTGACACCAACAATTCATACAACAATAAAATGATTTTAAAGTGCTTCCTTCAAGGTGGGCCCTGTGGTAGTTACACAATTTCATGTTAACTTGATAAATAAAAATGAAGGGGTGGGAGTCTAGCCTGTCTATCGAGTTACAGCCTGGTGATCTCTCCTTGTGGGCGTGGCCTTCTCATGTGCATTCTGGGACTACCCCTCTTCCTCCCGGGACACACCCGCTTTGCTTCTCAAGCCACATGGAGCCACATTTCTGGCAGCCAGAGCCCTGGAGAGGCATCCACTGCCATTGCCTGTGATCTTCCTGCATTCGGCATCATTGCATGTGCTGTGTGAGTCTGAAGAGGAACTTATGGACTTGATCTGACTGGGCTGGGATGCTTTATTGATGCATAATTACTTCTTTATATAAAGTTCTCTCTTACACACATACGAGTGTCAAGGAATTTGTTTCTCTAGTCAACCCAGCCTAACGCAGCCCTGTGGTTGTCCATAGAACCATCCACTCACAAAGCCATCCGTGTTTTTGTGGCCACAAGTGTACGGTTTCATCTTACCAGAAGAGCAGTCCCTCAAGAAGAATATCCTATTTGGGAAATTCAGGAAGGTCAGCGAAAAGAGGAAGCCCCTCAAAGAGACGGATCGGTTCACGTTGCGGTGATAATCAGTGGGTGCAGGAGACTGAGTAGTGTTTCCTCGTTGTGCACGGGTCGCCGTGAGTCAGAGCCGGTTCAAAGGCACCTAACAACAGCAACCACAGTATTTAAAAAGCCCGTGATGGGGTAAGATACGGCAAAAAAAAAAAGTTTCTGAGGGGTAGGGTGGGGAAGGGAGTGGATAAAGGGGATCTTTTATCAAAAGGTTCAAGAAGAAAGAAAATGTTTTGAAACATTGTGGTAGCAGTTGTACAATACAGCTTGATGTGATTGAACTACGGGATGTTATATCTGTAAGAGCTCCCAATAAAATGATTTAAAAAAGAAAACCACGGAAAGGGGGGGGGAGGGATAAAATAACACCGTTTTTTAAAGTAGACAAAAAATTTGAAAGATTTTTCCAAGAAGATAAACAAAGGGCCAATGATCACATGAGAAGATGTTTGAACAACTTTACCTGTGAGAGAAATGCAACTCGAAACTACTTGGTACCCACTCGGATGACTAGAACCCAAAGCACTGATGATACCAAGTGTGGTGAGAATGCGGAGGACTTAAAACTGTGATGCACCACCACTGGGAATGTAAATGCAGCAGCCACTGAGGAAAACCGATTGGTGTTTTCTTAAGAAATAATACCGGGATCTACATTAAGACTTGGCTATATATTATGTATGTATATATATAGCCAAGAGAATTAATCGTGACACGCAACTTGTACATGGACATCTGTATGAACATTATTTATAGGAGCCAAAAAGTAGAAAGCCATGTACCAAAGCTCACACATTGTACAATTCTGTTTATATGAAATATCAGAATAGGCAATTCAACTAAAACAAACATACAGATCAGTTATCAAGCATCAAAGAACAAAAAAAAATCATGTCATTGTGTGCTCACCTCCCTGATAGGATCACTGAAGATAAATGGGTGCATAAGCAAATGTGGTGAAGAAAGCTGATGGTGCCCAGCTATCAAAAGATAATAGCATCTGGGGTCTTAAAGGCTTGAAGTTAAACAAACGGTCATCTAGCTCAGAAGCAACATAGCCCACATGGAAGAAGCACACCAACCTTTGTGATTACGAGCTGTCAAAGGGATCAGGTATCAAGCATTGAACAAAAAAATCATATCATTGTGAATAAGGGGGACTGCAGAATGGGGACCCAAAGCCCATCTCTAGGCAATTGGACATCCCCTTACGGGGAGGAGACAAGCCAGTCAGGGTGCAGTGTAACAACGATGAAACATAAACATTCCTCAAGTTCATAAAATTCCTTCCCTGCCCCCACTGTCATGATCCCAGTTCTACCTACAAATCCGTCTAGACCAGAGGATGTTCACTGGTACATATAGGAACCGGAAACACAGGGAATCCAGGGCGGATGCTCCCTTCAAGACCAGTGGTGAGAGTGGTGATACCGGGAGGGTGGAGGGAGGGTTGGGTGGGGAACTGATTACAAGGGTCGACATATATGGACAACAGAAAAGTGAGTGAAGGGAGACATCAGACACGGCAGGATATGACAAAATAATAATTTATAAATTATCAGTGAATGAACGGGGAAGTGTTGAGTGGAGACCCAAAGCTCATTTGTAGGCCACTTGATATCCCCTTACACATCCCCTTACAGAAGGGTCTTGGGGAGGAGACGAGACAGTCAGGGTGCGATGTAGCAACGATGAAAAATACAACTTTCCTCTAGTTCCTAAATGCTTCCTCCGCCCGCCGCCCCCACCCCCACCCCCACTGTCGTTATCCGAATCCTACCTTGCAAGTCTGACTAGACCAGAGGATGTACACTGGTACAGATGGGAACTGGAAACACAGGGAATCCAGGGCGGATGATCCCACCAGGACCAGTGGTGAGAGTGGCGATACTGGGAGGGCATAGGGAGGGTGGGTTGGAAAGAGGGAACTTATTTCGAGGATCTGCATGTGACCTTCTCCCTGGGAGACATACAACAGAAAAGCGGGGAAAGGGGAACGTGGGACAGAACAAGATATGACAAAATAATAATTTATAAATTATTAAGGGTTCATGAGGGGGTGAGAGGGAGGGGAAAAATGAGGACCTGATTCCAGGGGCTTGGGTGGAGAGCAAATGTTTTGAGAATGATGAGGGGAACGAATGTACAAATGTGCTTTACACAATTGATGTATGTATGGATTGTAATAGGAGTTGTATGAGTTCCTAATAAAATGATTAAAAATATAAATTATCAAGAGTTCATGAGGGAGGGGGGAGTGGAGAGGGAGGGGAAAATGAGCTGATGCCAGGGGCTTAAGTGGAGAGCAAAAGTTTTGAGAATGCTGAGGGCAGTGAATGTACAAATGTTCTTTACACAATTGATGTAGGTATGGATTGTGATAAGAGTTGTATGAGCCCCTAATAAAATGATTTCAAAACAGACAAAAATAGGCATTGCCAGGTATTGAAGAGGGGAAGAAATGAGAAGTTATTGCTAACGGGCATGGTGTTTATTTTTGCAGTGATGAAAATGTTCTGCAATATGGTTAGTTGGATTATGGTTACACAGCTCTGTGAATATACTAAAAACACGGAGTTGTATACTATTAATTGGTGAATTTTAAAATAAGTTAACTATATCTCAAACGAACTTAAAAATCAAACAAGTCAGGAAAATAAAATAAAATGGTGCCAAGCAATGAAAAATATCTAAAGTTGGTGAGTTCTAAGATACATGCCTTTGAAAAGGTATTTGGTGTCATCTGATTATACTCGCTTGTGAAAAATACCTGAAGTCTGCCAACTCTTTAAAAAGTGGGCTTACCTGTCTTTCTTACTGACTTTTAGGAGTTGCAAATAGCTTCTTCCAATCTTAACTGGTTCATTTTCTGCCTCTTAAAGGTGTCTTTTGGTAAAGTGAGATTCTTAATTGAAGATTGGTTTTTTCTTTTCCATTTTGAATAGTACACTTTGATCTTATTTTAAAAAAATCTTTCTCCGAGCTTATCTAAGGATTCTCTTAAGGCTGTGGGTCGCGACCCCTTTGGTGGTCAAATGACCTTTTGACAGGGGTCGCCCGATTCATAACAGTAGCAAAATTACAGTTATGAAGGAGCAACAAAAATAATTTTTTAGTTGGGGGCTCACCACAACATGAGGAGCTGTATTAAAGGGACGCAGCATTGGGAAGGTTAAAAACTACTGCTCTAAGGCAAAAAGAACCAGTGAGCTAGAGATTGATGGAATGATTTCAGTAAATTGGCCGTTATCAGTGGGGTTGGGAACAGTGTTATATAGGCACAAACAGTACCATGATTTTGTAGCTTTTCAATAAAAAAAAAAAAAGAGACCACCCCTGTACACCTATCACAATGGCTAAAATTTAAGTACCAACAAATTAAATATTGATGAGAAAATGAAATAACTGGAACTCACATATAGCTGGTAGGAATATACAGTTTTACAGTCACTTTGGAAAGATAATTGTCAATATCTAGTAAAGACTTTTAAATATAAGCCTCTCCTGCAGTCCAACAACTCCACTCTTAAGCCTATGTGGAATAAAATGTGTGCATGCGAGCATCTAAGGCCAAGTACAAGAGTGCTTGTAAAAGCATCATCCACGATAGTCAAAGACCAATGTCCATCAGCAGCAGATTGGATATATATGTTCATAGAATGGAATATTATATAGCAATGAAAAATCAGACTACTGTCATAAGCAGCAATGTTGTAGGTCTCACAGAAGTTGAGTAAACAAAAAGTCAATAAACCTATAAGAATGACAATTATGATTCTTTTGACAACAAGTCCAAAACCAGGTGACACTCATCTGTGTGATAAAAGTCAGGATGGAGTGATTGGGGAAGTTTAACGACTGGCATACAGGACGGTTTCTGGAGTATCGGTAGTGTTCTAGATCTTGTTTTGCCTACAAATGTCATTTTGTGAACATTCATTAAGCTATATTCATGTCATCATTGACCTCATGGCAGTGAGTTTAGTTAGGTAAATTATACTTCAATGAAAGGTTTGTGTGTTTTTTAACCTTGAAACCAAACAGAGAGTGTCCATATGACTGTTAGATTCAGCACAGTTGTCATTTATGGAGTATAAGAAGCACCATATAAAATACTACTAGTAATTTGAAACCAAAATTTGAATTATAGGCAACTTTTAACTTTGCATTTTTCAACTTTAATATACTGCATTTCAGAATCAGAAGAACAATAGTTAATGACACATGAAAACTAAACTTTTCATTGCTGTTAGAGCTGAAGTTAGACTTTCATTTGTCAGCTGAAAAAGACTGTTTTGAGCTTTGACCTGGTGACCTTTCTACCATTGCCCATCCCAGCTTTCTGAAACTTATTATTGACTGTAATCACAGACAATTCCATTTTACATTGTGACCTAGCATGCACATGTATAAAAAGGAAACAAAACTTTCACAAAACTATATTTAAACTTCCTCTAACAGAGCATTCTGATATTTTCCATTCTACCTTTTTTAAAAAAATAACTGGTTATAAGCTCATATTGATTACCTAAATCAATATGAAATATATATATGAAATGACTTGCATCACAAGCCAGTAGCCCTTTGAAAAGCATTGGCTTATTGATGGTTTGTGCAATTATTTGACTATTTTAATGTATCTTATTTTTAGTGTTTTAAAAGCTAAGAAAAACAGAAAATTGGCAGTGAAAATAATATAAATTTCTTAAGCATAATGCAATTGGGACAGGCAGAAAAATCAGGTTTGTTAAAAATAAAAAAACCTTAGCCTTAAGCTTTTATTGGAACTAAATTAGTTAACTATATTCAGTTATGACTCACTGCACTTGAGTCCCACAACTCTTTTATAACACCCTAGTGACCGGGTAGATCTACCCCCGTGGTTTTTGGAAACTAACTCTTTATAGAAGTAGAAAACTTTGTCTTTCTGTCCACAGAGCAACTGGTGGTTTTGAACTGCTGACCCTGTGGTGTGCTGCCCAACGTGTAACCACTATGCCACTAGGACTCCTATTCAGTTATGAAGGAAAGAATAAAATTAAAACAGTAAAATTATACATTTTTAAGTCAAAAAGTATTGCTGTAAAAATTATAAACACGCTTGTTAGCCTAAAATACCAAATGTGAAGCTTTTCTTTCTTGACGTAACTTCAGTCTAGGTCTGTCCACTTGTGAAAGGCAGTGTTTCCATCTCTCTAACTCTCCCCGGAGGAGTTCTGTACTCTTCTATTGGCACCACATTGAAACAGCGGTTTGGGCATCCTGGAGGGACTCAAATCATGTTCTCAAGTGTTCTTTCTGAAGGGGCAAGATCGGAGCAATAGGATGCATAGGGTAAGACGTCCCCTGAAATTCTCGGAGGAGAGCTCTTGCTACCCTCCAAGAATGAGCAAGTAGGTTGTGACCGGGGAAAAACTCTTCCACACCGCTTTGCTGTTATTTCTCATACCACTGTGGTTTTCAGTTTTCTGAAAACAACTTCTTAATAAGTTCCCGCAACCATCCTGTATCCTTCAAGCAAATCTATCACGGTAACCCTTGGTAAACAGTCATGATAACCTTTCTGCCCTGAGTTTAACTAGCCCCACAGATTCCCTTGGAAGTGTGTGTGTGTGTCTGGTCCCGACTGAGACCAGGGTGAGGGTTAATACTGAGAGAACTTGTCTACAGCCATCCACTGATGGCAGTCATGTTCAACCATGTTGTGTGTAGACTAGGCCTGTTCATGTAAGAACTGGACACCCTAGTAGCCTACCCTCTTACTATTATGGAAGCATGACCCGGAGGTCAGGAGAGATTGCAGTGGAGTATTTGTTGATCATGTGGGAACAGATTGCAATATGTAAATCAGTTCATTTTGATGAGGCTAATTTGACACTGGTGTTTGGTTCTGACATAGATAGTACATTTGGAAAACTGTGACTCCATCTCACTTATGAATATAGTTCAAAAATTCATAAATTAATTTATGCCAAATCAGATGTAGCAGTGTACTAAAACAGGACTAGCAAACTGTGGCCCATAGGCCAAATCCAGCCTGCCATCTGTTTCTCTGTGGCCTGCAAACTAAGAATGGCTTTACATCTTTAAATGGTTGAAAATTCAAAGGGATACTATTTAGTAGCACATAAAAAACTATATGAAATTTAAATAAATGAATGGCCACGTTCTTTAAGTATTATCTGTGGACAATAGCAGGATTGAATAGCGACAGTGGAGCCTGTGAAATCTAAAATAATTATTATCTAGCCCTTTACTTTAAAAAGCATAATACTTCACGAAGGGTGTAGGAGGCCTGGTAGGGATTGATCAAGGACAATGTAACCGAGAGGATTCCTGAAACCCAAATGAAGGCTGAGCATGAGACTGGGACAAGAGGAAAAAAGGAAATAGAGGAAAGAACTAGGAGGCAAAGGGCATTTATAGAGGTCTAAATACAGGCATGTACATATGTAAATATATATATATATATATATATGGATGGGGAAATCGATATATTTGCATATATTTATAGGTTTAGTATAAATATATAACCTTCTCACTGGGGGACAGACACCAGAAAAGTGGGTGAAGGGAGGTGTCGGACAGTGTAAGATATGATAAAATAATAATAATTTATAAATTATCAAGGGTTTATGAGGGAGCGGGAGAGTGGGGAGGGAGGGGAAAAATGAGCTAATACCAAGGGCTCAAGTAGACAGCAAATGTTTTGAGAATGATGATGGCAACAAATATACAAATGTGCTTGACACAGTGGATGGATGGATGGGTTGTGATAAGAGTTGTACAAGCCCCCAATAAAATGATTATTTTTTTTAAAAAAGCAAAATACTTCATAGTCCAATAGAATTTAATCTCAAGATCTGATGGTTCGGCGTTGTTGTTAGTTGCCAGCAAATCCATTTCAACTCACATCAAATTGCTCCAAATGGTTGTCAAGCCTGTGTCCTAGTCGAGCACATCAACAGCCCTTCTAGACGCCACGGCATGTTCGAATCACCAACTCTGGCTAGTAGTTGTGTGCTTACCATTTGTGCCACCCAGGGACTCTGGTTACACTTTGGGAAATCTATGTTCAATGCACGCCCAATATAAATAGTTACATTAATTAAGGGAGACCACAATTCTGATACATGCCATAAATAATTTTTTAATATATTATTTGTTTCAAATGCCAAAATTAGACAAGAAATAGATGATCCCTTATCATTAAAAAAAAGGATCAGTAACCAATAGGAAACATCACTCTTAATTATGAAATGTTGCAGTATTCTTAAGACTATGCACCATAATCATCCCCATTCATCTCTACTCTGGCTGTTCTAGGTAATGCCAGTAACATAGGAAAATAAAATAAAAACTGTTACTGAAGAAATAGGTATATATCATCATTACTTACAGATGATATGGTTGTGTACCTGGAGGAACTAGAAATTTGAATGAATATTATAACAACTAAGAGCCAGATAAGACGAAGAATGAAGAACTTTCCTTTACATAAGTAACACCGGGTGTTAAAATAATAATGAGAAAATTATCCCAGTCACAAAAACAAGAAAGCTATTAAATTAGAAAGAAATTTAATGGGAAATATACAATACCTTTGCTTAAGTACATAGAAGGATTTGAATAAATGAAGATTTTTGCATTCTTTTTAGATGGGAAGATTCATTGTTATAAAGAGGCTAATTCTCTTGAAATCAATAAATTTAATATGCCATTCAAAAATCTCAGTGGAAATTTTGAAGCGAGTTGAGAGATTGATTCCAAAGTTCGCCGAATGTAGCCAATTTAAAGGATAAAGAAGAACTCTGCATTTGTGGCCGAGACCTGTGATCCCACTACCTGCTGAATAGCTTGATGAACCCCAGCCTGAGTCTTCCTTCACCTTGTTTCCTATGATGGTCTGTTTTATTGTCAGTTTCACCACTGTACTCTATGGTGGACCAGAAACCCAATAGCTCAGTGTTCGCCGTGTACACTCACATGCATCCTTGGCTATACTTAGCATCATTCATTCATATTGCAATTCGCTCTCTTAGCTCTCACGGTCATCTAGTCAATATAGACTCATAGCGGCCCTCTGTGGGTTTCTGGGATTAACGGTTTACAGGAGTAGAAAGCCCAGTCTTCTCCTGAGGAGCCATTGCTGGCGGTTTTGAACTGCCAACCATGTGGATCGCAGCCCAACACGTAACCATTACACCACCAGGGCTTCTAATGCAAATAGTTGTCAATTCCACGTACTTGCAAACAGTGGTCAAGTAGATAGTCCTTTCACAATTGATAACAGCGTGAAGCCCCTCTGGACAGCAGTTTTGGACTAAAAGTCCACATTTTAAACTGGCCTACGTTTTAACCAGAAACTTAATTTCTAAGAATTCATTCTCAGGAAAGATTCAGACAAATGAATAAAGGTATATTTACAAAGATGTTTGTTGTTACACTTTTTTTTAATAATAGAAAATGCAAACAGCATACATATATGTTGTGAGGAATTGTTAAGTGTGGTGCATTTGTGAATGCAGCTGTTAAGAAAAGGAACAAGTAGATGGAGGATGTATTCACACAGGAAAATGTCCAAGACATACTGTTTAATAAATAAAGAGGATGGCATTATAGGCCCTCACACTATTGTATAAAATTAGGAAAACATCAGAACGGCTAAATCACATAATTAATAGTGCTTATGTCTGTGGTAGAGGAGTTAACACATGGTACTTTAATGTTTTATTTTAATGTTTTCATGAGATTAGCACCATTTTCGTGTAGCAGATCCTCAGGACAGTAGGCACTTGAGGAATGGGTAGAGGTTTAGGATAATTGACATTTTAAAGCAACACTTAGCAAAGTTTGGTCTCTGACTGTGGTGTAAGCTATTCAGTAATAGAGCTATTTTCATTTTGAAATGAAAGCGGGGGCTGGGAGGGAAAAAACACATGTGTTTTGGACCTGAGAATGCTACTGCTAACTTGAAGCAAGCATTCATGTCTTACCTCATTTCTAGTCTCTGAGTATAAGTTCCTAAAATTTTTAAAAATAATTCTAGCTTTTGTGTGTGGTGTTAATAAAGTCTCTGGAGGAAAGGTAGGATGATTACATCCTTTCCCAGACACTGATACAAGCCCTTCACACAAAATCAGGAAGAGGCACAGCCAGAGCCCTTGGATTCTACCTGCCGCAGAATATCAGTTAATCTAGAACTTGCTAACTAAACGACCTAAAATAGACACTGCCTTATTTTATACATTCATCCTAAGCTTTTTAGAAAGATTATGAATTTGCTAGGTCCACATGAACGGTTCCGTTACACCTTACCAGACCTTCACTTCCTGGGTCCTGGGGGCAGCCTCTGTGTTCCTCTTCCAGCTCCAGATCCTGTGGCCCTGCCCTTCCCCCTTCCCCTCCGCAGATGGTTTCAGGACCAGCAGGGCTTCCTCCCCCTGTAAGACTCTAGGATTCTTACTGTTGTCTCAACCAAGGAAGTGACACAAGACCAGAGATGTGCATTCTTGAAGTTAATTTGGCAGCACTGTGTGGGAAGGAAGGAACCAGGGATGCAGGCAGCCCTGTTAGAATGGCATTAGGTGTGAAGTAATTCTTTCTGACTCTGAGTAAGGAAGGGTGATCAAGGAACGGGGAGGAGAGGTTGGAATAAACAGGGTTGCAGAATAAGAATCAACAGCATTAGGAATTGAATCTAGGCCACAAGGGAGAGGCAGAAAAAGAAATGATCCTGAAGCAGAGTCTGGTTGGCTAACAGATGTCTGTCACAAGCCCTGCTTTACAAGAGCTTCGTGGATTTCCTGTAGAACTTGACTCACGGAGGCAGCCTCTATATGGTTCTGCATGATTTCTATTTAAATATTTACTTACTGGGGAGAAAATTCAGCCCCCACTATCACCACCAAAGACCAGAGAAGTTGCTTTTAGGAATACGCACATGTACTCGTGAAATGTGGTTTGAAAAAAAGGATCCTTAAATTTGGAATGTTGCAAATTAAAAATACTGCAGAATAATTGAATTGAAGCATGAAGTATTGTGTGAATCCAATCTTCAGTGAAGACTGGTCTTTGTATGTTTCTGAGGTAGTTGTTCCTAAAGGTTGTAAGAAATATGTGTTTAAGAGTTACAGTAAAACCCACGAAAACCAGAACCTGTGGAAGACAGAAACTTGTTAGAGAAGGAAGACTCCAATACTTCCCACTGATAGTGACAGAAAAGCAGTAAGAAACCCTGTCAATGGCAGAAACTCACAAGACCCCGAAAAGCGAGGTCGCCCCTCCTGGTGAGTTACGGCTTTCTCAGCGTTTACTATTTTGTGTTCAAGATTGTGTACGTGTAAAGTTTTAGGAACATTCAGAGAGGATAGCGTATACATTTTAGGTTGGAAGACAGTGCTTTCTCTCATTGTTTTCAGGTTACATTTTTATGCTGACATTGAAATCAGGTTTTAATCCCCAGTGGTTCAAAGAAGAATCCTGGTTATAATGTTAGAGAAATGCTTAAGATCTCGTGAGTCATACACACCTACCCCTTCACTTATCGACACTTAGCCCTCTCACCTACGACAATAGCAAATACCTACCTCCCAACCATGTGTGCATTCGTGACGACACCTGCAGGAGTGGCCGCTGAGGTGCAGTTGTGTGGGTGATGCCGGCTGTCCTGCCTGACCTTTCAGGCTCTCTGTCAGCTTGGCCGGGCCAAGAGTCTCAGTGTTTGGGGCAGTTGTACAATGGTGTCATTTGCCAGTTATGGGAAGGGGCTTTAAGAAGTTTTTGGAAAATAGAATTTAAAAGCTAATGGCTTGCCCCCCCACACACACACACACTAACTTGTAAAGCCCCAGCATAATGACGTAGTCACCCTCCATTTTGTGACCTGATGTAGTCATCCTTCCCTGTCACATAGTGCCACTGTTTGCCTAGCAACCTGCCCTCAGGAACTTAACCGTGGTGATAAGTAAAGAGCGGTTGTAATTAGAATAAAAGACAATGAAGAGTTTTCTCGGAACAAAAGCAGCTCTCTCGATTGGAACCAGAGAGCACTGTTGAGAGGAAATAATTTTTGGCTCTTTGTTACCCACTTGAAAGAAATCAGAGCAAATCAAACCAAACTCGCTGCCATCGAATCCGAGAGTAGAAACCAAAAGTGTGGCTTGGTCATATTCTTGAGGTGGCTCTTTGCAGGGGCCGGGTTTGCAAACCCTGCGCTAGCTCTTCATGTATTAGCAAGATATGCTCGCCAGAGTGTCAGCAGTTTGCTTCTCTTGGTTAAGGTTGAGTCTTTGCCCAATGACGCTAAGGAAAAACAACCTACTGTATCAGTTTTGTATGTCAGGGCTTTCTTCCTGCAGAGAAAACTGCATTATGTTTTCATTTTGAGATTAAATTTCAGTGAAGATAATTATCAAGTCTTAAATACCGCCCAAGAATCAATCTTTTAAAGCACTTTCATAAATAAAAGAGCATTTTACCATCACCACTTTCCCAATTTAGAGATCCTTGTTTCCCTTCTTTTCTGTGCTTTTGTTCCTACATTTACTCTGTAACTTCAGAAAAGGGTGGTGGAGTTGAAATACTTCTAACTAAAAGCACTCTGGCAGCAATTTGTTATTTTTAATCCAAGCACACAATTGGAAATGACTTGGAATTTACTGCCGGGTTTGTAGGTTATATTTTAGAAAATGTAGTTTTACTGTAAAGAAATTCTTGAATATTAAACGGCAGCAGGACTGCAGACTAAAAACAGTTGCAGACGTGGACCCTCTGGAATAGAAGGAGGACATTTTCAGCTCAAGTGAGCAATTGTTAGACTTTGTGGAAGTCAGTAAGTATTAAGTAGAATGAACCCGTGAAAAAGCATCTCAGAACATTAAGTGAAAAAACAACACTGGTGGAAGATTTTAGGACACGAAGTCATTGTTTACCTCAAGATTATAGTGACATATGCCACTTCTCCTCAAACTGCATTCGTTTTGAAAAGGCAACGGTCGCGCTCATAAACCACGATCACGGTCCCTCCAGACTTATGGCTCAATTTTTGAAATACTGTGCAATGAAAAGTGCATCTAATAATAGTGTGTTCACTATGACCCTTCAGGGTTGTGGTCATACACATTAACACACATAAAAACCATAAACACCTTTAAAAAGCATACTTTTAAAGCGCAAAGAAGTTTGTTTGTTAAGTTTTTTATATAACCTTTAAAGTAAGCATAACTGAACCAGGAAGTCTGAGAATATACTAAGGGAAACAAATTTTTCAAAACATGGTAGGGAGTAAGATGATCAGTGTGATTAGGAAAGTAATGTATGCTCCTTGTATCGCATTTACCAGTCTAGCACAGCAAAAATCACCTGTAAGTCCAACACCCAACTGTTAACATTTTGATGTACAGAATGTATTATTTTCATAGTGATAAGTATGAAATTGCTGAAAAAGAACCAAGAGTTATTAGTTAAAAGTTCAGGAACAGCTGGGTGTGCATGTACTTAAAAATTGAAATACTTTGTAATTCTTTGGAAAGCTGAAGTTTGGGGGATGATTAACGAAAGTGTAGCAATGACTCTTCAAATAGTTTTGTTTGTTACATCTTCACCCTAATCTCACCTTCCCCCCCTCAAAAAAATTACCTTTAGAGCTTCCCATCTCAAGCATTTAGAAAATTTCACTATCTGCCTGTTCAGTAATTTGACTGGAGTGATGTTCTCCTGTTTACATTATTAGACGAAAGGGAAATGGATTCCTATTGGTAACGCAAGCAAGTGGGAGGGCAGGCTGCTTTCCGAGGGCATGATGTAAAACATGGAATAGGTGTGTCGCAGCTGTGATGGCCTAGTACCGAATCTTGATGGGCTTGCTGTAAACGGAGTAAATGATTGGTCATTTGCCTTATTCAGGATCATCGCAAGGTGAACTGTACACTGACAACAGGTCCAAGAAAAGCTGGGAATCATTCTTTAAAAGGGACCCCTTGCATACTGATGTCTGAGGAGGTACACATCACCTAAGAGAACAAAGGTGTGTCTCCTCATCGCCTTGGCTGGTTGTCCTCCCGGGAAAGTCCTCCGCACTGCACTGTGTGAAAGCTCTTAAGCAGTACATTTAGTTGGTTGGTTTGCTTCGTTCTTGAAAGAGTTGTGTGCGTTATAGGCTTCATCAGATTGCATTGTGTTTTGTGTGTTTCCTGTGCAGGCGTCTGCATTCAGGTGCGTGTAGGTAGTACTGTTTCCAAGCCCAGAAAGGGCAGGATGTTCAGTTGCCTTTATGAAGGCAATTTATTGGTTGACTGCGATTGAGTGCCGAATTATAATACCGAGGGCTTAATTTATAACAGAAAATGCAAGAGTGCAAACCTGTTAAACCCTTTATCCATGTCTAAATAAGGTAAACAATAGCAGATTACCCAGGATATTGTTTGATGGGAATACTATTGCTCGTTGTGAAGAACCTTAAAGATAGATTCCCGTGGCCTGTGCGCGTTGTGCCTGTTATGTGAGCGCAGAGCAAACTTGAAGAAATCAGTGCATCATCTCTGAAATACAATAAAATCGGGGCAGAAAAGCAGAGCGATGCGAGGCAGCTGCTGCTCGGATTGGCAGCCTCTTTATAATCTGTAGGCTCTCGTCGCGAGGTTGCAGCGCCGCGTGCTACGCTCTCCCGCATCAGATAGGAGCGATGATGTGCGTGCCGGTGTGTGCTTGTGCTCCCAGACTTTAATTTTTCAGAGAAGGGCTCCTTTTCCTACAGAGAAATAGAGCGTCCTAGCAAAAGCAGATTTCCTGAGTTCCTCAGACCACGGCCTCTCCACAGGGCCTCTGAGCATTTTTCAGTGGTGGGGGAAGACCTCCGGCAGGCCGGGCATTTAGAGACATAAGGGCTTCTCAGCATTCTTCAGGAGGCTGCCTCCGCTGAGTGCGTGAGTCATGTGGCACAGAATGTCGCATTTCAGTACCTTTTGGCTATCTGTGCACGTTAGACAATAACGATTGCCAAGCCAACGTGTCTCAGGGTTTTTAATTACGGGTTTAAATGCCCACAGGAGCTCTGCTCATATGTTAATTCCACTGTTTGACTTTAAAGGATTTTTATTTTGCATTTTCTAATTCAGATTATAAAAGGCAGTCAGCCATTCACTATGGAGACAGGTTACCACGTACACTGGTTTGGGGCAAGCAGAGCATGGAAGGAGCAGCGACCGCTTTTCAGTTTTGTTCTGAGAAGGGTAAAGAGCCTCCTCTGTGTTCTCTATTAGGCTAGTTTAAAGGCCAAACGGAGATGTACTAATAAAAATAACCCTGGCACCTGTTTTTGCTAAGGGTTGTAGCACACAGCAGTGGTGTCCTCAGACATATGGATGGTGTGAACTCTTACACACTGTGTGCGTGGCATCTATGTCATATTTCGTCTGCAGCCGAATTTCCCATCTAGGGCAGCTCTTTCCTGTCAAGATGTATTTTACTACAAAAACACCTCCTGTTCCACTAAGGTGGGGTTTTTTCCAAAGAACACTCTGATGGGATTTTAATTTAAAACGCAGTCACACCATAATTGTAATGACGTAGGTATACTTTTACCCCCAAAGATCGATAATTTAAAAGCCAAGTCTAATGACTATTGGATATTCTGATATTTTGGTTTATCTCTAGCTCAGGTCTTTCATATAATTGTAATCAGAAAGCTGACTTTCTCTGATGCCCTATCAAAGAAATAGTAAAACAGGATACCTCTAAACTATGTGGGAACTGGGATTTTAGTTGATTTAAAGGACATTATTGGGACATTGGCAAAATCTAAATAAGGTGTGTAGTTGATCATATTGTATCAGTGTTCATTTCCCACCCCCGCCCCCATTTTATTATGAAAATTTCAACAAAAAAGTTGGATTTCACAATAGACATTCAAATAGCCATATGCAACCTATATTCGCTTCATCACATTATCCTTGAATTCATCTTTTTCTGCAGTTTCCTGGTATTGGTGATCGCACTGTGTTTTGTTGTAAGAGTAGACAACATAGATGTATGTAAGCGGTAAGGGCTATCATGCCTTCAGCTTACACTCATGATTCAGGAAAACATGTGAGCATGTGTGCACACACATGTGTGCATGACTCTCAAAGCACACAAACTAAACCCATTGCCATCAAGTCAATTCCAACAAAGAACTGCTACCATAGGGTTTCCAAGACTGGAAATGTTTAAAGAACAGCTTTCTCCCACAGAGCAGGAAGGAGGTGGGCTTCCGCACTGACCTTATGGTTTGCATTCAAGTCCTTAACCACTGTGACACCAGTGTGTGTGTGTGTGTGTGTGTGTGTGTGTGTGTGTGTGTGTGTGTGAATGAAACAAATCTGATGAAGCGAGAACCCTAAGAGAATCTAGATAAAAGGCTCATAGGAAATTTTCAAACATCGTTACAACTCTTCAATGAGCTTGAAATTATGATAAAGTGAAAACTTTTAAAAATAAGTTGAGATTATAAGTAGAATAACTAATAAAATTATATGTTATCAGGATACTAGAGAATTACTCTTTCTCAGTTAATAGAATTTTTAAAAGTTTTTTTAACCCAGAAGTTTTACGTGATTAGGTTTTCATTACTATCTTATCAGGAAGATAACAGATGGTTACATCTCTACTAAGTTAATTTGTTCTCGTGGAAGATCTAGATGTAATGCAAAAGCAAAAAGAAAAGGGATATCTACTTAATCAGTAAGAAATTGACAGTTATCTAAAAACCACCCTGAAATACTAACTTACTTATTGGTCATATTTTTGTTAAGGGACACAGTAAGTTTGGGCAAAAAAGAAATTCAGTGGTGATAAAGCATGGGGGAAAATCTACCCTTTTGTGTCTTTGGTATAGTAGGGTGCTCTATTGATAGATGGAGAAAGGTTTTTAAATAGGAAATTTTACATATATGATAAGAAAAGTGTTTCTTGTCAGCATGCCCACACCATTGCTCTCTCTTAAAGGAAACCCCTTGTGGGCAGGCACTGTTCAATGGGGTGTCAAAACATGCATGGAAAAATGGAATTAGAGATAAGTTTTACATGACCTTTTGACATTTCCTCATGCACGTATGGGTACGTATTTGCATGAAGTGGTTAGAACACAGCGTATAAAGAGTGTCTGATAGTGACAAGATGAAGGAGCAACAAAGAGCAGCACAGTACTCCTCTTGAACAGCTTCCTGGGAGCGAGTATATATTGGAAGGGATATTTAATAATAACGAGTGCGTCTAGAGTAAGGAGTCATGGCAGAGAAGAGAAACTGAGATTCCTCAGAAGAGCAGGTTCGGCCTTAGAAAAGTCCTCAGGTCTTCCGCAAGTAAAGCAAAGTGTTGTTATTGTTGACCTGTTGAGGCAGTCACAACAGAGTGAAACGCTGCTCAGACCTGTGCCATCCTCGCAGACATGGCTGAGCCCACTGTTGCCAACACGGAGTTGATCTCTCGTGTCGGGAGATCTTCTCTGTCTCACTGCCCTCAGTTTTACCAAGCATGATGTCCTTACATCTTGTCATTCCCTTTTCTCAGCCTGCGCTTCCTCCAAGGCAGCCCAGGGTACTTGCAATGTTCTTGCCCCCAAACATCCTTTAGGCGCACCGGTTCTACGGGTCTTTCTTTCTCTTCGTTGCCCAGATTTCATGTCGAGCGCTCTTTCGTCAAAGTGACCTCTTTGCTTTGAGTGTTTCGAAGAGGTTTTGTCAGGAGACTTGCCCAATGCACTAGATGTCATTTGATTTCCTGACTGCTGCAGCCACGAGCATCGGTTTTTAAAAAATTATTAAAAGATCATTTTATTGGGGGCTCTTACAACTTTTATAACACTCCGTACATCAGTTGTTTAGGCATATGTGTACATATATTGCCATTATTCTTTTCTAGACATTTACTTTCTATTGAGCCCTTGGTATCAGATCCTCTTTTTTCCCTTCCCCCCACCCACATGACCCCTTAATAAATAACTTACTATTATTTTCATATCTTACACCAACCACTGTCTCCCTTCCTCCATGGTTTCTGTTGTTCATCCCCCTGGAGGGGGGAGGGTGTGATTATGTCTATCATTGCGTTGGGTTCCCCCTCTTCCTCCACTTCCTCTCCTCTCCCCACCTTCCCCCTGCCCTTCTGGCATTGACTGAGGAGCCAAGTAAAATGAAATCTTTTGACAGTTTCAATCTTTCTTCTTCATTTGTCATAATGTTGGTCTAGTTTGAGGATGTTTGTTTTCTTTACATTGAATTATACCTGTGCTTCAAGTCTTCTTCACTTCAGCAAGCAAGGTTGTGCTGGGTATCACAGGTTGTTAGTGAGCTGTTCTCCGACTCAGATGCCACCTTCTTCTTGTAGTCCAGCTGCTCAGTGTTAGCCACCGTTTGCTCGGATCCACACAGTCAGAGGCCTTTCTGTAGTCAATCAAAACACAAGCACGTATCTTTCTGGTGTTCTCCGCTTTCAGCCAAGATCCATCTAATATCAGCAATGGTATCATTTGTTCCACACTCTCTTCTGAAGCCAACTTGAATCTGTTTATATACGGCTGTAACTATTTTTAAATTATCTTAAGCACAATTTATCTTGTATATGATATTGATAGTGTTCAATAATTTCCGCATTCTTTGGAACCACCTTGCTATGGGATAGTTATAAATATGGATCTCTTCTGGCTGGTTGTCCAGGTAACTGTCTTCCAAATTTCTTGGCATAAGTGAGTGAGCGCTTCCAGTACTTCATCAGCTTATTGAACTAACTCTGTTGATATTTCATCAATTCCTGGAGCCTTTTTTCCCCCACTAATGCTTCCAGTGCTGTGTGGACTTCTTCCCTCAATATCATTGTCCCATGATCAAATGCGACCTCTTAAAGTGGTTGACTGGAGCGAACTGTTTTTAGTGGGGTTACCTTGCGTATCCTTCCATCTTTCGGTGCTTCCCACTTCAGTCCTCGTTCCGTCTTCAGTATGGCAACTCAAGGCTCGGATGTTTTTGTTTGTCTGTTGTTAGTTCTTTTAGCGTGAGCTATGCTTAGAGTGTTCTCCCTTTGGGTTTTCTAGCTCCAGGTCAAGCATTTTTATTAATGGGAGAAAAGAGGTTTTACATAGTAAGTGCAAAGCAACAGAAAGAAAGCATTTCTCTGGAGGAAAGAGGATGACTAGCAGGGAAAAAGAGGGTGGATTGTGACCGCCTAGATAAGTTAGTGGGAGACAGGGAAAGCAGAGAACATGATAGTTTAATGGGATACCCCATCGGTTTAGGTCTATATCATGGCCCTTCTGATTAGACAGAGAAGATAGAAGATCGGCATCCCAGTTGGGTCGGTATGTGCAGAACCATAAAACGGGGCAAATCCTGCACACACCACCTTTCCTGGCTTGCATGCTCAGGGGTACCTACATTGCATTCCCCCAACTGTAGTCCTTAGACATTTGTGATTTCAGCAAGTTGACAGGTTTTCTATGAAAAAGAAATCTTTGAGATTCTCAGCAATTAAAGACTCTGAAACGCTGTATTCAAGAAACCTGCTTTACTGTATTTAACTTGCTGTTTGGCAAATGTATTAACTTTTTCCCCAGGAATTCACCTACTCATATCTCAAGGGGCACCTTCTTCCTCATTATGCAATTTGGGGATGTTGATTTGACCCTGCCTAGTAAGAAACCGTCTTGTTAATTTCCTAACCGCTTTTTCAGAATGGATGTGGCACTTTCCCAATGTGCGTCTTGTTTCCGGCATGCAGCCTATTCCCTTTTGCTCGGGCTGTATGTATGACTTTGTGCACAACAGACTCACCAAGCACATCATCCACTGCCACCAAGTCATTTCTGACTCAGCAATCCTGTGCAAATCTTTGAAAGAACAGAGAGCCGCTACCGTGTGGTGGCTGGTGGATTTAAACCACCTACCTTTCAGTTAGTAGCCCTCGGCTTACCCGACAGCGCCACCTGCCCTGGCTCACCTGCAGGACTAGTGCGCAGCCTTCCACCGTGTGCCCTTTCGTAAGACACTGGGTGTCTTCCTCGGGCTCCGCGACACGGATTGCTTTAGTTTTCCCTCAGGCTATTTTTACTCCGGTTCTTTCTCCAGATTATCCACTTATTATTCAAGGTGTGGGACCTCAACCTTGATAAAGCATAATAGAAGCTAATCCGAGATGCTTTTGTTGTATAATGGAAAAATAACAGAATCATATATGCATAGGATTAACTTTTCCTTTTATGTACTTCTCCTTTGTTTCTGCCATTGTGATATTTTTGTCTCTTTAGGGAAGATAGTGAATCACAGATATCTCTGCTTCACTAGGAGCCCTGTACACACACACACACACACACACACTTTTCCTTTCTCACTAGTGTGATACCTGTGTTTTCTATTCTTGTTTTTTTAATTGTTGCTGTTGTTGTTTTCCATTCTAAGGTGAATTGCTTGTTTTGTTGTGGTTTTTTGTGTGGCATCTTCTGTGATACAGAGCCCAGCATGATACCATTGACAGATTCATGAGGCTGGTGGAAATGGTTAGATACTTGTTAGTAGTCATAGTTGGTGAAGAGTTTTGCTTGTTGGTTTATTTTAATTTAGTGTAAAGGTTCCTTTCATGTATTTCAAATGGTTTGTTTTTCCTTAGGGATGATCTTTTTCATTTCCATCGTGCATTTGTTTAGCACATTATCATGCAGAGCAGGTTACTTTTTAATAATAATAATCCCCATTCCAGGAGGCGACAGAAAGATTCGGGAAGCTCGGGTCACGAACAATCATATTTGAGAATTTCTTCACTTACGGAGATACAGACAAGCCTACAACCAAACAGAATAATGTTTGATACTTTAGGTCATCGGATGGTGTTGAACACAGAAGGAGCAGGAGAAGTGGAAATGGGAGCGGGTTGATTCTTGAGCCGACTATAACAGGCGCAACACTGACCCGCGTGCCCAGTGTGTACTGCCACCCACTGCACATGCACAA
The DNA here is from genome assembly GCF_050624435.1 of Tenrec ecaudatus. Lineage (NCBI taxonomy): Eukaryota > Metazoa > Chordata > Mammalia > Afrosoricida > Tenrecidae > Tenrec > Tenrec ecaudatus. The sequence continues at coordinate 24,730,809 of NC_134533.1, forward strand.
GATACTTCCCGCCTCTTGCCGCACGAAGACCGGCGGAACAGTGTCAGTGCGGCCCCGCCTGTTCCTTGGTGGCATTTCTAATGAAAGATTGGTTTGCTGCAGGATACCAGCAGCCGCTTAGGGAATTCTTTTTCTTCTTCTGCTTTTTAAAATCATTATATTGGGAGCTCGTACAGTTCTTATCACAATCCATACATCATTGTGTCAAGCACATGTGTACATTTGTTGCCACCATCATTCTCAAAACATTTGCTTTCTACTTGAGCCCTGGTATCAGCTCCTCATTTTCCCCTCCCTCCCCATTCCCCAATTTCTCCCTCATGAAGCCTTGATAATTTATAAATGATTATTCTTTTCACTCAGGGAATTCTTGTGTTTCCCCCGATCATGTCACTGGATCTTCCTGTATGGATGCATTATGTGTGAATGGGACACCCTGTCTGAGCATGTCAGCTGGTAACAAAAGAAGAAATTAGGAAATGACACCCTAGAGGCCACAAAACAGGGACTAAGGATAAGGAAAAATAATCATAATCCAGGCAAAAAAAATTTTGAGTAGTGGATTTGCCTGTCTACTGATGGTAAATAAAACAAGAGTCATGAAAAACATGCTTTCACAAGAGTCATCTTTTGCTTTTCAGAGTTGGTCTAAGTTTCTGTCATTCAGGTCAGTCTCTTAAATTGATGACCAAAAGGAGCTAAAATGTAGAGAGAGTACTGATGCACCATTGAAGGGCAAGGACTTGAAGACGCTGTGACGAGATGGTTGCTACTGTTGGGAACGCCGAAGGGCAACTCAGATGGTTCCCTTGCATCTGCTGGTTACGTGAGCTTTTCCACCCAGGAGCCGTAATTCTCAGATACTGTACGTTGTCTGGCTCTTACGTTGTACTGTCACATGTGTCTTCGAGAGCGGAGTTGCTGTTTCGCTCTCAAGCAGAGATACGAAAACAAAACAAAGAGCCAATCAAACCCAAACAGACTAATGGGACCAGGTTTTATTTCCAAGATTTGATTATAGTCTCATTACCTAACTTAATACAAAAGTGCTGTTTGGGCCAGGTTCAATCCTACTTGGTTTGTCAAAAAGGCCATCTTTGTTTTTTGGCCTGGCTCATGGGGTTACACTAAAAGTTTGCTTCTGTGATCTGGTCTCAAATGAAAAAGGAAGATGCATTTGACATGATGCCTAGTTTTGATCTGACTGTGTGTGAAAATCAGATCCCAAACTCATCACAAAAAGGTCTTTACCGCCAAGTGACAAAGCCGACAGTCTTTCTCCTGTCTCCTGGAAGGCATTAAAAAGCAGTTCTTTCTCTTCCTCTTCAGGGAAGAGAGAGTAAAAACCAATAACTGAGAAATTAGCATCCACAAAAGTTCAAAATGGAGTGTGCGTTTCGAAGGCTCCACCTTGAGAAACAGCAGCACGGTAGGCGAAGCTTGCAGAAGAGGAAAGGCTTGTTTTAGTCCCCCTCCTCCTGGCCTAATTTTTGACCAAATGAGTTTGTCTTTAAACACAGTGTTAGCTTCTTACATGATGTGCGTGTGCTTGCTGCTCACCTGGATGAAGCATGGATTTGGTCACAGAGACCTTTGCGTTACTCCGAGGTGTTATTTTAGAAATTGGTGGTGTGCGTCTGCGAGAGTGTCATGGCATGCAGGACGCAGGGCCAGTGGGCAAGTGGCTGCCGTCGGTGCCGACCTGCAGTCCCCTCAGAGCAGCTCCCTCTCTGCAACCAGCCAGCGCTCTGTGTTCTTGACCTTGTTTTTAACTTTAATCCGTGTCGGGATTTTGCTCCTGTCTGCCAAATATCCTTTTGCCAAGTCATGTGAGACACCCGTATCATTGTATGGACTCCCTTCCATTAGAAATCGAGTCAACGGGCGAGAGGTAAAAGGCATTTATTTAAACAGACACATAAATTAAGCACAGAAGGCTCTTTCAAGGTAGCTTTTTGCTGTCCCCTGACAGAGCTATATATATATATATATATATATATATATATATATATATATATATATATATATATATATATATATATATGTAGTCCTCTGATCACTTTCTTTCATTTTGGGAAGATTCTTTAAAAAAATATTTCCCCTATAGATTTACCCAACCGGACAAGAACCTCAGAGGTTAAAGTGGAATCGTATACATTCCCCTGGGGATGCTGATGGATTAGAGCCCAGCCCTTCAGATTACCCAGCTAACAGGTCATTAGAGAATTTGAGGAGGCGCATTTTGATACCTTTATAAGGAAGTTTGAAGGACTAGCACATTTATTTTAACCCCTACAGCTAGTTAGAGTGATGGATTTAACTAACAAAATAACAAATTTTCTTGTTGTGCACTGATTGAGATCGCAAAGTGGAAAGGGGAAAGGAACTGTGACATGCAGTTTGGGCAGCGGATTGCATCGTAATTTTCTATTTGATAGTCTTTTCTATTGAACCGTGGTCTATTTTAAGGAAAAGATTAGCCTCTCCTGTCCATTTGAGTATTTATAATTAGCCGTTTTCAGGGACACATCCACTTGCATTTTGATTTGTGTAATCTGTGTTAATTTTGTAGAAATTAGGGGAAAAAACACTATAGTGGATAAAGATAATGATCTCTTTTCTAGTTTGTTTGTTTGTTTAATTTTTCAGGGGAAATCTTGACACGTTACTTATAACTTTGGAGCTCCTCATAATCAGGAATTTCAGCTTCCCAATGCCTTGACGGAGCAGACTATGTCAGCCAAGTAGCACAGAGCAAAAAGAGATTGTTATTGTATTCAAGTAGTGTTTGCAAAGAATAGCCCACAGTCTTGCTGTCTGTCAATATACCTTAATATCTCTCATGTCTTCAGTCATGTTGAGTGCTACAAAAAATCTAATTTTTCACTGGAATGGTGTTATGAGAAGATAGCACTGTCTCTTTTTCTTTTAAATTACAAGGTGTATATTTTATAGATATAAAGGTCTAGGTAATTTTTATATATATACACACTTATTTTTGCTTTCATTCCTGATTTTTCTAAGTATGGTGCTTCACCCCTAAGGACTGCAGCAGTTATCTCTCAATATAATCACGTCACAAGACTTACACTAAGGACAGTTTAAATTAATTACAATACTGTTCTCTAACAGAATACGTCTCAGACTGTGATCAAGGATCTGCGTGTGTTTGTTGTTTTTCAGATATTGCATCCATTCATTATAAACTACAATACAATTATTATAAAAATGAAATGTATGATGATGTGAAAGGTAAACCTCCCCACCCAGTTCACAATGAAACGTTTTTTAAGATCGGGAAACGTAAAAGAAATAACTGGGATGTACAAAAAATAAGGCACTCAGATGCTTCAGAGGACTTTCAAGGAGTAAAACAAGACCCCACAAACTGGAGAAAATGTTAGCAATGACACATTGAACAAGGGACTAATCTCTAAAATCTCACTTCAACGTTAAAATCTCACTTCACTTTAAAATTGGGCAAAGGATGTAAACACTTCACCAAAGAAGCCATCGATGACCAACAAACATGAAGAAATGGTCACAACTGCTAGCCATTCACAACAGTGGTGACCGCCACCTGGCACCGGCACTGCGAGAAAAGTTGAAAACAAGAGCTAACCAGTGCTGGAGAGGTTGCAGGGAGACTGGAAGCCTCGCACACTGCTGGCGGGACTGTGGAAACTGTGCGGTCTCTGTGGAAATCGACACGGGGTTACCCCAACCAACCAGGACAGAAACTCCGTAGGAGCCAACAGAGCCTTTGCTCAACTGCTGTTTGCATGTCCCTGACAATCACAACGCTTTACAGTAGCAGGAAGAGGGAAATAGCCCAAATGCCCATCAGTAGACGAGCGGGTAAAGAAACTCACACCATGGAAGATTAGGCATCACTAAGGAATAGTGATGGAACTACAAAGCACTTCATATCGTGGATGGACTTGGAAAACATTGCGAGGAATGGAATTAGTCTATCGCAGGAGGAAAACTATTATATGAGACTGTATTACAAGGGAAAAAATCACAACGAAGGTTTTCATGCCAAGAGAAAACAGACGATGGTAGTGACCAAGGTGAGGAGGGCAAAGAGCAGGGGCTGGCAAACTTGAGATGGGAGAGCCAATCCTGTCCCTGACAACAATCTTTAACTCATGCCAGAGCCATAAACATATTTTTATAAGCAAATGAAATCACCATTCTCTGAATAATATCCTCAATTTTTTGGTTTACTTCAGAGCTATATGAAGTACATACCAGAAGCGCCCCCTCCGGGCACGAGCCACGGTTTGCCGAGCCCTGGGCTAAAGCCAGACAGATGCTGACCTGAGTGAGGGGAAAGGTAGCGTGCTACGAGAGGGATAAGAGAAGTCCCGGGCCAGCGAACAGAGCAAGCTCTATGGGGGCTGGATAAGTAGTCTAACTTGTTTAATTCCAAACTGATGATCTGAAATGTAAACTGCCACCTAATTCATAATAAAAATTTATAATTAAAGAAAAATGGAGATAAAAAACAATAGAGATAATACACGACGGCTCACATTTTTTATTACTCGATTCTGCAGAAATAAAATTGTCTGATTTCTATAAACAATTCTTCTAAATGTTTCCTCTCAATTTCTGTACTTACATCATCACAGATCAGCAAGTCCACAGATTCTTACAGGTCTGTGGACCACACTTTGAGAAACACTCATCTCAAATTCACATCCTTCACATTGCCTCACTTAATAGGGATTTTTTTCCCTTTTCTAAAAATCTAGGATCCCGAGATTGTGTTTGGTTGTCATATTTGTTTAATCTAGAAATGTTTCCCAACCTTTCCTCTGTGTGCTTTGTTTTCACATTTTGATTGGCTGACATTTTTTGAAGAATCCAGGCCAGTTGGTGTGCTAAATGTTTTTATCTGGCTGTTTTGTGATGATTATATCCCAGTTAAACATTTCTGGTAAGAATATTACATAGTTAATCATTGTTTCATCACAGCAGTGAATGTCATATCAAGTTCCCTTGCTATTGGTAATATTAAATGTCATGGGTAGAGGTATTGTATGTTTAGTTAATTTTATAAGTTTTATAATACTGTTGAGTTTAACAGACATCTCTGAGAAGCTACCAAGTTCTTCAACAAGTGAGATCAAACCCCCCTTAGTCTCAAGCCACGGACAGTAGAGACCACAGACCATGTAAACAATGAAGTATGACAGAGACTCTGGTCAGTGTTACTGAAGAATGAGAAACAAGGTGATCTGTGAGTACAGAAGGACCAAACACACTGCCACGGAGTCCAATCTGACGCACAGCGACCCTGTAGGACCGAGCAGAACTCATTTGGATTCACGAGACTATAGGCCTCTATGGGAGCAGATAACCTCGCCTTTCTCCTTACGGAGTAGCTGGTAAACTTGGACAGTGACCTGGTGGTGAGCAGCCCAACACTTCTTTCACAGCACCCCAGGACTCCTTGAATATGGAGGACAGAGAGAGATGAACCTAGAGACGGGGACTGGGCAAGGTTGTGTAAGAAAAGGGACTTGATCTGTGTCCTTAGAATGGATGGAGTTTAGCTAGGTAGGAAAGGTGCTGGGTGGGCGGGAGGGGATCATTTAAGCAAAAGTGCGGAAGCAGGAAAAAGCATTTTGAGTTCTGGAAATGGTAGAGACTTTAGCGTAGTTGAAAAAAAGGGATATGGTGGGAGGTAAAGTATAATTATTAATGCCTCAACTGCCGTGCCTAGGAGTTTAGACTTTATTCCATAACCCCTAAGAGAATTCACTGGAAATTTTTAAGCAGAGAAGTGGGATTTCTTGTAGAGAAATATTATTCTATCAGCCAACGGTCTACTGTAGGTAGAGACCAGTTAGAACTCTGATAAGTTGTCCTAAATATGAGTTAGTGTAAGACCCCATTAGATGTGAAGAGGGAGGAGGAGGAGATGGATGGAATGAACCTTGTCCAAGCCTCCCAACTTGAGCCATGAGTGTCATTAAGGTGGAAAACTCTGAAAGGGAAAGTGATGGTGAGTTTGGTCAGAAACAGGTAAACTTCGAGGTGCTGGTGGAGTGTTTGGATGAAAACGTCTGTCATACAGTTAGAAACATAGGTATGGAATTACAGGTGAAGCCAAGGCTGGAGATGTCCATTTATTGACCCCTTCCACATTCCAAGACCAAAGAAGAATTGATGCATTTGGATGTGGTGCTGGCGAAGAACACTGAAAGTTGCTGCACTTTCAATAAAAGTGCAGGCAAATCTGTCCTGGAAGAAATACTTCCACAATGCTCCTTAGCGGCAAGGGTGGTGAGGCTTCATCTGACATACTGGGGACATGTTGTCAGGTGACAAGGACTGCACCTGAAGAAGGACTTCAGGCCTGGTCACGTAGAGGGGCAGCGGAAAAGAGGAAGACTTTCGACAAGGTGGACACTGGCATTATCGATGGGCTCAGCCTTGGAATAATTGTCAGGGTGGCACAGGGCCAGGCAGCTTTTGTTCTGTTGTGCCATCCGGTCACTCTGATTCCGAACCAACTCTGTGGCAGCAACAACATTGTAAACAGATCATTGTAACCTTGAGATTTGTCCAGAGGAAGGAAAGGGGGATCAAACAGGACAGACATCTTAAGGGTTTCTGATTATAAGAGGGTCTGAGCTGTGAGTCGAAACTGTCTTGAAGGCCGTGAGTTGAAGGGGCGTGTAAAGAGAATCGAAAACTGATGACAACAGAGCAGAGGGTTCCAAGAAGAGCATGATCATCGGTGCAGTTGATTGCACAAAGATTTAAGTAATTCTGGGAAAAATTGATGATCACGTAAGGATGAGTAGAAGGTGGGGGTGAAGATGACATGAACCACAGGCTGAGCCTGTGGCCTGGTTAAGAGGTTCTTTCCAGGAATAGGAAGCAGTTCAGGAATCGGGATTGTCAAGGTCAGAAGGGAGAGTCCGGCGTGAAGGAGAGCACAATGGAAGTAGCTTACTGTGGGGTCACCAAATGGCTGGGAAGTCACACAGCTGTGAGGGACTGAAACTTGGCAGTTGGCTTCTAATTTTTGTATGTGAAATTAGAAAATTAATGTCGTACTAAAGCGTTTGACCTTCTTGTTTGGTTTGTTGAGTATACAATTTAAAAATAAAAAGAAGACAAGGGTTAAGCATATGTTCATTTACCTTTGCAGTCAGTCATTGAATAAAAACGGCTCTAGGAACTTCCCGATGCCAAATGCAAGAAAGTCCACATTTCTTGTTCTAGATAAATTTTTGTTAGCAAAATACATTACTTGAAATGACATCTCAATTCTAAGAACAAAGGTCTTAGCCAGAATTTTTTCATGAATTAGGAATTGAAAAGCAGTACTTATGGACCAAGCAGGAAATGGCATGCGACCATATGCTCCTGGTGCTGGAAGGTACCTTAGAATCCAATGGTCCCTTATTTCAACCACTGAAGTGAAGGAGCTCACAGTCTAGTAGGGCTGAATCAAAGAGTCCAGTGATTATTTAAGAAGTTCCCAGACAAAGTGGGGAGGGAATGATCATTTAGTGAAGCGTTACGAATAACCAAAAGATGGGACCCAAGAAAACATACTCCAGAGCCAAATAGAATTTAATTTTTGAGGGGAAAAATTTTTTAATTTTCAGTTATTCCCAGTAGTGTTGTAGAGCAGGGTAGAATGTCATTTTGGGGAAGGAAACTTAGATTTGGGTTCTAGTTCTGCCGCTTTACCTCACTGTAACTTTGGAAAGCTCTTTTGTTCAGACTTCACTTTATTCTCCTGTCACAAAGTTCCCTTTACCAAATTTTTGAGAGACACAAAAAGCATAATGTATTTAAAGACTTGGTAAATGGTAATGCTGTGTGTGTGGGAGCCCTGGTGGAATAGTGGGTTACAAATGGGCTGCTAACCGCAAGGTCAGCAGTTTGAAACCACCTGCCGCTCCCTCAATGAAAGTTGGGGCTTTCTACTCCCATAAAGAGTTAAAGACTCAGAAACCCACAGGGGTCGTTCTACTCTGTCCTATTACATCACTAAAAATGGGCACCAACTCAATGGCAGTGAGTTTGGAATTGGGTTTTGGAAATGCTATTATGTGTGCAGAATGCTGTTAATTTAAAAACAGTTCTATGTCTGAGATTGGTGTTTACCAGGTGAGTTAATCATTAAATTATTAATTTTCCATAGAAATACTCAGGGGACTTTGCTTCGTGGGTATGAATTAGGAGTCAGCTTAATTTGTTATCTTTCGAAGATTAAACGTACCCCTGCGACTGACTGTCAAACTCACCTTTTTTGAAATTTATTTTTTTATGTTTCAATGGTCTTAAGACTTTTCAAAATTAATGTATTTGGGAATAATGAATTAGAAGTAAGAATGATGTTTTGTTATAGGTTGAACACAGAACTAAAAACTTTTCCCCCAGACAATGCTCAAGGGCCTTCAAAAAGGTTGCAGAAAAATTGGGATTGAAAGATAATGGAACTTCCCCACACACTGTTTGGTCACCACAACAAGAGAAACTGTATTAGAGTCTCAGCATTAGGAAGGTTGAAAACCACTGAAATAGAGGAAAGAACTCAGAGGCAAAGGGCATTTATAGAGGTCTAAATACAGGCACATACGTATGTAAGTATATTTATATATAACAATATGGATATAGGTCTATGTACATATAGTTACAGGTTTAGTATTAAGGTAGCAGATGGACATTGGGCCTCAAGTACTCCCTCAATGCAAGAACATTTTGTTCTGTTAAACTGCCATTCCATGATGCTCTCCTTCACAACAACGATCGCTGAAGACAACGCAGATGCATAAGCAAATGCGATGAAGAAAGCTGATGGTCCCCAGCTGTCAAAAGATATAGCGTAGTGGCCATCTAGCTCAGAAGCAACAAAGCCCACATGGAAGAAGCACACCAGCCTGTGTGATTACGAGGTATTGATAAAATCAGGTGATCAGACATCAAAGAACAAAAAATCATATCATTGTGAATGGGGGGGAGTGTGGAGTAGAGATCCAAAGCCCATCTGTAGGCAACTGGACATCCCCTTACAGAAGGATCGCGGGGAGGAGACGAGCCAGTCAGGGTGCAGTGTAGCAACAATGAAACATAAAACTTTCCTCTAGTTCTTTAATGCTTCCTCCTCTGACCACCCATCATGATCCCAATTCTACCTTACAAATCCAGCTAGACCAGAGGATGTACACTGGTACAGATAGGAACTGGAAACACGGAATCTAGGACAGATAAACCAACCCCCTCAGGACCAATAATGAGAGTAGCGATACCAGGAGGGAAAAGGAAAGGTGGGGGAGAAAGAGGGAACCGATTACAAGGATCTACATGTGACCTCCTCTCTGGGGGATGGACAACAGAAAAGTGGGTGAAGGGAGACATTGGTCAGTGTAAGACATGACAAAATAATAATACCGTGTATGCTTGAGTATAAACCGACCCAAATATCAGCTGAGGCACCTAATTTTACCCCAAAAACTGCATTAAAATGTGATGAAAAATCTGGCTTATACACTAGTATACAGGCTAATTTTAAAATTATCAAGGGTTCATGAGGGAGGGAGGGGGGATGAGCTGATAGCAAGGGCTGAGATCGAAATAAAAATGTTTTGAGAATGATGATGGCAACAAATGTACAAATGTGCTGGACCCAATGGATGGATGGATGGATTGTGATAAGAGTTGCACGAGCCCCCAGTAACATGGTTTTAAAAAGAAAAGAGCCCCAGTGGGTTAAGGTGGAGAATGCATACCGATGAGGTCAGTGGTGGGCCGTGAGTGGATCTAGAGTGGACAAAATTATTGAGCTAAAAAACCATGTTGTATAATTTGCTTTGACATTTACCCACGTGATCCTGACCAGAAATCTCACGCGGATATATTCATGTAGGGTATGGAACTATACCTGTTGTTGCCGGTTGTTTTGAAAGTCAGTAGGCTGGAGCTCCAAGAGGCGGGACTTACAGCAAGCAACCCCAGACGTTGATGCGCCAACTGCAGCGCCGCTCTCCCATGCTTTGCTGCTCTGCTTTTGGTAGACATGCTTGTGGATTGCACTGGCCCCGGCCAGTGAGGGCAAGCTCTTTCCCTTCCCACCTAGCAGCACTTTGACCAGGGATGCAAATCTGGGCCAGGATGCGTTGCGTGCCATCTAACCACCCAACTCCTGGCTCCTTCAGGAGAGCAACAGGGGGTTTCATGAAATTTAGAGCCCGGGCATTTCTGGTCCAGCATAGCCACATCTGCTTCACAATGTGGAGCTGTGTTCCGTATTTTCTTTCATAAGGACACACTTGGGAGATTTTTTTATATCCTTGAAGATCCCACATATGTTGCAAAGTTGAATAGTCATCTGAACATTGTATATCATTAGTCTGATATTTTACATTGTGTACTGTATGGGTATGTCTGGGTGCAGTGTAGCAACAATGAAACATAAAACTTTCCTCTAGTTCTTTAATGCTTCCTCCTCTGACCACCCATCATGATCCCAATTCTACCTTACAAATCCAGCTAGACCAGAGGATGTACACTGGTACAGATAGGAACTGGAAACACGGAATCTACACATTTTAGTCTGGGGAAAATGCTGAGATGCTAATTTCACTCAAAAAATGAGAGAATTTACAGGTGATTTTTCTGAACTTCATTCTGTTTTAATTCATTGAGTAGAAAGGATGAACAACAAACACATTTTACTTGAAGGTCCTTTCTGTTCTTACCTAGAACATGGTAACCCCAAGAAGCGCAAAGTAAAACAGTAGCAGCAGATAAGCTGTTGGGAGTATAAATGCCATAATAATTATGATTGTAGCGATGAGCCCTGCACTTTACTGGGGAGACCCACATGCCACTCAGGGGTAAGGAGTAAACGTGGGGGAAGCCCATTGTCCTAAGACATGCAAATGATAAAACTATGAGAGTAAGTAAAAACTATTGTTACATAGTCATGGAAATTTTTAAACGAGTATCTCAGAAAAGAAAAAAATGTTCAGTGTAAATGCTCGGGTTTTGTTTTGTTTGTTTGTTTTTAACTCCAAACAAAGGGGAATAGTAAAGGAGAGAGGTCTCCCTGAGACACTGTCAACTGAGGACCCAGCCTATCCCCTGAGATCACCTATTACCAATGTAGTAGAGGATACCCATAAGATTGGTGCTTTACTTACAAACCAGCAGTGGACACCCAGAAGTCAAGATGATAGGGCCGTGGGAAAGAAAGCTAGAGTACTGGAACTTGGACAAACAGAACACAATCAAAAGATAAGTGTAACTAATAGCACTGAACAATTCGTGCAAAATAATTTTTTAATGCCAAATGAGAACCTAACTTGCTGTGTAAACGTTCACCAAAAACTCAATAAAACAAATTTACATGGCGGGGGGGGGGGGATTTTCACTGTTGGCTTACATGAAAGATGCACCTCACCTTTCTCATCCATGTTTGGTTTAAATTATGTTACTATCAAAATCATAATGTATTTACTATTCCTGCTAATGGCTTTTCATGTGAAGAAAATTCACAGTAAAACTAAAGTAAAAGGATCCCGAGGAGAAAACAACAGGATGCCTGGGGGGTTGGATCAAGTGCAGTGTAGCCAAGAGGAATTATGGAGAGCCGAATGAAGGTGGGCATCACACAATGCCAGGTTATTAGAACAAAGTGTTCTTGCGTTGAGGGAGGACTTGAGTATAGGTTCAGGAGAAAAATAAAAGATAAGAATTAAGAGGCAAAAGACACTTATAGAGGTATAAATATAGGCATGTATATGTGTAAATATATTAATATATAATTAGAGGGATCTGGGTCTATGCACATATATTTACATGTTAAGTATTAAGGTGGCAGACAGACACTGGGCCTCTATTGAAGTCCTCCCTCAACGCATGAACACATTGTTCTAACAACCTGGCATTCCGTGATGCTCACCTTCCCTACACGACTGCTGAAGACAACGGGTACATAAGCAAATGTGGTGAAGAAAGCTGATGGTGCCCAGTTACTACACAATACAGTCTGGGGTCTTAAAGACTTTAAGTTAAACAAATGGCCATCTAGCAGGGAAGCAACAACGCCCATATGGAAGAAGCACACCAGTCTGTGATCACGAGGTATCAACTGGATTAGGTGTCAGGCATCGGAAGAGCCAAAACAAACAATCATACCGATGCATATGAGGAGGGTCAGAGTGAGACCCAAAGCCCATCTGTAGACAATTGGACATCCCTCACAGAAAGGTCACAAGGAAGGAATGAGTCAGCCAGGGTATAGTGTAGCATTGATGAAACACATAACATTCCTCTAGTTTTTTAATGTCCCCCCCCCACTATCATGACCCACTTCTACCTTGCAAATCCGGCTAGACCAGAGCATGTACACTGGTACATATAAGAGCTCTTGACACATGGAATCCAGGACAGATAAATCCCTCAGGAACAGTAATGAGAGCAGTGATACCATGCGGGTAAGGGGAAGGTGGAGGGAGAAAGGGGGAACTGATTGTATTGATCAACATATAACAGCCCCCCCCCAGGAGGAAAAACAACAGAAACACGGATGAAAGGAGACAGTGGACTGAGTAAGATATGAAAATAACAATAATTTATTGAGGGGGAGGGAGGGGAAAAAGCTGATACCAAGGGCTCAAGTAGAAATAAAAATGCTTTGAAAACATATGCACAAATGTGATTGATACAATTGATGAATGGATTGTTCTAAGAGTCCCCAATAAAATGGGTTTTAAAAAACTAAAGTAAAAGATAGTTAGTCATGAGCATCTTCTGTAAAGTGCCACAGGTTCTTCACCTTGTAGAACTCCACTGTCACCTTGCCTGGTTTGGGACAGCTGACACATGCATTCACGTCATGGTGGGAGCAAGAAGGACAGCTTTTCCCGGCAGTCGCTCGGGATGGAGATGTAAATCAGCTGTATAATACGGACTCCTCTGGAAAACTCTCTTACAGGTAGCTTGAAAGATGAAAACTTATACAAAGTGCCCTGTTGACATATGCTATGCATTTAAGCATTGATAGCTGTTTTAAAGAAATTTATCTTGGTTGACCTTAGTTCTGACTTTGACTTTGCATTTTTGTGAGATCGTTGAAAACACAAAAACCATTAAGTTATATTTTGTGTCTTTGAAGCAAAGAATAGAAATGTTCCCTTCTAAGTGACGGTTGCTCTGCCGTTTTCATTGTGGGTGAGTTTAACACATGAGCTATATTCAAGATTACTTTCCAGTACAAATCGTTCATTGTAAAATAAGGTGTCTGACCAATGGAGTAGGTTGTAGTACAGAGCTGTAAACTAGATCCAACTGAAATCTCACTGATCCCACTAGATGGCGTTAATTCATTAAGCAATCACTTCCCTTCCGCGACTGCCGCCTTATAGTTGCACTGATTCTGAATGAAGTGTTGCAATCCACCCTTGAGTTACATGCTATTTACCTAGAGCGATTTGTGGAGCTTATTCAGAAGGTTAGGAAGAGCAAAAAGAACCCAGACAGTAATAAACTACAATATTCTTTTCGATGCTGGTTTTGGCTTAGTCTTTGCCCCAGTTAGATAGATATCCAACTCTTTCCATTCAGAGCTGAACTTAGTGTTTTCTTTGAGTTTGTTTGCTGTGTTACCGTGATTCTTGTGTGGGCTTCTGGGAACAATGGAAAGCAACGAAAATGGAAAGCAGACATCTGAAAGCATAGGACTTACAACTTTTCAAATTTCTCGGCTCACAGGAACGAGAGTAACAGTAATCCACGTGCAGGATATTCTGGTTCTTCAGTCAGAAATGTAAGATGAAGATCTGAAGTTGAACTATTACCTACAAAGACTTTTAAAATGACATGCTAGACTGTTTCAGAGTTTTAAAAACTGATTTACCACAGTCTCTTGTAGGCTCTAAATCCTGGAGTGATTGTACTTCATTTCCTTCATAAGAATTTAAGAGTAAAACTTTGAAAAGCAGTGATTATGAGTACTTTTCACATATAAAACACGTTCTTCCTGCATTTTATTAGAAGTGCTTTTTTGTTGTTGTTATGACCAGACTCGTATAGGTGGTGTGAAATTATCTCAGAATTGATTAGTGGTCTGTCTTGAGCCGCAGAGGCTTAATTTGAGCAACAAACATTATTCTTGTCTTCGTTGCTCACGGCCAGTAACTGGTTGATGCTGATAGTCCCCTTGATGTTTACTTAACAATTCTAGTAGAAGACAGTTCAATTTTCCCCATGAAGGAGATGGCTGGTGGCTTCATCTGCTGGTATGTAATTACAAGCTGGCAATAACAGAGTCTTTTGCTAGTAGAATGGAGCCAGAGTGGCACCGTAGTTAAGCGCTCGGCTGCTAGCCAATAAGTTGGTGGTTCGTTCGTCCCACCAAGCTCGAAAGTTGGGACAGTACGTGCCGCCTTGGGAACCCCATAGGGCGGCAGGGGTCAGAGTCTACTGCACAGCAATAGCAGTCGGTTTGGCTTTGTAATCCGAATTACCCGATTCGTAGTTAGAACAGGAAGACCCGACCATGTGGTGCCCATTAAATCAAAGTATTACCTCAAGTGAGGATTTTTGCTTTCTCTGATAACCTTAGAAAGCTTTAACTACAGTAAGCCAGCTGTTCGAGGTTATTTATTTACAAAGCTTTCACTTATCACGAGACTTCGTTTTGTTTACGTAAGAAAATGAGTTGATTTCTTCCATATCACACCTTGCGTACATGTTTGTACTTAATGTGCATCATATAGGTATGTGTTGTAATTTAATTGTGTAGTCTTGTTTCCATATTCAGAGGTGTGTGATGAGAAACAATTGCTGTTGAGAAGAAGTAAACATTGTTGCATAGCACTCAGCCCAATCTGCTTTTTTTTTTTTTGAGCAAATTTGTTTTTTTAATTTATTATTTTTTTGCTGTTACTTTATTATTTTTGTAGACCAAGCTTCTGATGTGTATATATGCTGGGACTTAAAAATTTGTGAGACAATTCTCTTAGCTTTAGTTCTATTTTTCCATGAATATTTGAAGTGTCCTGGTATATGAACATGTGTAGTGAATTAGAGACGGGAAGGGCCTCTCCAGGAGGCATAAACTCGGTTTTACAAACAGATGTTTGGATGCTGTAAGTCCCTTGGTCATAGGGAGATGGGGTAATGTAAAGCTATCCAGCCCTGGCAGGATACAGCACTCTAAACACTCTCCGTGCAGACCAATATGAAGGGAAGTGAATTCCTGTTGGATAAGAGGTCAAATGTGCATAGTCCTTTAAAACTGTTACATTGAAGTAAAGGATACAAGATATTCTATTATAGCCACTGATTGGAGATTTCAGTTCATGAAATCTCAATTACGGACCTTCAGTAGCGTTTAATATAACCTTAGAACAAAACTTTCTTTGTACACTGTACCCTCCTCCTAGTCTCTTATTTCTTAAAAATAATAGTGAAATCTGTTTCCTTTGGTCGTAAGTACCAATATTCACTGCATCCAAGATCCCTGACTCCTCATTTTCTTGTTCAGCCCCATCCCATGCTTGATGTCAGGCCATTTCTAAAAACATTGACTGCTGTATGACGAGTTCTTTCACACTGAATTTTTGTTTTACTTAAAGATAAGTAACTCCTAGCATTGTGGCACTTTGTGGTCTAGGTGAGGTCAGTAGTTCAAGCCCACAAGCTGACCCTCAGGAGCAGGGGTCCTCAAACTTTTTAAACAGGGGCCAGTTAGTTCACTGTCCTTCAGACCCATTGGAGGGCAGGACTATAGTTTAAAAAAAACCCAACCTATGATCAAATTCCTATGCACGCTGACATATCTTATTTTGAAGTAAAAAAACAAACAGGGCAAAAACAACTGGCGGGCCGGATAAATGTCCTCAGCGGGCTGCATATGGCCCGCAGGCCCGCGGTTTGAGGACACCTGCTTAGGAGAGACTGTCTGCTCCAGTTAGACTTTGAGCCTCAGAAACCTTATATAGGTGGCTACATAGGAAACCCTTGGGTCAGAATTGAGTATGACAGTGGGTTTGTTTGGTTTGGTGTGCAGCCAAACTCTTTGGTAGAGTCCTAGCGCTTCAGTGGTTAAGCATTCAGCAGCTAACCAAGAAGCCAGAGATTCAAACTCCCCAACCACCCCATAGCAGAAAGATGCGGCAGTCTGGAAACCCTACGGGGCAGTTCTGTTCTGCCCTACAGGGTTGCTAAGAGTCTGAATGGATTTGGTGGCAGAAGGTTTGTTTGGTGTATGTGTGATTTAAGAAGCCCAGGTAGCTCTGGTTAAATGCCGTCTGCTAACTGAGGCTGGCAGTTCAAACCCACCAGCACACACCACCCCCACCCCCACACACCCCAACCCCTGCACAGGCTAAGGATATGGCAGGCTGCTTCTGTGAAGACGTGGGACCCTCTGGGGTTGATCAGCTCTGTCCTACAGGCCACTGGGAGTCAGAATCAACTTGAAGAATTTGGTTTGGGGTTTTGTAGATGTGGTTTGATGATTTCTAAAATCTAGGTAAAATAAATTCAAAACATTTTAAGTAGAATAGGGTAGTAAATGAGAAGGTGTTAATCATTAGTATATCATTTAAGTTTCCACTTGTGACTCCCTTTAAAAACAGAACAAAAAAAAAATCCAAACTGTTATTTTGAACCCAGGATTCTGAAATTACCACTTTTCTAAAAATATCTCTTACCACTGAAACTTAATATATCAAAGCATTTTCGTTCAGAGGGTGATGCATATTTTTATAAAGTTGTATTTCCAAATGGAAACAACACAGAGGCTTCTAAACTAGGGAACCTTTCCAAAACAGGCTTGTGGTTGCCTAGGTGAAGAATATCAGGCTGCAGTACTCACAAAGGAAATCCTGGCATAGGAAGCCATTGGTGAGGGCAAATGTCTGCTGAGTCCAGTGAAGCTTTTAAAGGCACTTGTTGGAGCCTGCGTGCAAGGCCCTCCCCGCTGCCTCTCAAATGAAATGTGTGCTCCTCCACAGCCTGCTGAGCCAGGCTGGACTCCACCGTTCTGCTCTGTTCTGCATAATATGTCATTCTTATTTTTAATCTTCTCTAAGTACTAGTCATGCTCCTACTGAGAACTGCAGCCTTTCCTCACTCTGCCCCTTCAGGGGAAAAACGTCAGCATCATAATGGACAGCAGGGTGGCTTTCTGGTGTTTTAAAAATCAAGTTCATCAGCATGCGGAAACGATCAGTTTATTATTTAGTGTCATTATGCTGTAAATAGCTGAACAGTTTATAACTCTGATGTTATAAAAGATGTTCTCCTTTTTTCTTGTAGCAAGGGGTAGGTGTCACCCCCATTTTGTACAAGTGGAGACAGACTACAAAGGAGGCTGAGTGATAATGGAGCCACTAGCTGATGTGACAGGAAAGCCAGCACCTTGGGGGGTCTGGTCCTCCTCTGCTTTTTTTAACCTTTCTCCTGCTTTCCTCTATCTAGTGGAGGGGTTTTGTTTGTTTGTTTGTTTTTAATTCTCTTACAGCTATTTTTGTTTAAATGGCACTCTGCATATTCAGATGCCCTTTTCAAAGCAAGACGTAGCTGGGTTTAAAACATTCTACAAAGGGAATTATTCTAGTCTCTTTGTGGTGGTTTTTACAGCCTCCTCCTATTTCAGACTGTCTCAAAATAATTGTAATGGGTGAACGTCATTTCAGGGAGGAGCACAAATCACAAAAACAAATCTGCTTGATGTTGGAAGTCCTGGTATTCCAGCTGTAGCAAAGTTTCTGCCACAGATGCATCTGTCTGTGATTGATCCATTTAGTAGGAGCTGTTTTCAGGGCTGTAGACGTACCAACAGTGAGAACTTTGCACTTTTTGCTTTGGCGACTACGTGTTCCACTATGACAATTGTGACATTTTGACTCCGGGGAGAAGGATGTAAAAGTTGGGAGCCCTGTGGAGAGGTACCTGGGGGTGAGGGGCTCCGAGTTCTCCAACATGTGTGTGTGTTTCCTGTTTGTGTGTGTGGACATGTGGCACTGGTCTGGGGACAGAGTCCTTAGTATTATTGTATGTTGGTCCTTAAATAGGTCTGTGACACTGCCTCTCTGCAGTGGTCAGCTCTCTGATCTAACGAGTTCTCTTATCACGCTTGACTAGAAAGCATTTTCTTTTTTCCCCTCGAGTGAAGGGACCCACAAGTGAACCCTTGTTTTCAGAGTCCAGTCAGGCGCTGCTGAATGTGCATGGCAGCACTCTGAAAGAGGGTACTTGATGAACACCATATTTATAACAGGCAGTCCCTAAGTCTGTCTTTAAGTCACAATTGTCTAAGCTTGAACATTTTAGTACAGTATGTCTCTAAACATGAGTTGCTCAAGTTTTTGTCTTCGTATAGAGTAAGTATGTAGTGTACTTTTCACGCGCAAAAACATTAAAGAAACACTTTCAGAGACAGAGAAATACCTTTAATAGAATCATAAAGTAGTAATCATGATGTTTTGATGTGGCTCGAAAAGCAGTGCTTATTTTTTATTCCCCTAATTTTTCATGCAATTGGCCTCACGCAAAGGAATGGCCATGGATGGATATGCAGTTACAGTCAGGTGTTGCCAGACCTTATGTAGCACATGGCTTAGTGCTCGTAGCTGGACGTTTCTTTGCTGGGGCCGGGGGTCGGGGGTGTTCTCAAACAAGTTATGATTTCTAAATTTAAAGAGAGAAAGTAGGTTCCTTTCTCAATCTCGTGGAAAGGTAGTAAGCCTCACGAGTTGTAAGTGTAAGTTAGAAATGCGTTTCTGAGGCAGTAGCCTATTTCACAGCCCTGTGAGAAGTACGCCGCACTTGTGCAGGCCACATCTAGAAGGGGGGTCCCGGTGATGGGACGAACCCAACTCACTGTAAAAACCCAGCCTCCCCCACCAACGTGCCAGGTTCTGATGATTTAAATCACTGTGAATGTCTTGTTATTTGAGGGGATGTTTTTAAACATGAAGTGAAGTAATACTTTTCTCGGAGTCAAATTTTAATGAAAACGTTTATTCATGTAAATTGGATCTTTATTTTTATATATTAATTTTACTGTTTTATTTGTTTCTGCTAAAAATAGTTCCTTTTCTCCTTCTATTTCTTCATGAAATCCTTCAGAACTACTTCTAGAAAGGCCATCGTTTTGCCAGAAGTACTTTGTTTTCTCCCCCTTCTAGTTTTATGAAGTGGTGCTAACTCTGCCTTAATTTGATTTGGCATCCCTGCCATTGAACATTTGTAAGTATCTTGTATTACGGCCCATCTGGGTTGTCATAGAAACCAAAGACCTCCATCCTCTTCCCTCTAGTTAAAAATGGAATGCAAACAGAGCTTCAAAGTGACGTTTTCCTAGTGCAAGTGACAGCCCTGTGAAGTGTCGAGCAGAAAGGCTGCTTATTGGTTTTATTCTCCCACGGTCCATCATAGCAGTTACCTCTGATGCTTGCAGATTTTCTCTTGAAGTTCTGGCAAGATACTAATGGGATTTTTCAAAAATGTAAGTATCACACACACACACAGCAGCCAAGAATGCAGTGAATCCGCTTCCTGCTCGTCTATGGAAAAGGCAGTGTCAGCCAGCAGTGTTCTTGTTTCTCTCCCTGGGTCGGCTGGTCTGCTGAAGCTGTGTACACGTGGCAGAAGGACCAATTAGTCACCACAACTTTGACTTTCGTTATTAGCCTCGTTATTCATTTCCGAGGTCAGAGGAAAGGGGTTTTGTCTCGGTAGCGCATGGCTAAGTACATGGCAGTACTTTATGATTAGAAATTTGTCGATACCGCAAAATCTACTTGGCCGTCACTGACGCTGATGACAAACGTGTGACCGCCCCATTTCCACCACTCTAGTCACCAGAGACTCCCCAGCTTTACTCCGCACTCCTTTCATTTCCTCCCAGGACCTTTCTTTTTTTTTTTTTTTATTTTAACAATTTATTGGGGCTCATACAATTCTTTTCACAGTTCATACATATACATACATCAATTGTATAAAGCACATCTGTACAGTCTTTGCCCTAATCATTTTTTCTCTTTTCTTCTTTTACATTTTATTAGGGACTCATACAACTCTTACCACAATCCACACATATACATACATCAATTGTATAAAGCACATCCATACATTCCCCGCCCCAATCATTCTCAAGGCATTTGCTCTCCACTTAAGCCCCTTGCATCAGGTCCTCTTTCCCCCCCCCCCTCCCTCCCCATTCCCCCCTCCCTCATATGCCCTTGGTAATTTATACATCGTTATTTTGTCATATCTTGCCCTATCCGGAGTCTCCCTTCCCCCCTTCTCTGCTGTCCCTCTCCCAGAGAAGAGGTCACATGTGGATCCTTGTAATCAGTTCCCCCTTTCCAACCCACTCACCCTCCACTCTCCCAGCATCGTCCCTCACACCCTTGGTCCTGAAGGTATCATCCACCCTGGATTCCCTGTACCTCCAACCCTCATATATACCAGTGTACGGCCTCTGTCCTATCCAGCCCTGCAAGGTAGAATTCGGATCATGGTAGTTGGGGGGAGGAAGCATCCAGGATCTGGGGGAAAGCTGTGTTCTTCATCGGTACTACCTCACACCCTAATTAACCCATCTCCTCTCCTAAACCTCTCTATGAGGGGATCTCCATTGGCCCAGGACCTTTCTTGCATTGCATTTTTCTCTCCCAGCTTCTGTAATGGTCCTGCTTCTGAAACAACCGTGTTAGTAAGTCCCAGCTTGTTACTTCAGTATGCTTGCATCCGGTTTAATGGTCGTCCAGTTTAGTGGTGAAGATTTGTTGAGTTACGGATAAGACAGTACTCGAAATGTAGAGTACTGAGTTCTTCTCGTAAAAAATACCCGTAGAAAGTGGCCTCTGGCGGTGAAGCAAGCATCAAAGCGTGCGTCCTCATAGGACTACTTCTGGCTAGCCTCTGGTCCTTTCCAAGTCTCTACTATTCCTCAAGCGAAAACATTACGCTCTTCAACCGCACTCACATTGTAACTGTGGGGCCCTTTCTGCTAGCTGCGGACTTTCCGTAGCCCACACCTCAGCCGCGGGGGACGGTCAGCAGTCAGTTCAGCAGTGTTGGGAGTACTGCCATGTCTTGGTGACAGGGACACTGCCCCTCAGTTGAGTTGGAGTCGTGTTTAGATGCTGGTAAAGCTAAAGGTGGTAAGCAAATA
Organism: Tenrec ecaudatus; assembly: GCF_050624435.1. Classification (NCBI taxonomy): domain Eukaryota; kingdom Metazoa; phylum Chordata; class Mammalia; order Afrosoricida; family Tenrecidae; genus Tenrec; species Tenrec ecaudatus. The sequence continues at coordinate 24,751,981 of NC_134533.1, forward strand.
TCTTTTCCAGTTAGCAATCTATTTGTTGCCCTATTGTGTGGGAGTGAACAATTTGTCTTCATAACGTAGCATGGAGGAAATGATTGAGCGGTTTCTCCGTGCCAAACATGTTGCTTTTTTCTCCGAAGTTTGATACTGGTGCTGTTTGTGCTTGCCAAGTGTCGACCCGTTGAGAGGGTTAACATAGTGTCCTCAAAAATTTTTAGTTTTAAAATAAAAATTGACGCACCTAGATCATTATCTCTGTTTATCGGTGTTTCCTTTAAAAAAATAAAAGGATGAGGTGTGTTGAGAGTTGTCCGATGCGTGTCAGATGATGCCGGCCTTGCAGGTGGTTGCCAGTCCCCGCCCTCACCGCCGCGGTGACTCCTCCCCTGGAGACAAAGGAAGAGGTCTATGTGTCTGGGAGATAGTAAGGGCTTGAACAAACCGGAATGTGATGCCTTTCTCACCACCAAGAATGAGAGCATCTCATAGGAGTACCAGTCCCTCGTCCCTGGGCCTCGTTTTCCCCGGTGATTGGTCGCCAATAGGCAGTTGATGCTTGGCCCTCTCAAGGCTGTGCCGTAGCTGGAGTTCTCCACGTTGTTGACATCGTTTTCCTCCTCCGACCACCGCAGCAGGGACTACTCAGCTCCTTCCAAATCGTCAGTTCTTGGTAGAATGGTTTTTTCTTTTTTTCATTTCCCTTCTAAAAATAAACCTGCATTTTGAAGTGTACTTGTCAAGAAATGAGGTAGGTGAGTTCTGTCTTCTGTTCTCAAAGAAGTCTTTGTAAATGTTAGGAATAGAACCCACTGGATGTTTATGCATGTCTCTTCATTGAGTGCATGTTAGTTTACCTGCTTAGGAATCTATAACCAGCCTCTGTATGTAAACTTGCTTTACTCCCTTCATTATTACTGTTGTTTTTTTTCTTTTTCCTCGTTTGTCTGAAATTTCTATCACCTTGCTCTGGAGAGGGTGCAGAGCAAGGCCTCAAACTGTTTCAACACTGTTCTTGCAAGCACTGTAGGAATGCACAGGGTCACTCCAATTATTACTGTTTAACACCCCAAAAAATCCCACTGTCATCCAGTTTCAATTCCAGCTCTTAGACTTAGTCTCAGGAACCCTCAAGTAGAGTGTCTGTCTGTATGCGACCAGACAGCTGTATCTGCCTCCTTGGAGCTGCTCCGGCATTTGAAGCACCACCCTTGTGGTTAGCAGCCAGTCCCCCACGGTGCCACTGTGTCGATAAAAACCAGATAAGCAAACACGCAACCCATCGTGACCCTGTGGGAACCCTGTGGGTTTCCGAGACTGCTACACTGCGGAAGTAGGGGGCCTCATCTCTCTCTCACTGCATCGATAGGATGAATTTAATTTTTTATGTCAAAGATCTTAAGAGGATTGCTCAAAATGTGCACTCCACAGGTTTGCTCTTACTGGCTCCTATTTGTGGCTCGACTTCTTCCATCTACTGCTACCTTCTGTGTGCACATTTTTTAATCTTCCAATAATTTTGCTCATTAACGCTTTATATATCCTATCACCTGGAACAGCTATATAAATGTCTTACAGAATTCTATGAGACTTATTTTTAAAAATCATCTTACTGGGGGTTTGTACAACTCTTACCATGATCCATGCATACATCATTGTGTCAAGCACATTTGTACATTTGTTGCCATCATCATTCTCAGAACATTTTTTTTCTGCTTGAGCCCTTGGTTTCAGATTCTCATTTTTCCCCTCCCTCCCCCACCCTCCCGCTCTCATGAACCCTTGGTGATTTATAATTACTATTTTTTCTTGTATAGACATTTTTTTAACTTAGTGCAATCTAGTTCATTCTGACCCATAGTAACCCCACAGGACACCTGTGGGATCATCTCAGCCTCCTCTCTCTCCTGAGGAGCAGCTGGTAGTTTTGAACCAGTACAGTTATACACTCAGTAAGGATTCCCTTGGAACCTTGTGCCACCCTTCCTGCCCTTCCTATTCACGCTCCCAATACCCTTTCAGATCCAGGGTGAGAACATGATTAGCAAAGTGCATGCAAAACAGCGAGCAAAGTGGTAGCTGTGGGCGACTGAGCGGGTGTTCTGTGGCACTCTCTACTGCGGCTCTTTAATTCCTGTACTAATGCCACGGACAGCCGCCCAGCGAGGAGGAAGTTGCCGGTCTTGAAAACAAAGACTGTAATGGCTTGTATTTGCAGTTTGTACCCTCATCCTCTGGGATTCCGTAATCCTTTGAGCCTCTATCCGCAGGACTGTGTGTACATTCCCGGGGAGTAGCCCAATTGCTGCTGATGGTTCTAAAATATTTGGACAGGAGCAAAATTGTGCTGCCACCTTCTTTAGAGCAGTGTCCAGAGAGGGCTGAGCGCCCAGAGACATGCAGTGTGTCTTACTTTAGCACAGGAGCAGTAGAATCAAGTCTGGTTCTGACGAACTGACATGGCAGCCTGAGATTCCACAGCTAAGCAGACCTATTGCTGATGAGGGAGCTTGGTGTTGCACCATGAGCTTGCAGCTTGAAACAGGCGTGCCTGCGGCCAGCTGTTTGCAGCACACATAAACAGATGGCCTAGCACTGAGTCAGAGCGTCAGGTCCTGAGCAGGTAGATCAACTTCTTCTGCTTGATTCTTAACCCTCTTACAGAGAGGAGAACCCTAATTTCTCTGCCACTCTTGGGGCTCACAAAACCAGCACTTCATGAAGGAAATAAATTCTATTCATAGAGAAATGGAGAACATGGGTTCCTAGGTCAAGGCCAAGGAGAAATCTGGCTGCCCCTGGATCTGGACATCGAGAAACCAGCCATCTCTGGAGCGGCTTCCTGGATGCACGGACTAGCATTTGTTATCTGTGACCATTCCACATCCTCATACTCAATGCAGTGCTGCAGCAGGCAGCTGGGAGATTGCATAAGTATATCTTTGATATTAGGTTTCTACGATCACAGGCTTTTTAGTTCACAAGACACATCTGATGTGTGACCTAAGGAAAGCATTTTTTAAAAGGAGACCAAGTAGCATAAAAACATGTGTAACTTAAGCCTTTCATGATAGCAAAGATAAAATATTCGTGGAGAAAGCCTTCAGTTTCCTATCTAAAGCATAGGAGAAAGGATGAGTGTGGTGGGATCCCCAGATCTAATCATCCGTCTTCAAAATGTAAATGCAAACAAGCATTGCTCTGCCAAACGCTGTCAGAAGCACTAAGCATTTCATTATTGTTCCAGAACAAGATTTGCTGTAGTCTTACTTCTCTCTAAAAAGTACTAATAAACAGGCTGAGTGTTTCAGATAGAGTATTTGATGGACTGAATCATGTGTTTACCAGTTAAACTCCTCTGTTCGAAGCTGTGTCATGGACCAGCATGCTTCCAAAAGAAGCCTCTTCATGATGAGCAGCACAGCCAGGATAGCTGGTGACCTTCCGTGCAGTGCTCCGGTTAGGGACGCGCCCAGAAACTCAGCACTACGATGGCGGAGACCTGGTTCTGAGGTGCTCTGTGGGCTGTGAATGCCATTGGTGAAGGAAGAGGCATAAATATAGCTCCTTTTGTTTCCAAAATAATTGGGATCTTATTCAAGATTAATTGTGCCGGCACCTACTTCCCAAATTGGCTTTCATTTTATCTGTTCGAGCATGTTCACCTAGCCTTTGCTCAGCGTGGAAAAGGCACTAATCTACCTTTGTGCATATGGAAAATAGCCTCCTGGCACCGCATTAAAAAAACTCGAGGAGAATGCATTAATAATGGCGTCGGCTTCTCTCAAAAAGGGAAATCATTTATGTGGCCACTGTCAAAAAGGATGTAGAGAGACCTCGTGCCAGTTCTTACCCAGTGTTTTAGAGGGAGCTTCTGAGAGAGGTGCAGGGAAATGCTCTAGAGAGTAAATCCCCTTCACCACATGCAGCTTGTAGACACCAGTGTGATCTAATTGTTAAGATAGATGACCTTGTAGCTTGGTCACCCTGTCAGCTCTAGATTCTGTTCTAGGATGCCAGATTATCAAAGGACTGAAAAGTACTAGACCTGGAGTTTTGAAGATTGTCGGAAGCGTGGGTGCAGGTCACTTGTGGCTTCAATCAGCTCCTCTCATCTGTTTGCTGGTTCCCAGCGCTGTGTTTGGGTTTGTTTTGTCTACGTGCGCACAATTGAGCTGACTCTGTGAGCCAGTAAGAGAGGCGCTGGAGCTGCGGAGCTGTGTCCAGCTTCTGCTTAAGTCTGCAGTCTGAGAGTGTCCCTTTTGTTACATGTGCTGGTCTTGCAGACTCTGCAGTAGCGCCTTATCAAACACAGCCAGTCGGTGCTGCTGCTGCGAAAGCGCAGGGGAGCTCTCGTGTGGAAGGTTAATGGAGTGTAATTATAAAGAAAAATGAACTGCTCAGCCACTCTATCTCACTCTACCTGCACCAAGAGTGACAAGTGCCCGGATCTTTTCTAAAGCCTGGAGCAGAGGTTGGGCCATCTAAAATTATGGCAGTATAACTGTCACACAAACAAACACCCTGTGAAATATAGGCATGCCCTCCGCCCCGCCCCGCCCCGCCGCCCCCGGTAGGGATGAGTCCTCCTGTTATAGGGAGTCTCAGGAAAGGGGTATCTCCACACACGCACACACACACACACAGCTCTGTGTCAACCAGTGTACTTTTGTGTCACTCTCTTCTACTCGATTTGTTCCATTTTCTTTTCCTAAAAGTGCCCTCTCCCTCACTGATCAGTGACAAGGCTGATAGCGTGCACACGAGTAGGTGCGTTCTGTGGTGTCCATCAGACGGCAAAAGACCCCTGCTTCCTCCACGTAGCTCCATCAGACCTGCCCGCAGCCACCCTTGTCATTCTCGGCGTCTGCGCAGGGCAGTCTGTGGGATCCTTGTGTACTGTCTGACAGACAGCTGGCTGTTCCCAGGACCCAGCCTACCGTGCAGAGATGACACGCATGCCGATGGACTTGGATCCTGGGTCTTTCCCCTGAAAGCCCCACAGGAAATAGTATAGCAGATGCAGCTGGGAGGGCCAAGGACAGGGACAGAGCAGGGAGACTCGGGGTGTGATGTGTCACTTTACCAGGGAACGCTGCAAAGTCGTCCAGCCCCTGCAGCATCTGAAGGGTCAGCGGAGCTGGGCTGACGGAGTGCTTCTGCCAGCTCAGCACAGAGTTGGAATAAGGTGTTGCCGAATGATGCAACAACAACAACCCTCTGGCATCTTGTTCTTCCGAAGGAAGTTTAAAGCATAACCACTCCTGGCGAGGCTGTGCTGCCGCCTGAGATGAGTAAACTCAGCATCACACACACCAGGCAGAAGTGACGGCCGTGTCACCTACACAGCAGCCTTAGTGACAGAGCCCCTGTTGTCTTGTGTGACGGTGGGGGAGGGGAGGCCAAGGGCCCTAGTGGAAGCTCCGATAGGGGGATGGGGGAGCTGATTTTAAAGTCTCTGTGGGTTTTGATGATCTGTGTTCTGTTTTAAAAGAAAAACAGCTGCATTTCTTTTATGCTAGCCGAGTAAATCTGTTAGTGGGTCAGAATTCTAAATCCAGCTCTGTTGTTAGTGGCTGGGAAGTAAAGTTTGCTATGATCTGTTCCCTTAAAAACCCACTGAGCCCAGCATTCTATCATCAAAATGTTACCAGCTAATTCGAAGTCATTGTTCCAGGGTTGACGTTTTGGCTCAAGGCTGAAAGGGTGGCAGCGGAATCTTAAAATTGTCCATCTTTCTCATAGACGGGGGAGCATATCATTCTTGATTGGTTGCCTCCCGAGAGGACCTGTGCTGAGCTCCCAGAGAGTCTTGGATGGCAGAAGTACAACCTCTCAGACATTCTAGGGGAGGTTGTCCAGCACCGTCCCCCTGCAGGCCACGCCGGGCTCTTCAAGGCCTCGGAGAAGCTTCAAGGAAGCTCACTTTGAAAAGGGCACCGTCTGTGGAGTTGGTTCCAGAGCTGCCTCTTGAGCTGCCCCGTTGCCAACCTGCACTGCCTCTGCCTGCTCCTTGCCTGCTTGTTGTACAGATTCCCAGTCTCCTGGGCTCTCCATAGTCTGCCTTTGTGTCCTGGCTCTTTGTCACAGGTAGGGACTGATGACCCTCCCTTTGGCCTGGCTTCCCACCAGCCTCCTGTCACCCCCCAGAGTTGGCTCGGAGAAATGAACTCCAGCTCTTTGTCCAGTGCGTCTAGAGCTTCGTTCAGGCAAGTTTCCGAGAGGGGGAAGCCCACGTCCTCGTCTTCATTTTACTGTTAGGTGACTTGCAGTTGGTCAGCCGTCAACACGTGTCTCACTTTTCCCCCTCTAAATTAATGACAATCCCTTAATCCACCCTCCATAGTTGTGAGACTCTTAGTTGAGAAGAGGGTATGAAAATTTACAAGTGTAAAAGGCACAGGGTTACTGAGCCTTAAAAAACTCAAAATCATTCAGGAAATATCTGAAGAAAATGGTACCATCATTTCCCACATAGGGTTTACTCCGAAAGTCGGGCTATTTAAAATTATTATGAAATAATCTATATATTTATAACATTCATCCCTTTATTCTTAATACTGTAAAGTAGATTAAATTGTTTTGGCAAATCTGAGCACAGAAATGAGATCCCGTTGTGTGTAGAATGTAGTTGCAGTGTCCCGGTTGGATTCCATGTCTGAAGATCACATTTTGCTTACTTTAACTCCCTGGACGGCATCAATAAGGATGTGTTCGGGTTTTTTCCTGACCTCCCCTGTTAGGTACTTAAACAGCTGTTTCCTTCAGCCCTAGAGACCACTGCAGTTCCGTGGTAGAAACTGATCCAGTTCTTCCTTGTACCAGGCCTGGGGGTGGGGCTTAACATGCGGGAGTTCAGTAGTCCATGAGGTAGTTTAAGATGCGCTGGTATAGTCAGCACGCTTACAGAACACGATTCTCACTCCAGTATTCATGCTCACCTTTGTATTTCGTATATAGTTTGTCCACCTTCCTTTTAGCTTCAGATTTTTAATTTGTCATATTCTTCTCAGTAACCATCGATGACTTGCTTTTTATGTCTATGCATCTTCCCACTGACCTTTTCATTATGTTGAGCTTTTATTAACCAGGAGCCTATTTTAATTTTCTGATCACCAGAAATCCTCGTGGATTCCTTCTTAGCCCTGAAGTTTTTCTCAGTCCGATTCTACTTTCCTTTCCTGGAGACTACGGTTCAATTAATGTAATTACCCTGTAATGATTGAAAGCTGGTGTCGCATGGGCTTAATCATGTTTGTTTGGATTTTGTTTGGCTCACAGTGTTAGCAGCAATTCTGACATTCACACCTTCCGAAGCACTGCCCCCTCCAGCGCCCTCTGCCCATCACATCACGCCCTAGTATCTTAGCCCGCTGCATTTGTTGCCTCACCTCTGTGCCTTTGGGTTCTCGGCAGCCCTGAAGGAAAGTGTTTTGTAATGGTGTAGCTTCTTTGTTCTCTGTCAGGATGGATCATCATCATGAACATGAGTTTCCTGTGTCTCGTGTTCTGGCATAGAAGGTAGATAGAGGTCAGGAGACTGCGTTCTTGCCCTTCCGTGAGTCACAGAATTGTAAGCAGAAGAAAATGCTACAGACAAGAGCGGAGAAGCTGAGACCAAGAGTAGGTGACTCACCCAAGGTCACAAAGCTTAATTCAGTGACGGAGATGAGACTAGACTCCGGATTTCTTGACCCTTTGTATCATTTCTCATACACAATCCGGATTCCTGCTTCCCAGAAGCAGAGTGGAAAGCGGTGTATGTGTTTTCACACAGTGCTTCTGTACTTGCTCTAGCCGCCTGGCAGTCTTTGGATATAAGTAAGGGCTGTGGATCCTTACCAGTAAAGTAAGATCATGGTATGGGCTGGGAGTAGGGGGATGGAGTCAGATCTCCTAAGTCTGACTACCCCTGATGTAGGTCAACTCCAGTCATTTATTAAAACCTTCGCAGGACCCAGCAGCCACCCGTTAGTCTGCGTGGAAAGCTTGAGGGCTGCCCCGTGTCCTCACAGATAGGCCCTTCTGCTCTCTTAGGTGGATGCGGACGCCCCGAGCAGTGCGGGGAAGCGGGGCGGAGAGAGCGAGTGGGCCGGCACCTTTAGTGCTGAGTGGTCCCCGGAAATGGGATCAGAACAAGAAATCATTTTGACTTGGACTGTTCCCTCCCTTCATGTGTGCGGTGCATGCGTGTGTGTACCTTGAACATTGGTGTACATAAGTGGATTGGATTTGGTGACTTTCGTAGTCCGGGGTGCGGTGGGGATATTTTTCTCCACACTTAAGAGTTAAAGACACTTATATTTTAAACCAGATACAGTTTGCTCATTATGAGGGTACTTATCCTTTTCTTGACTATTGTTGAACCTTTATTTCTCTTTACTAAAATTCCAAATACCGACCATTTAAAACAACAAAAGCAACCCTCCTCAGAAGTGCTGGAGGATGCGTCCAGGTGTCTTACGTCTCTGTTGCAGAAAACTCAGACTAAGTACAGAATTGTGCTGCTTAGCCTTTGTCACGAGTCTGCGAAGATCCAATCCCTTGAGCTTCACCATCTGTCACCTTGGCAGGACACCTAGGTGTGGAGTCGCCCGCCCCATGGAAAGGAAGGAAATTCATACCACAGTTCATTTTTCTTTTTAAGTGATTGTAAGCAACTAGCTGGTGGCAAATCCTACTACTAATATCGTGGATGCCTGGGGAAGTTAAGAGATCCCCAGATCCCCATTCAGTCACTGGGAATCGCTTTTGACCTCTGTGCTTATGCTTTTCTCGTTGCTGGTTTAAAAAAATGTTTCTTAAGCATCCAAATTGCATTGTTCCCGTTGTACTTTTGTCAAACTAGTTCCCAACTCAAAATGTCCGTGTTCAGTGATTTATAAGATGGGCTTTTGTTTAAATGTACGGGAAATTCGCCACATTAGTACGTTTCCCCACCGAGTATTTTCTCATGCTATGTGCAGTAGATTGCTTCATGCTGTATCTTCTAACACCTTCTCTGGAAGAAACACAGGACTGAGGATTGTTAAAAGGTGGCTTTGCCTGTGGAAACGCTGGATCCAGGTTGTAGTGAATGCAGTCTGCGTAGAATTTGGTTAAATAATCGTGCTCTATCCACCTCTCCCGGTCTGACTCTTGTCGCTTGCTTCAGGGAAGCGAGGAGCTCCTGCATCCACATTCTGCTGAATGGTGCCAGGGTTTGGCATGGGCAAAGCAATCTGCTGGGTATCAGCAGTGCCCCAAACGGTGACAGGGGTGCTTGGTTTTGTCTCTCCCTTCCCCTCCCCCATTTCAGGATCATCACGGTGCTTAAACTATATTTGCAAATCCAGTATGTCAGGGAAAGCTACCCACCCAGCAGCCATCTCCAGTCCGAATTGTCTTGTGAGGAAATCACAGCAGCTTCCAGGGAGAGGAGTGGAAATGTCTATCAAGTGTGGGAGAACTCTGCCAATAACAAGGCAGCGCTGCCTTTGAAGTCGTGGGTGGAGCCAGGGAATGAGGGGTGACACGCTGGCAGGGTGTGCGCGCGCGACAGTGTGTTGTAACAGACGGCACAGGACGCGGGCATTCGGGAGTTCCAGTGACAGAGTGTGGTCGCTTCCACAGCACATCTCATTGTGATACAAACGTGATGATGCAGACGCTTTTTCTAACTAGCAAAGGCTAAATTGTATGGATTACAGATGGTTCTTAGATTTTTCTCCTGCTGTCCTCATTGCTCTGTTTACATTTAATTAGACCTGTTTGTCGGGGACCTGCTTGGATGGCTACATGGGCACCTAGCCCCGGATGTGCTTGCTTTCAGAGATAAAAGGGCAAACATCTTCTTTCTTAGTCCCATAATTCCCCCTTTTTTTGAGATTCTCGTTAAAAAAAAAAGGACAAACATAGTCTGAAGTACCATTAGAACGTTTGACTAGATGTTTTAAAATCAAGTGATGGAAAGAAATATCATTGACATTGGAGATAAAAGTCACGTTTCACTAGTGGTTGCTCCGAGTTAGGAGCTCCTGCTGGACAAGCTGGGCTGTTCATCGGTTGCCATGCCGCCTTCGACACTGCCCTTGACAGCGTTGTAAGCGCTCGTTCACTTGATCCTCCGCATCCTTCTGAGGCCAGCAAAGCACAGTGTGTTGCTTGGTGCTGCGGAGAAAGCCATCCGGTCTCACTGAAAATGTAAGCCACCTGGTTTCTGACTTTGACCTCTGTGATCTTTCATGACAGAGCATACTTTGCAGTAACTACTCTCACCAGCAGGTAGTGCTTTGGTGGTGTTGTTAGTCTTCCTGTTTGTACTTCTTTTGGCCTGACATCATGGTGTGGTGTATTCTGGGATCTGTAGTCTTCCGGGAGCCAGAGCTCTGTGGGAAGCACAACAGCTACACTCTTGCTGGGAGCAAACCAGAGACACTTCCTGGGTTCCTAGAAGGGCTTTAGATTTAGGCAAATTTTCAGGATAGTAGTTTTAGCGATCTTTCCTAGACACACACAAGGGATTGGGGGTGGGGGTGGGGTTGAGCTTACGCATTAGAGCATGAAAGAACTAAATAAGAAAAATGCATTTCAATCAGGCTATCAAATGAAGGGTCTGATCCCCCGGAGAGATGGAATATAAACCCCATTGATATGAATAAAAGGTCTAATTCCCTGTGAAGATGGAATGTAAATCCCACTGATGCAAATACCAATGAGGGAGAGAGGGAAGGAAGGAGAGAGAGAGAGAAAGAGAGAGAGAGTTAGTTAAAGAATGGACCCCAACGAATTTTTTAATTAAAAAAGTAAGGCACTGTCTAATCAGTACCATGACATACACAGTCCCCACCATCTGTTCAGCATCCACACAGATCAACTTTATGGGGGGGGGGACCTTGATAATTCTAACTACCTCTGTTCACTTTATACAAATTTCCTGGCACCTTGAAATATAAAATAATTTTTTGTGCTTGCAACCCCCAAAGACTAGGAGACAAGCATTTAGTAGTCCAGTGGTTCTCAATCTTCCTGATGCCGCGACCCTTTAATACAGTTCCTCATGTTGTAGTGACCCCCAACCATAAAGTTATGTTTGTTGCTACTTCATAACTGCCATTTTGCTACTGTTTTGAATCGGGCGACCCTGTGAAAGGGGTCGCGACCCACAGGTTGACAACCGCTGATCTAGATGAGGTTATAGCAGACCCACCTCTGTTGAGCAGGTGGCATTTTAAAAAGCGGGTGAGAAGTTAAAGGTTATTTTTCCAATTTTAACCCCAAAACTGAATATCACAGCATTTGGGGAAAACATTCTAATAACCTGACAAGATTAACAAGACACATTTGTTTTTAGCCAAGAGCATTTTTATTGTTGCAACGGCCCATTTTCCTTTTTTTTTGGGGGGGGGTCAGCATTCTGCTGTGTGTGTCTCCCTTGGAATAGATCCCTCTCTTACCTCTGTGCATAGCCTCCCATTGCGGTTCACTGACTGCATGAAGAGGGAACCTATTTTGAATGTGAAGGTGCCCTGGTCCCATTCCCAGATAAGCAATGGACTGCTAACCGTGAGGACAGTGGTTCAAACCTATCAACTGCCCCACAGGAGAAAGCTGAGGCTTCCTTAGAGATTTACAAAGCCTTCAAAACCCTGCCGAGGTTCACTTTGATCAGAATCAGCCCCGAGGCTGTGGGTTTATTCTCTATTGCCTTTACACACACATGCTATGCAGGACTGGACTGCCGCCACCGCGCAGCATCGTTGTGAAGACTGCTGCCACGTCTCCCACCTGCATCCTCAGTCTGCGTGGATGGTGGTGTTGGAAACAAAATGGCTATCTTCTTCATCGGGCAGCAGAAAGAGTTTGCTTTTTCTCTTTGGAAAAATTCTGACTTCATCAACAAATACAGATTCCCCACAGTTAGCTTTTTTTTTTTTTTTGCACACATACAGTGTCCTCTCCCTGGTTTCATTTCAGCAGTTTGTGAGTCTGAAAACCTGCAAAGGTTTTGCTGCTTCTTGGGCAGGAATATGAGTAAGATTTCATCTTGGCTTCCTGAGTTTGTGAAAAGTCTCTGTTAACTCCAGTGTCAGGGGTGAAAGTTTATTCCGATGGTATGACTGGCCCCTGGAATACAATCTTCGTGCGCTTCTGGGTTAGGATGTCTGAGAGGTACAGCCTCCCTTTGCGGCTGGAAAACAGATGATGCAGCAGCGAGTACCAGCAAGTTCAGTGACCAGCCCTGGGAAAGCGAGACATCGGCGGTAGAGAGCAGGACCTTGTGCCTGGAGTTATTTTTGAGTGAAGCTTTCTAAAACTGATGTGAGTTCTTTGAACTGATGGTTGATTGGAGGGGTAGAAGCTGCCCTTTCATCGCTACATCTCCCATCTGTTATTGGCCAATTAGCTTAGGTCACAGAAGATGGAACCCAATTTCAGCTGCATCTGACCCATAAACTTCTGTGTTTTTCTTTGGGATCTGTCTTGACTGTCGTGCGAACATGTTGATAGTCTCGCTGAATGTCACAGTATTGATCAGCGTGACTACCTGGCTCGGAAGTTATGACATGGAGTGTCAGAGGCTCCGTGAGCTCTTCTGCCTGAGCAGGCCCTGATGAAACATCCTGATGGGAGCGCTGAGGGACTGGGAGGCTGTGGAGCAGTCCTTGACAGATGGACTGAAGGTACAGCCCTTCCAGGCTGGCACACTGTCTTATTGCTTATAGAAAGCATATTAAGTGGAAAAGATGATAGGCTAGCAGTTTTCTCTCCCTCCTTTCCACCTTCCCCCTGTGTTCTCCCCCACCCCCACTCTCAGTAACATATGATAGTAAATGATAAGCAGTTTGTGAAACTTAGCCATTTCCCAGAGCTTCAGATTGACAGTCCAAGATAATTCACCATATTTAATGGTCGGTCTCGTGTTTGAATATTTTTGGAACTCTTAAGACTGTCTATGCCGGTGTAGCCTTCATTGAAGACCAACAGAGATCTGTGCGTGTAAATACACACTAGTGAAAGGCAGGCTCACCTCCTGTGGGCTCTTGGGGAGGACATTGGGAACTCGACCACGAAGCTGGGATTGTAAAACAGTGTGTCTGTCTCCCTCTGAAGCCAGCCAGTGTCCCCCTGCAGCTTGGATGAGCAAGGTGCACTGGAGAGCAGCAAGATGGTGGCACTTGGCAAAGCCCACTGACGCACTGGCAGCCCTCCCTGACAGCGTGTGTGCGGAGTGCAAATGCGGTTTTTTGAGCCACAGTGATAGGTGTTAAGTGGCCGGAGCCTCCATGCTTCCCCCAAAGCTTAGTTTTGAGAACACAATCCTCTCACACACAAGAGCAAGAACGCCTGCTCTGTATGCCTCCAGCCTGGTGAGCCCTCCTGCTCAGGGCCCAACCTCTCTCTCTCTTTCATGCCTCTCAGGGAGTAATGGAAGTTGGCAAATATGGTGATCTTGCGTCCTGTCTGCCAGCTTCCACGGCCTTTATGTCTGGTCCTGGGGTGGGGGACAGTTGGGGTGCCGTGTGATTACTGATTCCCGCTCTCCTCAGCCTGCCTCTGGGCTTTAGTACCCTAGCCTGCACCCCTTGCTCATTCCTTCCCCACCCTGCCCCGCTTCCCAGCCTCTAGGTATCAGCGTGAGGGCCAGAGAGAAGTTCGCAGTCCGTCACTTCCGTCCTGGGCTGTTTGGCCTTTGCATTTCTTTGTTGGCAGGTCTCACGGTTTGTGTTGTGGATGTTCTTGCCCCCAGATTGAGCCCCTTTGGGATAAGGGTGTCTGGGTGGAGTCCCTCTCTGCACTTCAGTTTGTTAAATGTTATGGCAGCCTAGCCGGGCAGTAAGCACTAGGATAGAGTGCTGGGCCCCACTGCTGCCCCACCCCCTTTCCAAACTGCTGAGCTCAGTAAAACTGCTGGGGAAAAGTTATTTTAAATACTTATTTTATAATAGGTTTTTAAAACCTTTAAGTCAATACAAACTGCGTTTGAGACAATGTAAAACACATCTTTATCATTCTTTTCAGCCAACAAAAAACGGTACAGGAAGGCAAATTCCAACAAAAATTGCTTCTGTTATACTGTATAATCTGCTTGCAGTTGGCTCTTTGGGTAAATATTTAAGGGGGGGAGATGCAGATTCCAAAGTTTTGTAGAAACTACCTCCAGGGTAATACAAACACAAAATTAATTAAAAGGACAAATGGGTGTAGAGGTGAATTTTCAAGGCTTCTCCTACTCCATCCACCAGAGGAGGCAGAGTAATTGAGGCATGCGGCATGGAACAGCCCAGAGCTGAAGCACTCCTGTGTGAATGTGCAGACTCGCTCCCAGCCACTGAGGCAGAGCCCCAGCCTGGCCCCGAGTGGGTAGCGTACATCCCCCAGAACCATGTGGGGCCTTCATTCAGCCTTAGCCCATTCCAGACCAGCATGTTCCCTCAGCAGCATAGTTGTAGCTATAGAGGCGACAGTTGTGAGCGAGATAAGTCCCCATCCTCGTGCACCAGTACATGTTGAAATTTATTATTTACACAGCAGTGGCATCCAGAGGCACAGCCAGTAAGATTGAACCAGGTCTAGAACATTTCAAGAATTTTACATTTTCATCCCAGGCAGCTAAGTCTTCTAGTCTGCCTAAACAAATGTACGCATTTTCTTAGATTCTACCCCAGCAAAGGAGTCCTGTATGTGGATTATACACGGTAATAATTGAGACTGTCAATTTGTCAGTTTGTTGAAAAATCTGTTTAATGTTTAAAACTGGGATAAGTAGCTTGATGTTTGATTAATAAAAGTTAGTACCACTAGTGTTTTTGTTACCACCAGATCAGCGTCGATTCGAAAATTGGGAGGCAAAGCTCCAAAGTCTTGCTCTTCACTACTGCACCATACTCCCCGCCTCATCAGCAGTCTGGACTCTGTTATGTGATCGCCATTAGCTCCTCTTTTTATCTGTGTGCCGCCGTTTTCCTTTATCTAGAAAAACATTTCTGATGCTGTGTGTTTTACACGGCAGTGCCCGCTAAGTGCCTTGAGCTCCTCATAGGTAGAATATGTGTTCGTTTTAGCTGTCACCCACTTAAGGAGCGGCTAGTTGACCAATGTCATCTAGAGCGTAGAAGTGCGCTGTATGTCTTTGCTGCTGACCAGACAGTATCCTAACAGGTTGCCTTTTGGTCTGTCTTCTTTGCTAGAAAAGAGTAGTTGAACAGCTACGGAAGAACCTGATCGTCAAGCAAGAACAGCCAGACAAGTTCCAGATACAGCCATTGCCACAGTCTGAAAACAAACTGCAAACAGTACAGCAGCAGCCACTACAGCCGCTGCAGCAACAGCAGCAGTACCACCACCACGCCCAGCAGTCAGCGACGCCCGCGCCCAACTTGACCGCTTCACAGGTAACGTGGGGGGGAGCATCGCAGGCTGCTTTACACAGGAGAAGGGTTTGTGACTGCTCCTCTAGGACGGGGTCTTATTTCAGACTCTCTTAACGTAGCATGCTTTTAGTTACTTTTTCTGCTACGGTTGGGATAAGCGTCGCTTGAAACTCAGTGACCAAAGGAAAGAACATAATTAAGGAACAAAAGTCAAATGAGTGTTCTACCTGTCCAAAGAAACGGGAAGAGGGATTCCGTAACCGAGAACAGCTGCTTCCCTACACTAGAATAGAATTAAGTCTTATTTTGAGTGTCTGTTTTAAATTTGTACTGATTCTAAAGGTCTCTGACACTGAACCTCTCCCAGAATTGTTTTGTTTATTTTTTAGATGCGGGGTAGGGGGTGGGGGGAGATTCTTAGCCATTAGGAGTGGACCTCTAGCGGGATCAATGTCCTTGGGAGCAGGTAGAAAGGAGCAAGCAAAGGGTACTGTATCTCCATAATTAATTGGAACAAAATGTTCAGGTCTATGACCATAACCTAATTTTGGGGTCTTGCTCCTTGGGGTTACGGACCACTTATAAAGCTATCGAAAGCTGTGGAGCGCATGTCAGGAAGATCCACGCTTACACCTGCACATTCGTTGTGGTACCGTGGAGGCACGCACCCCGCTGTCTTCTCGGTGGCCACCGCTCACTCAGCTACGCAGAGCCTGCTGTGTCCACAGGTTGAGAGGAAAGGGTGTCGTTGATCGTGACAGTGACTGTGGATGGTTCTGGTGCTGGAGCAGCAATCGGTAAACACTTTGTATGTGGTTTATTTTCAATGTGCCTAGTAGTATTTTTTTAATACTAAGGCGAGTTAACATTTACATAAGCGTTTTCTCCTGCCAGCCCTCTCCTAACTGCTTCACATAGGGGACATATGTAATGCTTCCCCTGCCCTTTCAGGAGGGTGGTATAATTGTTTCTATCTCCAGAGGCCCAGAAAGAGTAAGGAGTTCACCGAAGATCGTAGCGGTAGAGCCAAGATTTGAACACAGATGTTCTTGTTGGAAAAAATTATCCTCTAGCCATTCTCCTAGGCTGCTATTCAATTAAAAAAGAATGAATGAAATCCTAAAGTTACATAAAATGCCGAGGAGTGGTAAAAAGAAAAATTGTTGTTGTAAGTCAGGTATCTTCAAGGGGTCAACATGTTTTTTACCCTAGTCCCCACCCCAAGAGCACTTGGAAACGAGGTGTTCAGACTGACTTTTAAAATTCCCCGAGCCAGACTCTAACGTCCCTGAAAGATTGCCTTCATTGACTTTTACACAGCCAGCTTAGATGACTCCTTATCCAAAATGCGGTTTTCCATCACACAGCATCATCATGGAAGGAGATGGTAGAGTGCATTGTTTCTCTGTATGCTGGAGTTTTCTCTCTCAGCCCATGGAAACTTTCTGTTCAGGTAACATTCCAAGTGACACAGATCAGAGACAATTCAATCACTGCCTCCTTCCATAGTAATCGGTGTTCTCTGTCGCCGTGGTGCGTGGGGAAGGTCCACAGACTACCCCCAAACAGTGGGCAGCATCGCTCCAAATGGTAGCCTGCCTGATAAATGGAATCGCCCTTTGTTTTGTTTTGCCTAATGCAAACGTTTAATGTTAAAAACAAAACTCCTTTGGGTTAATTTTGTTCGGTTTTGTGTTTTAAAGTAGACTGTCTGTCACTACTCCCTGGTCGTCCTCTGTGAGTTAGGTTCTGATAAATAAAGAGGTCGTAGCAGGGGCCCCCCTCGAGGAACCCTAGAACCTAGAGTTCACGCTGACATGTTGTCATGCGCTCGGGAACTATGCATTGGGCCTCCACTACGTACAAGTCCCGCGCTAGGCAATGAGAGCTAAGACTTCACAGATAAGAGGGTTTCTGTCTCCACACTGTTGTACACGGAGAGAGCGACGCCAACCGCTACGTGGGTCGGGTGGAAGTCCTAGGAAGAGAAACACAAGAACGCCTCCACCGAGGAGCCGGCACGTGGGCCAGGCCAGCCCACGAGCGGGGGTTCAGAGAGCAGTAGGAACCAAAGGGTGGAGTCCAAAAGCAACTGCACCGCCTGGCAAGGGGCACGCAGACTTGTGTGGCTGGAGCCTGGGCCCGCGGGAAGATAGTCTGTGCACAGCAACGGTGCTGGTCTTCAGCATCCAGAAGAGGGAGTCACAGGAGGTTCATGAGGACGAAGACAAGGCGCATGGGAGGTGGAGGTGGCCTCAATTAAGAGAAATTAGTTCAGAAAGGGTTAGCAGTTAGGTAGCAATCAGTGTTTACTCCAGACCCCTGGCTTAGCCTATTCGGAGGCGTCGAGGAAGTCTCAAGTGGGGGATGGACCAGGTCCCTTTGCTTGGCTAATTCCAACTTTTTCTGTCTAGGTATTTAGAAATGTTTCCAACCTGACTACAGGCAACGCCCTGCAGCCTCTCTCCACAAAGCCCTGATCTTTTGTGGTGCAATACAGACGTGAAGAAAAACACAGTTTATGATATCAAATAAAAAAATAGGCCCTACGCGACAAAAGGGTTTCTCTTTTTGGGGTCTGCGTTTACCACAGTGACATTTCATTCCAAATGAAAGAACAAAACAGCCTGCACACTTGAGGGGCTTGCAGCTCCTGTCATGAAGCAAAATGTGTGTACACTGTTGAATGGGAAGCTAATTGGCTGTGTAAACTTTCACCCAGACCACAATAGAATGTTCAAAAATAAATGAATAAACTAAAATCGTGCCTTTAAGCAATGAAAACAAGCCATCTAAAAGGGAGGTTAATTCGAGTCCATGGTAGCCGGCTTTTGTCCGCACTGCTCTGTGCGTTGGAGGCCCGCGTTTTACTATCAATAGCTCGTGCTCTGCAGGTCAACAACACCTTAACAAAATAAACAACGAAAAAGGATTTTTCTGTTAGTGTTTCCAGCTCCTGCGAGTTGGGCTTTGTGAAGATTCCAGAGCCCTTCCCGAGACTGGGAGCCACCAGGTCCTCTCGGAGGTGCCTGTGTTGTCAGCGCGCCGTGGACCGAAGCCCGGGTCCATAACCTTTCCTTTCTGTGCCTTCTCTCCCTCCTGCCAGACCAGCTCAGACGCTTTCATTCGATTTCAACACCCTAGGCTCCCTCCTGCATCTCGATACCAGTGCTCCAGAGTCGGTATCAACTAGGTGATACTGAGAGTCTTCGGAATGGTTCCGCTGAAGCACACAGTACTAAAGAGACTGATACTGACTCACCGGGAGCAGGGAGGTCCCAAACAAAAAGACACCTTGCCCTCTTTGAAGGCAGGACCGCCATGCACAACTGTTTTGTTTTTCAAATCCATGTCAGTGGGTTCTGCTGACTGGAACTTTCCTTCCACAACCCACAGTGGCACCAGAATTGAATGCCATCTGGTGTGACTTCCTCTTTCCAAATTTCTTTGTATTTAAATGCCTTAAATTGAATGATAGGACTTGTTAAAAACACTTAATTGAAATGGCTGATAGTGTAAACTCAGAAGCCTTGGGTCCACGTTGGGCTGCCAACCACAGGGCGACTGCCAAAGAAAGATGGGCCTGCCCACCCTTCCTCCTGAGACTTACAGCCATGGGGTCCAAAGGGGCCCTTCCGCTCCGCCCCATACGGCTACTATGAGTCAAAACCCACCCACTAGCAGTACGTAACGTCACGTCAGCTGTTAGTGCCACGCACTAGTACAACAACATTTCCAATGACAAAGAGCATTTAACTTTGACTGGGTTTCATCTTTAATAGAGAGTAATTACATATCCTCCCCCAGATAAATAACCATTCCCATTTCACATTTGAGGTCACGGTGGCAAGGAAAATAAGCCACTAATGTTGCCCGGATGAGGAAGCAGCAAGTCCAGTGACTCCTTTGGAGGCAGCAGTGAAGATTGCTGATGACTAGGCTGCGGTGGGAAAGATGCGGCCAGGTCACTAAAGTTTCTGGGTAAAAGGAGGATTAAAGAAGGTGTTTAAAGATGAGATGCTGGGTGAGGAAATAACTGAACGTAGAACCAAGCGACTTACATGCACAGGCACTGAAAGGAAGTGCTGGGAGAAGTTGCCAGGATCTGTTCTGGAAAGCGTGGACCACTTGTCACTGGCCAGAGCAGCGGTGCCCACTGGGGCTCTCTGCCACGAGCTTTTCTCCGCCGTCCAGTGTGGCTGTTGGAGACTTAAACGTGACATGTGCAGTGACAGGACTCCAGGTTTGGTTTGATGTACTTAAATAGAAATCTCCTCCCGTGGCTGGCAAGCTGGACTTCACCAGCATGGAGAAGGCAGGATAGGCGTGGGGCATGAGGACAGTCGGAACGGCTCCGTGCTCCTGAGATGTCTGTTTGGTAAGGAGCAGTTGGATTTGCCCTCTGGGCCACAGGGTGTTTATCTCCCCTTCTTTGTCACAGACTCCTCCAAATTAAGACCCAGCTTCAGGGCTGCAGTAGCATGTCGGACGCCCCGCAAGCCCTCCTTTCAGTTCATCCTCTGATCTCTCGGGCTTTCTGAAACTGAGGTGTTTGCTGATGATTTGCTAAACTAGTCGGTTAATATGTTTCGTTATCTGGGGCTTGGGATTGACTGCCTCTGCCTCTCAAGCTTGATACTCAGAAAATGAAGAGTGTGCCCGGCCCCCGATATCAGTGTCACAGGAGGCAGACAACCAGAATGATGTGCCATTCATTCTTCACATTGATGAGCCTGTGGCAATTAAGGACAGAGATGACATGTACCGCATTGATTTTCAGCTTTAACATTTTTTCTACGTGAGAGCAAAGGACTAGACAGGAAGTCAAAGGTGCACACGGTTTCCATCCACCATTCCACTCACTGTTGAGAGCTCGTGTCCGTAATCGCCTGCAGGTGCCCGTTGTGAATGAAGCGGGGTTGCCTCCCGCAGTAAGACGTGTGCTTTGTACACAAAAGAACCCGCTTTTATAGAGAGAAACTTGATTGATGGTGAGAATCGGGGCCTTATGTCCTTCTGAGGTTTAGCAAAACGCTGTTCCGAGGGATCCCGCTTCCATGTGCTAATGCCTGTTCTCTGTGTCTCCTAGAAGACTGTAACCACAGCTTCGATGATCACCACAAAGACACTACCTCTCGTCTTGAAAGCAGCAACTGCGACCATGCCTGCTTCTGTCGTGGGCCAGAGACCTACCATTGCTATGGTGACCGCCATCAACAGTCAGAAGGCTGTGCTCAGCACTGATGTGCAGAACACGCCGGTCAACCTCCAGACGTCTAGTAAGGTCACTGGGCCTGGGGCAGAGGCTGTCCAAATCGTGGCAAAAAACACAGTCACTCTGGTAAGCCTGCAGCTGCTAATGATGTGTGTCCGCACGAGAGGGCTCAGGGTATGCATTTGTCGAATCGGGCCGTTTAGGCTCCTGCTGGATTTTCTCAGCTTCCGTCACTCTCCTTCCACATGGGACCCCCCTCGGTGCTTACAAGGGACCGTGCCATTCCCCCCATCTGCTTTAATAACTGTGGGGCTGTCCTGATGCATGACTTGAAGTCAAAGTGCACTTGGCTTTGGGAGAACAAACGTCCTTCACGGAGGCATGAACCTCATTCCCTCTCCTTCATTCTCGCCGCAGTCTTCCCTGCTTCCGTCCTTGGCTGCTGCATTACATCACTGCTTTGGGGAAAGCTCTCTGCTAGTTCTTTTATTACACATTTTATTCACCCTTTCTTTAAGCTGATCACACCCAGGAGGTACTGTAGTTGGTGGGGGTCATATTCAAAATATTCTAAGAAATGTCTTAAGTTTTCATGTCCAAGGTGCATTGAGTGGGATGAGGGTGCAAGGGAGGGAAGACCCTTGAACAAAGACATCGTTCTTCGGGTTTCCGGGGTGTCAAGCCATGTAGAAGCTGATGTTCTCTGAAGCTTCAGGGAAATACATCCAAATTTTGAAGTGAAATCCTGTTCTTAAAATGGTGGTTGGTGTCTGATTGATGCCCAGTGATGAGTGAAGCCAAGGAGTAGTAAGGTGAAGCTCCACCCCTACCCAGGAGCCCTCCGAGGCCAACAGCCAGTTGCTAAGCCTTAGGACGTTCTCTGTAGGAATGAAGATGTTCGCCGTTAGAGAACGCTCTTATATCAGGGAAAGGCCCACTGGACCAGGCAGCATGTTTGACTTGACTTTGGACCCTGCCTCTAACTTTTGAACTCTGTAAGAGCAAGCGCTCTCAGAGGAAGCGGATGGTGATTTGGGGGTCAGGCGGGTGAGGATGGCGGTGGGCTGACGTTGCCCGGGAAGGCGGAGTAAAAGGGCCCTGTATCGGTGACTTTAGTTCTTCAGTGGAGGCTGGTAGAAAATACTGTC
Source organism: Tenrec ecaudatus (assembly GCF_050624435.1). Classification (NCBI taxonomy): domain Eukaryota; kingdom Metazoa; phylum Chordata; class Mammalia; order Afrosoricida; family Tenrecidae; genus Tenrec; species Tenrec ecaudatus. The sequence continues at coordinate 24,773,682 of NC_134533.1, forward strand.
CAATCACAGAACAGTGCTGCTGAAAATTCTTTGCCCGATGCTGAACAGTGGGCTTTCCTCTCTGTGTGATTGGTCTTTCTGTCTTTCAGCAGGTTCAGGCAACACCTCCCCAGCCCATCAAAGTACCACAGTTTATCCCCCCTCCTAGACTCACTCCACGCCCAAACTTTCTCCCCCAGGTGAGTAAGCAGGGACAAACCCTGTGGCGGGTCCGGTGGGACAGCAATCTTCTGGGTGCTTTCCTAAGGAGCCATACTGAGATTGGCCCACTCAGCTAAAACTGCCGGCTACTGAATTCTGTGCTTGGAAGAAGCTTATTATCATTAGGGCCTCTTAGCTGCGGGGAAAGAGGCAAAGGAAAGTTACCTGGATTTAAACAAAAGCAACAACACCGTTATAAACCTCGTCTTGTTAACCTATGAGAAGGATTTGGCCAAAATCTGCCTGGCACGAGGGAGCAAATAAAATGAACACTTTTCCATTACTTCCTATATGTTAGGTAAGCATTGGACTGCTAGCTAACCTAAGGTCGGCAGTTCAGACCCACCAGCTGCTATGAATAGGGTCCCTGTGAATCAGAATCAACTCTGTGGTAGTGAGTTTGGTATTTCCCAAAGAAATTAGGGAAGAGAACAGGGGCCATAACTAAAGTCGTAAAAACCATTCTGTTGTAATCTGGAAGGTGGTGGCTTAGAGCATCACACCTAAGCACTGAGCTTGACCTGTAAAGGTTAGGGTGAGAGGTCTCCACGGGGCACATGCTACCTAGGCCCAAGCCCTCTGCCTTCCCAGACCCTCTGAGGGTGTTCTACTAGCATTTAGGCTGCACTCACCAGCCTCGTGGAAGAATGCCAATTGGCATACCCAGTCGAGAGGCTGGGCGTTTCTCTTCGGGACCCCAGGGTTCAGGTGGAGAGGGAGTAGAGAGGACTTTGTGGTCTGCAGCATAAGTGGTTTCTGAACGGGTGAAGGGGGGAGATGGGCAGTGCTCACATGAGATAAGATGATCGTAGTAATTTAGCAGATAAATTAAACTTCTTCTCAGTGTCATCTTTTAGGCTGAGCCCTGTAGGGAAGTTATATTTCAAGCCAGACAATTCTTTGCCCTCTGATAGTGTAACGTCGGAGTGGCAGATACATAGTGAGCCAATCACAGGACCTGGTGCAAGAAGTGCAGGATGACTGAGGACAGCCTGCAGCCCGGGCCTTGCTCCTTCGGGTGTATTTTTCTGTCCCCCAAACTCGGGGAACATTTATGAGACAGGGTTTGCGTCCCTCAGGGTGCCAGAATTGACGTTTCAGCATGGTGTAAGTCAAAGAGCACAGAATTTGGGGGGCAAGGGTTACAGGGATACTCTTAGAAGTATCTGTAAATCTATATGGGGAGGGAATGTTGAAAAACAATAGCCTCATATTTGTGTTTAATAAAGAATTGTTTGATTTTTAAAAATTAGTAATACTTTTTTATGTCTCTATGAGTTCTGGTTACTGCTGTGATTCTGCAGCACCACAGGAATAGCTTAGACCCAACTAAACATTCAGACTCACAAGACTGTCATGGGCTACTAGACTGGGCATCGGCCTGCTTAGAGCATTGGAGGTCAGAAACCACAGCAGGGCAGCATCCAACTGTCCTCTTCACTAGCTGTCCATACAGCAGCCACGGTAGCAGTCTGTACAGCCGTCCAGAGATGGCCGAGGTACAAAGAGCTTAGCTCTTCATCAGGAAGGTCAGAGGGCCACGCTAATGGGGGCCTCGTGCAGAATGTCTTGCAGCAGTTCCATAGGCAAGCTGCTCATGGTTTTGCAAAGGTGATGCCCAATTAAAAGCGTTGCTCCACTCAAGATGCCCAACTCAAGGCCTCACATCAAGTATTTGTAGTTCTTACAGTTCAGGTTCGATGTACAAATAGGAGTCACTTTTACTTAACATGAGCAATGTTGCCTGGTAACATAGTTGACATCCTCACCCTTACCGGTTTCCAGGGGAACAGAGCTAGAGAATAAACTAAAAGCAAAATTCTTGTGCATGAGGAAAATGGACTTTCCCCGTAGAGTGACGACGCAGCAAGTTTAAAACCTTGGCTTAGAGGAAGCCGAGTGTGTTAGGCCGGGTTGATTAGCAAAACCAGTCCAGTGACAGTCATATACCTATACGAGAGCTTTAGAAATACAGGAAAGAACCAGGAGGCAAAGGCTATTTATAGAGGTCTAGATACAGGCATGAACATCTGTAAATATATATAACGAGAGGGGAATAGATAACGTGACCAGATTTTAACACTGGCAAAGCGGGACATCATTGATAAAACTCATATCCTGGTGAAATAGCCACATGGCAGCCGAAAACCGCATACCCTAGCTTGTCGTGCATTCTTTCCAAAAATTGGGACTTTTTTAAAACACCGTGGGATGTGGGGAAAATTGTTAAAAATCGGGATGTCTGGTCACCTTAGCATAGATCTATGTACTTATATCCTTATGTTAAGAATTAAAGAGCTAATGGACATTGGGCCTCAACTCAAGTCCTCCCTCAACATAAGAACACTTTGTTCTAATAATCCGGCATTCTTTGATGCTCACATTCCCGACATGATTGCTGAAGACAAAATGGGTGCATAAGCAAATGTGGTGAAGAAAGCTGATGGTGCCCAGCTATCAAAAGATATAGCATATGGGGTCCTAAAGGCTTGAAGACAAACAAGCGGCCATCTAACTGAGAAGCAGCAAAGCCCACATGGAAGAAGCACACCAGCCTGTGTGGATCAGGTATCAGGCATCTAAGACTCTGAGCAAAATCATATCCAATGTGAATGGGGGTTGGGGTGCATGGAGTGAAGACCCAAAGCCCATCTGTAGACAGTTAGACATCCCCTTACAGAAGGGTCACAAGGAAGAGATGAGGCAGTCCGGGTGCAGTATAGCACCGATAAGACATACAAATTTCCTCTAGTTCTTTAATGCTTCCTTACCCCCACTATTATGACCTCAGTTCTACCTTATAAATTGTATTAGACCAAAAAATGCACACTGCTACAGATAAGAGCCTGCAACACAGGGAATCCAGGATAGATAAACCCCTCAGGGCCAACAAAGAGAAAAGAGATACCAGGAGGATTAGGGGCATGTAGAGGTAGGAAAGGGCGAATCAATCACAAAGACCAATATATATTCCCCTCCTAGTGGGGCAGACAACAGAAAAGTGGGTGAAGGGAGACATCAGTCAGTGTAAGACATGAAAAAAAAATCATGTAAATTATCAAGGGTTCATGAGGGAGGGGGGAAAGGAGCTGATATTGAAGGCTCAAGTAGAAAATTCTTTGAAAATTATGATGGTAGCATATGTGCGAATGTGCTTGACACATAAATGAATGTATGGATTGTGATAAGAGATGTAAGAGCCCCCCATAAAAGTATTTAATATTTTAAAAGAGGGAGAGAGAGCTTTATATCAAGAAGTTCATAATTATGTATCAAGAAAACATCCCAGCTCAGTCCAACTCAAGTCCGTAAGTCTGATAATAGTCCATAAATCCTTCTTCAGATCATGCAGTGATGTAGAATGCAGGAACATCACAGGCTTGTGGGCACAAAGTCTTGCGGATCCAATGGCCGTGGCTCTGGCTGCAGTCCTGGTCAGCCAGGAGGAGGATGAAGACAGAGTGGGGAGGTTCCAGGGCCTCCTTATGAGAAGGCTATACCCACAAGGAGGCGCCGTCAGGCTGTGACCTGATTGACAGGCTGAATACCCCCCTACGCTTGGATATGTCCTCAAGTTCACCTGAAGTCATGTAACTACCACATCTAGTAAGGTGTTTGAGGCTCCACAGCTAGCCAAGCCTGGATTTGAACCCAGACAAGGCTGACCCCGCCCCCCTCACCCAACCTCTGATTTGTAGCCACCGTTTTCTGTTACACTTGAGTAAGTTCAATGTCAGTTGGGATGGTTACAGTTAGATGGAAAGAAGCGGATAGATGGAGGCATGTTTAGGAACTAAAGGTGGAGTAGGAGGAGTCAAGGATTACCGTGAAGTTTACAAATGGAAGAGAGCGGGAGGATGAACATGAATGGGTTTTGAACATGTTTTGATTTTGAACTTCATGGCAGAAGTGCAAGTAGCGAGCAGTGTCATAACGGGCAGTGAATGTGACCCCGCAGGTCAGGAATTGTCTCTAGTCCAGAGGTACAAGTGTGGGCATCGTCTGTGTGTAGAGGGCATGGGGTTCCATGGGAAAATCCTGAGAAGCCCACACACTGGACAGAGTAAAGAATAAGCCCACGAGGAGACCAAGAGAAGGAGTGCCAGGAACAGGGAGCATTAGGGCGTCCACGGGGCCGGAATGAGCAATGGTTAGGAAGTGGGTAGGCAAAAGTTTAGACTGCCGCATTCAAATTTAACAGTGTCACGACCATATTGACACAGGTCCTGGTGGGGGCAGTCTCTGAGATTAGGTGGCTCATCCAGTTCTTTGACCTCAGCCTGAAGAGGCAGCATGGGGCACAGGAGCGAGCTAAGGAAAGGCTTGGAGTCAGAAGAACTGTGTTTAGGCAGGCCCATGAAGTGAAACCAGAGCAGACCCAAATGTTTAAAACGTAGGCCATCGAGAACCGGAAAGCTAGAGGTCAAAGGCCTGGAATGGGAAACGTGGACGAGACCTGACCCTTTCTGGAGGCAGGTGCGGGAGGAGAGGTGCTTGTGAGAGGAGAGGCCTGTGAAGAACACACAAGGACGGTGGCCGCGTGGCCGGCAGCCAGCTTTGAACCGGGACAACTGTTTCAGTCGGCCAGCCACAGATTCCGTTACTATGCAGCTTGCACGCTGCCTTTGTTTTCTAAGAGGTTAAGTTTTCCAGCAGGGTGTCTGACCCTTAATTTTCCCTGTTCTGGCTAACATTCCAGTTTACTTGCATTTTTCAAATTCCAGTTCATTTCATTTACTGCCTCTTCACCTGTGACAGAACCAGGCCGAACCAGTTCAATGCCTTGTTTCCATGGCCATCTTAAGACCCTAGAAGCTGGTAGAGGTTCCCCAGGATTATATACCCTTAAAATCTTCTATTAATAATGCCAAAATACCTTTACTAATAATTGTTTTAAAATAACATTTCACGTGTCTAGTGTGGAAGATTTGGCCATGTCTTGAATTTCGAGGGCTTGAGAAGTTTCCTTAAGTAACTCAATAATTGCTCTCTTTTTCTCCCATAGGTTCGACCCAAGCCTGTGGCCCAGAATAACATTCCTATCGCCCCAGCACCTCCTCCCATGCTTGCAGCTCCTCAACTTATCCAGAGACCCGTCATGCTGACCAAGTTCACCCCCACTACCCTCCCCACGTCCCAGAATTCCATCCACCCCGTCCGTGTCGTCAATGGGCAGACAGCAACCATAGCCAAAACGTTCCCCATGGCCCAGCTCACCAGCATTGTGATAGCTACTCCAGGGACCAGACTTGCTGGACCTCAAACTGTGCAGCTTAGCAAGCCCAGCCTTGAGAAACAGGTATGGGCCAAATGCGCACCTGCTCTGGGCAGTAGGTTTGCCACGGAGGCAAAGAGAGCCTGGGCTGGGCCTTTCTTCTCATCACGATGGCTAGTGACCTGACTTACCCACTGACAATTCATCCACATTGCAAAAAGGCCATTCTTTCTGCAGAAAGTTTCTTGGGTCACTTTCCCCCACCATCCTCTTATAGAGGGGTTCAGATTCCTGTAGGAGCGAGCTCCCCCTGCTGGTTCTGTAGCAGAATTCCACAGACAGCCTCCACTGCCTCCGTGGAGAACAGCTGAGCTAGTAAACAGACAGCACCATATTCGATTCTGGCCCAATAGGAATCCGGCTGAGGATGTCCTCTGTGGCGGGCGGTCAGGAAGAATAAGCACAACAGGGAGAGGAATTGTATTGCAAAGATATTTCTAGTGAAGAGCCAGAGAAAAATACTAGTTTCTAAAAGCTATCTTTTAATTTTTGAGCATGTAGGCATGTTAATTAGCTCAAATGCGAAACACTTCCATCCCGTCTTCCAAAATGGTCTTTAAAAAATTAGTTTAGAAATGAGAATAAATACATACATACAGGTTACTACTTCTGAAAACACTGGAGGGCCTCTGGCAGAAAAGGCTGTAAAATAACGAAGGGGGTCTAAGCCCTCACCCTGTCCGATGTCAAGACAGCCCATTGGGGAAAGGGGAGCGTCTGGACAGAGGGGCAAAACAAAAACAAACCCACCCTCTGTCAGTCAAGAAAGTTGCTTTACAAAGTCATTGACCTATTTCTGTTTGCTCAGACCTGAGTTCGCCCTCATCTGAAAATAGTCTCTGGTGGCCCTGACTCTGGCTTCTGGGTGGCTGGCCATGATTCAGAGAGGCTGGCCAGATGGTGGGGAGCAGAGACTTCCTGCTGCCTAGGCCTTGATGAGAGGAACCTTCTGGGTAGAGCACCCAGTGCGCTCCCCATGTGGCCCGTAAACGCAGTAGACCTTGGCCTCGAAGAAGCTGGGTACCACAATCTCTGTGCCTTAGGGACGTTCAGCACAAACCCTGAGACGTACTCTTGAGGACCATTGGAAACTAAGCTGCTCATGCATTTTATGTTCGAAGTTTCCGACTCACGAAGTTGCAGTGGAACTTAAATCGTAAAATCTTAGGAGCACAAGGCGCGCGTGCGGCTCTGGGGGCAGGCATTTGGAGGTCACTTGCCTGCATGATCCTTTAAGCCCATTGAAGAAACTCTTGAGGAGCATTGGAACCCCGAAAAATATGATTTCAAAACATTTCAGATGGCTTAGTTCTCATTGACCCTTTCTGGTAAAGTTGTGGGGAGGGGGGTAGGGTTTGTTTGCTTTAAAGAAATACCTTCCTCAGAGAAAACCGTTTTCTGTTTCATTTAAATTCATTTTTTAATTTTTAAATCACAAAGGCAATACATGTGTTGGTTATTGCAGACAGCATCCCTCCCCACAGTCCACAGAGTAAACGCTGAGTAGCTTGCTGTTGCCGGTGAAGGGGAGACTTCCTGCTATTGTCTGTGCATGTGCTCAGACACATTTTTAAAGGGAAAAAACACATATGCTTTCATATTATAACTTGCTTTTTCCCACTTAGATCTTTTTTGTTTGTTTGTTTGTTAATCATTTTATTGGGGGCTCGTACAACTCCTCACAATCCATATATCAATTGAGTCAGGCCTGTTTGTACATATGCTGCCCTCATCCCTAAGAGCTCTTGAGTATCTTTCTACATCACTGCCCCTACATATTCTTAGAGATTTGTTTTCATTGTAATATCACAAAACGGTAACCGTTGAATTCTTAAGGGTTTTAAAGAATTCGTTTTCATCAATAAATTGCATGCCCCATCCATGTTGTTGGCCTTTTCAGGCCCAAGACAAACTGCCAAGCTCCGACAGCAGAATGCCCTTTGCAGCAGACTCAGTCTCAGAATCTCCCACTTCAGACCCTGCTACTAACCTTCTTCTTCCTTAGACATCATTTATAGCCACTGAGCACTCTCGTACTGGCCGAGGGTGAAGCAGTGTAAATACGTACTTAGCCACAGAAGTAGTCTACCTTCTTAGAGAGTCCTCGAATCCGTGTGCACAGTCTTCGTACAACTAGGTTACCTGTGTGCCTTTCTGTTTTCAACTATCTCCTTTGGAGTGAGAACTCCTCACTGAATAAATGTCAGGGCCAGCTGCTGTGCTATGTAAATGGTGTCTGTGGACAGAGGTGCCTGGGCCTATCCTGTACCCGCAGGGAGCTCATTGTCTAGTACTGCAGAGCAGGCACAGAGGGGTGCTGCCTCCAGGGAAAGGAGTTGTGTAGGTTCCAAGCCTCCCGTACTGGCACAGGAAAGGGGGAAAGCAGTATCACTTACCACCCTGGTCCCACTTTGTTTGCCATAGACATAGAGCCTGCTTCCTGAGCCATCTTAGATCAGGAGCCCTGGTCTCAACTAACCTTCATGGAAGCCACACTGCATTGTGACTGAGAAAACCAGACGTGTGCAGTCTGAAGAGCACTGAGCCCGGAGACAACTGTTCTGAACTGAATGAAGTCAGCCAGCCCCCACACTACCTTCTTCCCCGCTGGTGCTGTCATCGCCAGCAGGCTCTGAAACCGGACTAAGCGGTGTCAGTTAGCATTTTAAGCTGGCCTTAAAACCAGTTCCCTGCGGTTGGACCACCTGCTGAGAATTTGCCTTTCCTCCCCAAGTATATTATATCAGAGATGATGGACATTTTAACCAGATCCTTCTAGGACTCTTACAAATCTCCACGTGATTCTTATTAAAATGTCGCTTCTGATTGGTGTGTGATGGAATCTCAGCGGGAGCTTGAACCGGAATGAACTGGTTCACAGCCCTGGCTAAAAGTCAGTAGCTTGTGACTGACCCAGAGATAATGCTCAGGAGGAAGTTTTCCACTCTCCACCCCAACCCCGACTTGCAAGAAAGGCTTCTGTATACGACCCCCGCCCCACACACACACCCCACCCCAGGAGAAGCTTCTGCGGCAAATGGCTACATTGCCACCATTCCTTACAGATAGGTCTTGAGGACTACAGAGTGGTCTCTTAAAAGAAAGACCTCTTAGAATATGAGGGCCGATTTCAGAGAACAGCATGCGCTGGGAAATTTTGTGTCCTGCTCCGGGAAAATGCCGCAGACACTGTTGTGAGGTTGAACACAGCCGACATGTCCGATGGCATGATGGGGAAAACTCAAGTGCACAGGTTTTTCCATTTCATTTTCATTGTTTCCACAATTGGAGGGGGACGGGAAAGGACAGCGATTTGACAATGTAGAAATGAAGAAAAAAATGAGGGAGGTGGTGTCAGCCACGCAAACAGATGAGCTTGAAAAATGTTTCCAAGAATAGAATCGCATGGTTGACAAATGTATTGTGTCATGGAGCGTACTTTGAAGGTGATAAGGTGGTTTTGTTAAAAAAAAATTAAATACATCGCTTTGGAAAAAAATTCCAGGTTTTCTGGGGTACTCCCTCGTATAAGCCAGGGTAGTATTCCCATATTTCAGTCTTCCTCATGGGAACCTTGTACTGCTCACTCCCACCTCCATCCCGTTCTGATAATGGCGCTGTCCTTTGGGATATTGACCTAAGGGACCAAACGGTGGACTTGTGCTGCCTTGCAGTGGACATGACTCACTGATGGCAGAAGCCTTGGCGCGGCAGGGGTTAAAGCACCAAGGAGTCAAACGACACCACAAGCCACTTCGTGGGAGAGCGACGTGGCTTCTGTGTAAATTTCGCAGCCTTGGGAACTGGCGCAGTTCTGCTCTTTCTGTAGCGTCTTTGAGTCGGAGTGGATGCAGTGGCAGTGGGTTTTGGGGGATGTGTGTCAGTGGTTTGGTTAGTGATTTGACTTTTGTTTTTAATTTTGACGATCCATGCAGCCCAGTCTCAGAAGATGCCTCTGAAATTCCAGCCAGCAATGGTTAACTTAGCCCTAGGTTGGCCAAAGCTTTCAGATTCTGTTTTTATAATACCCAAACACCAGGAGCTACAAATTCAAATGCCCTTGAGTGCCAAGGAGGACATAGACCGCCTTGTGCCACCCACAGCCGTTACTGTGATGGTCCGTGTCATGGTCAGCCCGCCATGTGCAGCCGCCGGCCCAGGACCCCTTCCTCTGTCTCCCCTCCACGATGCCCACTGTGCTGTCCAGTCTCCCCATCCTTGCTCCCACTGAAGGAGCACTCTGCTTGCTGTCTTCCAAGACCGGCTGCTTCGCTGAGCATATTTCATACAGTTGTTTTCAAGTGTTTGTACAGCAAACCCATTGTTCTGTTCTTCCTCAGAGACAGATTGGTTTTTTCCCCTTGTGAATAGCCTACACTGCCCTGAGTCTATGTCCTGACTTGGAATTTTTGTGTTGAAAGCTGGATTTTTTTAAAAAAACAAAAAACATTTTAATGTGGTTACTCTAGAAAATCACTCTTTTCTCTCAGGGCGTTTACTCTTGATTGTTGAGAGCTCTGGCCATCAGTTTAGAGACTTTTCTAGATCTTATTTTACTTAAAAAAAGCCTGCTCCCTGAAGTATTTGATTATCTCGATGGTCAGAGTCAGCCAGCGACCTGACAGATAGATATTTCCTTAAGCGCCTGGAGCCAAAAAGAAGAGTAGATTTTGAAACGAACGCGTTTCTGGTGTTTGCAGAGTGACTCCGAGCCCGGGCCACTCTTAAACAGCCATGTGCCCAGAGCTCTGCCTTCGCCAGACAGCCAGGTGAGGGCTCTTGTGAGCACGTGTCCAACGGCGGGCTCAGGCGTTCCGCTCCGATTCCCCAGCATGTGTGGTAGCCCCCCTGAATCTTCCTCTGCAGCCTTCGCTGATGGGCTCTTCCTGGTCTTCACATGCCTTCATCAGGTGCCACATGGAAAACCACTTTAGCCCTGCAGGGTCAAATAAAGGTCAGGGAGTCCCCAGACCAGTCAAAATAAAGAGCCATGAGTTACAAGCTCTGTCTTCCCTCCCCTCTTACTACCATGCCACACAGGAAACCCAGGCCACCATCTCCAGGGCCACTGGCAGTCTGGGGAACAGGGTCTGGTAGCAGGTAAGCAAAATCCCACAGCACTTTCTTACGGAGATGTAGCAGTCTCTTCAGGGAGCACCCCCCAGTTGTTAGGAGTTCTGGTGGTGTGGTGGTTTAGGCAGCTGCAAAGTTGGTGGTTTGATCCCAGTCCTCAGGAGAAAGGCGGGCTGTCTGCTCCTGTAACGATGTTGTCTTGGAGACCCTGAGGAGCAGCTTGCCCATCATACAGAGTCTCCAGTCGGGATGCACGCGTTTTTATTAGATCCCAGAGGGCCACAGACCCTGGTCCTGACAGTCATCTCTTGGTAGAATCCATAGTTGCTCAGTGGAAAGATTCGTTTTGGGAGCATCGTGCTCGCCCACTTCCATAGTGGTAGATGCCCGGCCTACACTTTTCAGTGGGTTTGTTTTTAGTGGGAGCGTACAACGGCAAACATTACCATTTTTTGAGCATCAGGAATCTGGTTGTAGTCTGGCGCAAAGTTTCCCCCAAGTTTGTGATCCACGTGGTTGGCCAGGGCCACAGTCCACTCAGAGACACTCTGGGCTGGGGGAGCGATTTCCACGCTTGGTCACGTGCTTGGAAGTGGGCCTGGAGGCCTCACTGGCTGTTGTCAGTCAGATTGGTCCAGTTCCCGGCCACATGGGCCTCTGCTCTCCATAGTGCTGCCTACGATGCGGCAACTGGCTTCCCCCAGAGTGAGATGCTCCCGTTTTAATACATTTTAATGCTCTTAGGTATTCTTTATCACATATTGCATCAGAGAGGAATGTGAACCTTAAGCCTGCTTGCCACCCAGTCAATTCTGACTGATGGCAGCCCTACTTATATAGGGTTCCTGAGGCTGCGGAGCTCCAGAGAGCAGGCAGCCCCGCTTTCTTCCATGGAGTGACGCCGGGCGGGGGGCAGGGGCTGCTGACCTTGCGGGTGGCAGCTCAACGCTTGTCTGACAGTGCTCCTTTGGTAGTTCCTTATGGGGAGGAGGAAAAAGGAACCTTGGGAGCACTGTGGCTTGGGCATTCGGTTACTAACTGCAAGGTTGGCAGTTCAAACCCGCCTGCCACTTTGTAGGAGGAGGTGATGCTGTCTACTCCAGGAGAGATGTACAGCCTCAGAGACTGTCAGTCAGAGTGGCACGATGACCAGCAGTCGTGGAGAGTAACTAGTTTGCTCTTCTCCAGGGGCTTTGCCACCAAGTGTCGTCTTCAACCTTAGAAGCAACCAGTTCCAAGGGAGCTTTTCGTCAGGTCGGCTGCAGTGGGATGAGCTCACGAAGCTCTGGACAGAGCAAGCTGCACGAAGATGAAAGCAGTGGGGGTGGGGAGGGGACCGAGAAACTAAGGGAAAGGTCTTTGGGGCCGTGTCCCTTCTTCCGAACTAGTAAAGTATGTCACAGCATAATGATTTGTGAGAGCTTGTGATGTCCTGCTTTTAGGGTGACGTCTTTGAGTTGGCTCCTGCCCGTTACGAATCAAGACGATTGCATTCTCCTGCATGTAATTACGTGTTGCCAGATGTAAAGACCATTAGCAGCTGTGTTTTGTAAAGTCAGGTTGATACTGACGGTTTTACATCTGCTTTTCTAATAATCATCTCAGTGCTTACAAAGGCTTCATCGACTGAATTAGCTACTGAGTCACAGTCAGAACGGGGACGCCCGTAGCCTGCACAAGTGCAGGTTGTGTTTGAGGGGGAGATGCTGCTGGTGCCCCTGGGTGTGAATGAGTGCTTCTGGGAGAAGGGTCTGAGGCGCTTCAGGAGTCCGCCTCTTAGGAGATGGCTCCCCCGGGTCGCTGAGCCACTCTCGGATGGAGGACGCAGTCAGATGTGTGAGATCCTGGAAGTGAGGGCCGTTCTGCGCCCTCTCTTAGATGATGAAGAAATTGTTCTTAAGTAGAAGAGCGTGCACACTAGGCTTGTTTTACATCGTCCAGATCTTAAGCCTGCTGTGGACTGGGGCGTGACCCTCTGTTCAGCAGTGGACCTGCTTCTGGGAAACGCCCCCCACAGCTGGCAGTAAAAAGCACAAACTGGCGAAGGCTGCCTAGACTTCATTTTTATACTGAAGAATTACGCCGTGGTTTTCCTTTTTGTACAATTGTTTTTACAAGTTACTATGGATAACTTAGGAGATTTGGGGACACCAACTGACGCTTTATGTTTCAACCCTCACCACCGCCACCCAAAATTGAAATCCATCATGTTAATTTCGTTATTAATAAGCCTCCAGTTCCAATATGTTCCTTTCGTTCTTGTTGGCTATGAGTAGGCTGCTGTTTCACCCGCTTGATAGAAAGATGCATTCTGAAGTGTTGTTTCATCTCTCTCCTAGACCATGAAACCCCACACGGAAACCGACGAGAAGCAAGCAGAGAGCCGGACCGTCACCCCACCTGCTGCTCCCAAACCCAGGCGGGAAGAGAACCCTCAGGTGGGCACCCCCCCTCCCCCCCGCACCATCACTCCATCTGGGACTCGTGCTTGCTCTTCAGGGAGCCTTTCCTGGTGTCGTGCCGTGGCCAACACAGGTGGCCCAAGGCAAGCCCCCTAGAGGCCTCACAAGATGGATGGTCGTGTACAGCCACGGGGTTGGCTCCTAAGAAAGCTTTGGAATGCCATTGTTTGGACAAACTTGAAATGTCGGCTGAATGATCGTTTTCACAGCTCTGCGTCCCTCTCGATGATCATGTCCGCTCTCTCTCTGCCGGCATCTGTGAGGGTCTAGTGCACTCCGCTGCTCTCTGTTTGTGTTACCAGTCGCAGCTATGAAAAGGACATTGTTGTAAACATAGTTGTGTCCCATTAGATCCCTAAATCCCAAGGGAATCGGGGCCTCCAAAGCTCAGTGAAGTTCTGAGCTCAAACGTTCAGAAGTAGGGTGAGCCCAGGAAGGTCGGTGCTGCACCTTGGAGAGCGCAGGGAGGGTTCTGGGTGTGAGACTTTGCCATGGGCACCTGTGAAGAGTGTGGCGAGGTGCCAGGATGACGGCTGCCTGAGCGCTGCATTTTATTGAACCTGTCAGCCATTTCCCTGCGTCCCTGGTGCATTCCACGTAACGCAGGGGCCATCAAAGCTTCGTGCCGTTTTTTAAAAAGCAGTGATTTATTGAGCCTGTCCAGGTTTTTCTAAAATGAGTATAAAATAGGATTCTTTCTGATAAGAAATAGATTAAATTTTAATCTTATCTCCAAAGAAGGGACCAAGACTTGAACCAAAAACAAGCCTCACAGACTGCAGTAAAACTTATAAAACCAGCCACAGAGCTAATGACAATCTTGCTGGAGGACAGAAAATAGAGCCAGCTCCTGTAAACTAAAGGGAGTCTCTTGTCGAGCAGTGTGGACCAGCTGGCCGGTCTTGTGTACCAGCAAAGATTTCCCCTCAGATGGACAGACAGACAGAACCACTAGATTGGAGGTGTTGGTGGTGCTGGTGGTGGTGTGTGTGTGTGTGTTTTTTCTATGTGTGATATATACATAAAGGAAACTTACTTGAAAAAAATTTTATTCAGTATCACTGAAAGTCTATTCTACTGGAGAAGAGATTTTTGGCTTTTTTCCAATTATTTTCTGACAAGTTGTATAGGAATGGCCAAAAGGGGTGCCGTTACTTGATTAAAAATGGGTACACGTGGTATCAACCCACGCTCTTCTTTATTAACAAAGAAATGTTGATGGTCAGCCTTCTAGTCTTAATTAAGCTTTGAAGGCATCATGAAGACATCAATTAAACACATTTAATTTGACAACCACGAAACGTGCCATTTCAGTGGTCAGTGTGGAAAAGAGCAGTGAGTTCAAGACCACGTTTCCTCCTGAAGTACTCTGGCTCTCCAGAGGTTTTCTAAGTAAGAGATAAGCATTGTTTTTCAGGGTTCGGACAACCGCATTAGAGGGTGTTCTCAAATGACCTGCGCCAGGATGCACCTACACACAGCAGTGCCTTGGAGGCCCTGCATCTGTAACGTCAGTCCAGACCGACAGTTTTAAGACTGAAGATAAGATGTCAGGATTTTTTTTTGGTGTGTGCGGGGGTGTAGGTCTGGGGGGTGCGGTTCGGTTCATTTTATTTTTTATATAAAATCAACCGTGTGGTACCCACAGCTGGAACCTGGGTCCTCTGCAAGGAGAATCTGGTGTGGGTCTGCACAAGATGGTCATTGAATTCCTGGTAGGGAGACTTGGTGAACACGGGCTTGCCAGAGGTCAGAGGTCAGATAGCTGTTGGTCTTGGAGAGGGCATCAAAGGAGGCCTTGGTGAAGTTGCCCAGGGAGGCTGGGCAGCCCCTAGCCAAAGTGTAGTAGTCATCACTCCTGCTATCAGCAGCAGCTTCTTGGGCACAGGGGCTGAGACGATGCCCGTGCCTCTGGGGGCAGGGATAAGACATGCAAGCATGCACCCACAGCGGCCGGTCACCTTTCAGGGGACTGTGTGAGGCTTGCTGGTCTTATTCCCCCCCAGTAGCCTCGCCACACAGGGATAATGGACAGCTTGGCCAGGACGATGGCCCTGTAGATGGCGGTGGTGGCTTCCTTGGAGCACTTGACAGCCAAGTCAACATGGCCGTTGTAGTGCCCGATGACAACAAAGGCCTTGAACCTGATCCGCTGGCCGTCTCAGGTCAGCTTCTGCAAAAGCAGGGCCATCCCCAGGGAGAGGTCAGTGAGCTCAGACTCCCTGTAATGGGCAGGGAGAACAGATAGATCTCCTTCAGGGACTTGATCTTCATGTCCTTGACCAGAAGAGCCAGCTTAGTGACAGGAAGCCACTCCTTCGGCTTGGCCTCTGCGAGCTCCGCGACCTCGTCCATGATCACAGCCGTGACCACATCCTTGCAAGCCTTCCTCGCAAGCTGCTGCCGAAGCCTCTCTGGAAGCTGCCAAGAGTTCCCACCCCAGGGCCCCAGGCCCTCCCCTGCACCAGCATCATCCGCCATTTGGTGTTTTTTCAGAGAAGATGCGTCAGAATTTTTAAAGACCAAACTGTAGCATGAATAATTTTATAGATGTGTGCCTCCTAACAACTAACGTCACTCTTTATTCATCAGAGAAAGAATTTGATGCTGTATTATTTGCACATTTAAAAACCACAGCCCAAAAGCAAACCAGCAATCAATCCGCTTCTCTCTCCAGCTTGGAAGCAGCCAGCCTTCCGTTTGGGGCTGTACTATTCTAATCCACCCAGCTTCGAATGGAGCCCGAAGAGTGGGCCTCTGCAAGGAAAGAGCCCCACGATGCCAAGACGCACGTTGTTAAAACAGCACGACTGTCACAGTACCCACATGCAGTCCGAAGTTGTACAATCACTACCACCATCAGTTTTAGAACATTTTTCTTGTACTCATTGTTAATTAGCTCACCTTTCCCCCACCCTCTAAACCTCCTTTGCCATCCCCCCAAGGAACTATTATTCCAGTTACCCTCTCTAGTTTTACCTACCCTGGATTTCACACAGAAACACATGCACACAGTAACACAGGTAAGATAGAAAAACTTCATTCTGAAAGAGAGTAGAAAATATTGGAAACCAGAACAAATTTAAAATTGATCAAAAGGGGGATCAAATGATAAGGTGTTAAATTTTTACATAACGACATCCTCAATAATCACTATCTAGTTTACTCTGCATGATAACAAGGCTATTTGGATCCCTGGTCTGTGGTCAGAGGGGATTCACCAGAGGCTTAATGTGTAATTTCACCTACACTTTCGGAAACAACTTTTAAACGGGTCAAAGGGAGATCCCGTACTCGACTTCACAATGCTATCTGATAATAAGGCTGTTCACGTCCCTTGACTATCGAGGGAATTCATTGGAGGCTTAATCTAGATGCAAATTTAATTGAAAATGGAAACATTCATAAGCAGAATCACCTGCTGCCATTCCCCAAAATGTTTAGCTTTGCGTGGGTGTTGTCTAATCAGTGGGAGTAAGGATGTGACAAGGCCTGCCCCCATTGTGACACGTGACGTACTCGGGACACGGAGCCTGTTACGGAGCAGGCTCTCAGAACACACAGCAGCAGCAGCAGACCCTCCTCCCTCTTAGAGAAAAAAAAAGCCCGTTGTCCCTCGGGAGGCTGAGTCCCCTCATTGAGAGAGTAGAAGATGGGGGTTCCTGTGGGACCAGTGAGTCTCCAGAGAGGCTCCAAAGCCACCAGCTCCACAGTGGAGCAGTCACCCAGCCTCTTGGGCAACCCACCTGTTGGGCTGGCTGTCCCCAAAAGTAGAACTGCATGCACGTGGCTTTGTGGTACCCCAAACTAAAGTGCCTTCTTTTGTTTCTCCCCCACAGAAACTGGCCTTCATGGTATCCCTGGGCCTGGTAACACATGACCATCTAGAAGGTAAGGGAAGAGGACTCGTGTGTGGCCTTGCCTCGGGCCCAGAGCAGTGTCATGGAAAGTGCTGTTTGCTCGCATTCCTGGCATAGAAAACGGGAGCACAAATAGAGGATGAGTCAACCAGTGTGGATTTCGAGTTCCCTAGAGGAAACCTGGCTTTCCCCCTGTCTAATGTCCACACCCTCCCTTTCCCGTCATCGTCCACACTGCTGCCCTGGGCAACCAACCCATCCTACTGCTCCTGTTTGGTCACTTCTCGTCCCATCATGGGACTGGTGTTTTTCCTGACAGCACAAAGTGGCAACTGCCCCTGCTCATGACAAGCCCTTGTGTGTATCTTCCCATCACTCCAGGCTCTGAGAGTCTTGAGAACCCTTCCAAAGCTGGACCTGCCCTGCTTATTTAGCTCGAGAACGGTGGGCTGTAGCTGCTCAGCCTGGTCCCCGGATGAAGCGCAGGCACCCCGAGTGTACAGGGACCCAGAAACAAACCAGGACAACTTATTTGCACACTCGGTCCCAGAGAGCCCCACCGTGGGCAGCGTGGCCCAAAGCATAGCAGGTCATGCGTGCCTGTTCCCAGCAGGGCTTATGCCTCTGCCTCACCCATGGGGGATGCTGTGAAGCAGCAGTGCGCCCCCACCCCGTGCGAAAATCAGCCGAGGAAACAATGCAGTTCAGTGTTTTGGGCTCTCCACACCTCATTTCTAATCCAGCCCTTTTCCTTTCCCAAGAAATCCAAAGCAAGAGGCAAGAGCGAAAAAGAAGAACAACCGCCAATCCCGTATACAGTGGAGCAGTCTTTGAGCCAGAGGTACTCCCGGCCGTCCCGTCCCTGCCCCGGTTCTGCTTTGTTCAGTGCTGCTTCCGAGCAGAACCCCTTTGTGACAGGCCCCCTTTGTGAAGAAGTAGGCTTTTCCCTGGCTCATAGCTTTGCTCATTTGATTTTTATTCACAGCTTTCTCCGGGGTTTGTTTGTCTGTGTGTTTTGTTTTTTATGTCCTTTACAAACCTACCTTTAGAAATGGACTCGTCCCGGCTTGACCAGAGCTGTCACCTGAGGCAGAGCTGGGTCTCTCTGGGCGTTCTCTGGGAACCGCGTGGGGATGTCGGGTGGCTAGCACTAACTAGTTGGCATGTTGGCATGCATGCACGCTGTGCTTGCGCTTGCGCTTGTCCAGAATGAGTAGGAACAGTGCTCTTCCCCCGCTCACCTTTCCCTCCTCTCCTCTAAGCGTAAGAAGAGTGCGGTCACATACCTGAACAGCACAATGCATCCTGGGACCCGGAAGAGAGGTGAGCGCCTTTCTGAGCCTCTCCCTCTCCCTCTCCCTTGCTCTTGCTCCTGCTCGCCTTGTTGTCTTCCCTCCCCCTCTCTCCTCTCCTTGTCCTTGGGCCCGTCTAACTCCCGTGTCCCTTGAAAATAGTTGAGTTGTTGTTCTCTGAGGAGGGGGCCAACCACAAGAGTTTGGTTTCTTATTCGAACCCTGCCTGCGGAATCAACGCTGGCCTCCCTGGGGTCCTGGCAGAGCTGACTGGGGGATGGCTGGATGCAGCGTTGCTGCCCGAGCCCACCAAGCCACCCATGAAGAGCACAGTGGAGGGAACACCACGTAGAAGGAGCATTTTAGCATCTTTAAGCAGAGCACAGCCCTGCTGTTGCCCAAGTATTCCTCACAGTGGCTAAGTCACCCTGCTCGCTGCCAGCGGAGGCCAGCGCCTAAAGTTCTGGGAGCAGCAGACTTCCAGGAAGGGGAGCGGTCACCCGCGCACCGAGAGTTAGACTAGCGAGAGGAGATGGGCTCCCAAGACAGAGATTTCTCCAGAGCCCTGTTCTCCTCTTTCAGAGCCCCCCCACCCCAGCCACACCCCAGAGAGGGGCACGTTCCACCTCACTCTTAGGGCAGAAAAACAGCAGCAGCTCGCTCTCTCTATCTCTCTCTCTCTCTCTCTCTCTCAGTACAGGTCTAAATAGGTCTTAATAGCTCAGGGTTCGCGCTCATAAACAAGCTGCCGGAATTGCTCTTTGATGTCAGTAATACATCCCAAGGTCCCCTCTCCGCAGGATAATGTGTCCCTGAATCACAGTTCCAGGCTACAGAGGCTGCAGAGTGAGAGCAGCAGCATACTAATGTGTGCGTGTGCACACGCTGTCTCAGAGGTCACGGACACCCTTTGTGTGCCTGCACACGGGACTGTGTCAGTACAGCTGCCACTGTCACCCACAAAAAGACCCCAGACCCTCCCTTGGTGACCCATTCTAATGGTCACTGAAAACATTCCGTTGGGAATCCCTGAGTCCTTGCTTCACTCTGATCTCTGGAATACAGTGTCATTTTTTTATTGCTTTGGTTGTGGCAACTTTTCGTGACCTCTGATACGTTTCTTGGAAAGGAGCCCCCAGCCAGAGGCCTGCAGGTGGGCAGTGTCCCACGAGAGAACAGGGGCTAAATGGGCCAGAGAGACCTCGACCTCTTCTGCCAAGATCAGAGGCGGCGGACCTGCATCCACATTCTGGGATGAGCCTTCCCTGTGTAGCAGAGCATTCATCTCTGCCTCCCCTTCTAGCTGGAGAAATTCCCCAGAAGAGACAGACCAGCCTGGCTGTGTGTGGTGGATCCTGCCAGTTAGAGCAGTTAGTGATGTTGCGGTAGAGTCTGGCAGATGTATGCCTCTTGTGTGTGACTGTAGAGTCCTGGTTCTCCGTGCCACGGCCTGTGCTCGGAAGCAGTATTAAATCTCCTCCCTCCCCTTCCCCTCATTGATATGTCGGGCACGTTTATTTGACCATTCACAGCTTAACAGCTGTGAGCGAAGGACCCGACTGAGGTGTTTTAGAGGCATCTCCGATTCAGCTGCCTGCCAGAGGGCGCATTTATAAAAGTCTTGCAGTTTGGGTCAGGATGCTCTTGCTTAAACCAGGTCTCCCCGTTCTCAGCATGGCTGATGTGGGTGGCCTTCCTGACTCAGGAACAGCCCAGTTCTTAGATCATTGGCCAGGACGTTTAGAGTGCTGAGTGGAAAGATCACGTTCAAGTTCAACCAGCTGACAGGGGCATCAAGGGCAGAGCCAGCCCCAAGCATCTGTTCAGCTGCTAGTATCCACCAGGAGCACAGCATGCCTGCACTGGCTCTGCCCTCGGCCAGCGAGGCCAAGAGGAGCCACCTTGAGTTTTGCCTGTGTGTGTGTGTGTGTGTGTGTGTGTGTGCAGGGAAGTGACGAGAATGCAGCCAGGGAAGAACAGAAAGGAGGGGTCCCAGGCACCCCTTAATGCGGGCTGAGAATCACTAATGCAGCTGTACAGAATGGTTAGGCAGAAAGCTTGGAGAATGGGAAATAAAATTTTATTTCTAACAGAATCAGTTGGAATCCAGGCGTTGACTCTCTCCATTGGCCTATGATGTTACTGGTCTTCTCCCTAGAAATCCCAAATCAGGGTAGGCCTGGAACTTCCCCCCATCGGGCCCAGGCACCTCCTTTCACCCAGTCAACTCTCTAATCCTCGCCTCTTTTGAACCAGCTGCTTCTAATGACATTTAAATTGCTGCTGCTTGTCCTCGCCTGGAGACTGTTGTACTAACTTTCTGTCCGCTACCTCACTTCCTTTCCATGCTAGCCAATGAGGAGCACTGGTCAAAGGTATGTAAGGTCATGTTCCCCCTTTCTTCCCCTCCCTCCCCTTTTGTTCCCCTCTCTTGGTATATAGGTCGTCCTCCAAAATACAATGCAGTGCTGGGGTTTGGAGCCCTTACCCCAACATCCCCCCCATCCAGTCATCCTGACTCCCCTGAAAATGAAAAGACAGAGACCACATTCACTTTCCCTGCACCTGTCCAGCCTGTGTCCCTGCCCAGCCCCACCTCCACAGACGTAAGTAACTTGGGGAAAGTCGCTCGTTCTCTTTGAGAGCCCGAACGGGGAAAACCGTGACCAGCTCTGTCTCCTTCCCACCTCACACCACTGCGCCTACCCACAGGAGCTTCCCTATGGCATGGAAAACAGCGTTTTTCAGGGTCCAGGGTCCTCCCAGGTCCCCGAGGCATGCTAGATGCGATGCCAGGAAGCTTTGTCTGCGTTTTCAGAGCACAGTTGGAGCTGCTGTGAATTCCGTTTGTTCGCAGACAGGGGGCTGAGATGGTGGGGCAGTCTGCTGGTGGAGTGGGGGGTGTGCAAGACCTGTCCTTAATATTTGAGAGTGGGCACGGTGAGCAAGTTTCCTGTTGTGTGCAGAATTCAAGAAGTAGGTGGTTTTTTGCCTTCTTTAAAGTTACTTTATTGAGCAGAGTTGGTCAGAAACAGGTTCTTGGAACAGTGTCACACCCTACTCAGTAGTCCTTCATCCAGAAACCTGAGGAGTGTGAGCTGGCTCCCTTAGCCTTCAGATGAGTGTTTATGAAGCGGTGAGCAGCCTTCCCTTCAGCCATTTACTCAACAAGTACTTGAGCATGATTCGGCTGCAGGGGGACACTGCAGGGGGCGAAGCCAGCCCCCCACCCCCGTGCCCTCCTGGAGCTCGGCCTCCATAGGGAAGAAGCAGATAATGAGCAGAGTCTGTAGTACATCAAGTCGTGGTGAGTGCAGCGAAGACAAGTGAAACCGTGGGGCGTGGGGAGTTGTGGCAGGAGGCGGCTGGTTTACGGAGAGTGGTGGAGAGGCTCAGCTAGGGAGTGAAGGAGCGATCCACAGGACTGGCTGAGGGAGAGGAGTTGCGGGCAGCAGGCACAGCCGTGCAGGAGCCCAGAGGTGCAAGTGTCTAGGTGTGCTGCAAGGGTAGAGCAGGCGAGCACGCAGGGGTGGGACAGGTCCCATCTGCAGGGACTGTGGCATTCTCACCTGGAAGCAAAAGGGAGACGGCAAGGTTCTGAGTAAAGGAGTGATTTTTTTTTTCTGCTTTAGTTTTTCATTTTAGAAAATTTCAAACGTACAGAAAAGTTGTAGTAGCAGTGCAAGGATGAGCATATTTCACCTGAATGCACCAGTGCTCAGCATTTTCACACACACACACACACACACACACACACACACTTTTTCTGAAGTAGCTGACGGTGAGTTCTGAACATCATGAATCTCACAGGTAGCCCCAGAGCATACGGGTAGTTTCTTGTCTCTCCTACAGGACAGCCTCATAGACAATCAAAGCTCTTAGCGAATGTATGTCCAGTAGGATTGAGATATTATTGTACAATGTCCAGTCTACATTCCGATTTTTCCAGTTGTCCCAGTAATGGCCTGCGTGGCACTCGTCCCCCCACCCCAGGATCCAACCCAAGATCCTGCTTGATATCTATTGTGGTGATGTTATCACCTTGATCTCCTTTAACCCTAAACGCTCTCGGCTTTTCTTTGTATCTCGTGGCATTGGCATTTCCTGTAGACCAGTTGTTCTGCTTGGATCGTGTAGTTGTTTCCTCAAGACCAGATTTGAGTCCTTGAAAAGGGATGCATTTTCGCTGGCGCACTAAGTACTTGTTCATGGGCACCTCAGTTCAGCATGACAGACACCTGGTGTAGCTGGAGCCCTGTGAACTTGCCTCACGTGACGGTCTCCATCAGCATTCTCGTCTTGGAAAGGCGCGCATTGTCCCCTGGTGGAGATGGCTCTGAGACGGTATGAGCATCCTCCACCACCACCGCGACTCCAACAGATTGCTGCCTGGCCTTTTAGCATCCTTCCATAGTTGTGCACGTGTTCTGTTAAGGTGTTTCAAAAGCAGCTTGGGTTACAGGGCTCACTGCGTATGAAGTTTGGAGCCGAGGCTGAGGGGGCATAGGGAAACCGGTAGGGGGCTGTTGGCATCAGCCTGGCAAGGCGATCTGCTCATGGCTGGGCCTGAGAGCAGTAGCGACGGCGGAGGAAAGGGATGGAACCTGCGTGTGTTTTGAAGAGCAGCCAGTAGCACTGGGTCGTGGGTTTGAGGAAAAGAGGTCACTGCAGTGTGGCTGGCCTGGAGAATGACATGATGGAGCTGCCCTTTCACTGGGTGGGGACGATGATGAGTGAGGGGCGAGGAGGGGAAACCAGGAGCTTCCATTTGCATATGCCCCATCCTGTTTCCTTTTGGGAGGCCCGTCGCTTGTCTTTGACCAACTCCAGGTCAAGGGTACCCTAGACTTAGGAGTTCTCAGAACTTACTAGTGGCCTTCCCCTCTCCCAAGAGCAAAAGAATAACGTGTAGACATTTGAAGCCAAACACGATGCCTTGTTGGCTGGCACCAAAGACCGCCTCAGCTGCAGCACTGCCATCTCAGAACGTGGTCGGGCTCTCCGGGCGCAGGAGCCAGGTGCTGCTGTGCTGGTCGGCGCCTGGACACGTCGTTTCCCCATTCCCTTTGTCTGGGGGCGCGTGGTTTTCGTTCAGACACCAAGCTCAGAGTGTGGTCTCAGAGCAACCCACAAACTGAAAACTTCAGTCCAGCCTCCCAAAGGGCGAGTCGTTTGTGAAAGAAAGCTCTTCTGAGCCCGCTGGAATGGGTCTCTTTCTGTCACTCTGTCTTCCTTTTCACAAAATCACCGACTTCTGCTTTCCCCCCTCCCCGCGGGGGCAGTGATTAAAGTCCGCGCCCAGAGCTCTATGTCTACTGCTGGGGAGCATGGCCGGCAATGCTCATTGACCAGTCACCCTGGCAAGGCAGGTGTTTCCTGGGGATCAATAATCATCTGATAGGAGTTGGTAATAAAAGAGATAGCCGGACCCTCATCCTCAGGATGGACCTTGTGGCCACTGACATCATTCTTAAGAGAGGAGAAGACATGTTGACTTCGTTAGAACTTTTTTTTTTTTTTAAAGCAAATGCTGACATTGCAGTTGATGATGGTGAGGGCGAGTCCAGGAAATGTATGACCTGGGTGCCTGGCAGGCCACCGTGGACCAGTCTCTTTCACCTTCCCACTCACACTGATCACTTGGTGCGCCGCCTCTGTGGCACGCTCAGCTCACTTGGGGCCCAGAGCCATGTCCACACGGATGGACTGTCCAGGCCTGTTGCGTTCCTGAGGGCTGCACTTCTCAAAGTGTGGTTTGGAGCGAGGGATCCTTGCGGCTCCCAGGAGGCCCATGCAATCAGCACTGACTTCATAGTACCCCGAACCTGCCACCTGCTGCTTTCCCTCTCACTGTCTCGGGAGTCGTCCAGGGAGGCTCCCAGACACCGCATTACCTGTGAGGCTGGCTCCACCGTCAGCTAACAGAGTGTGCACTTCTGTGTTCTTGGTTTTGCGTTTCTGATGCACCTTTTTTGGTAACTTCCTGGGAATCCATAGTTATTTTGAAGCAAAAAGTTACACATTAATGGAAAGTAGATCGTGAGAGCTCAGGTGCACCTAAGCAGAAGTTTTTCAGGGCACTGCCGGGTAAAGCGTTGGACTGCTCGCCACAAGTTCAGTGGTTCAAACCCCACACCAGCTGCTCCCCGAGAGAAAGATGGTCTTGTCCATTGACAGCCTCGGAAAGCCTGTGCAGCGTCACTATGAGTCGGGGTCAACACAGTGGTGGGGTTGTAGGCTGATACTCCTAGATTGTAAAGGGGTTCCAACACCGATTAAATTGAGAACTGCTTTTGGATATATAAACAGAAGAGGATGCTTTCTCTCCTTCAGAAAAGGAATTCTTGAACCTTCGTTGCTTTCGCCTCCCTGCCTGTAGCGTTTTGATGTTTTCTTTAACCTGGAGCCCTGGGAAACGGAGCAAAACTCCAGTGGCCCAAACACATCGTCTGGATAGGACGTCCAGCTTACGTCCTCCCTGATGGGTCCCCACGGCTCACATCACAGTGTCTGATGCCCACCACGCCATGTAGAAAGTGTTTTTAGGCTACACGAGTCCAGCACGGCCCCTTCAAGGAGGGCTGGCCTCCCCCAGGGAAGCATGCCCCTCAGACGATTGTGAGAATGGAAGGGGAAAGGCAGTTGATCGGAGTGAAACTAGGCACCCCTGTCAGTGCCGAGAAGTTAAATTGTGAGGCTGAGTTCCCCTGTAATCCTCTCCGCACGCACCGTCTGTCTTCCTGCCAGAAATGACATTTCCTTATGAAGGAGTCGGTCCATCCCGCCTTCCGGGTGGCCAGACCACCTCGAGACTTACAGAGAAAGTTGCCCTTCTTTGAGAGAGACCCGATAGGCTCATGGAACTGCCGTGGCTTTTCTGAGTGGCAGTGGTGGTAGGAGCCTGAGCCGAATGACCTTGCTCTCTCTCTCTCTCTCTCTCTCGGCTTCCTGTGTAGTGAGTGTGCTGGGCTTTCTGGAGGAAACTCACAACGACACTGTGGGAAAGGGCCCGCCGCAGGTGGCGGAGTAGACCTGGCAGCCAGCGCTGGCACATCTGGCACCCTGCGCCCCCCGGCCACAGCAGCAGGCATTCTGGTCAGCGAGCAGGCTGGAGGTGACTTGCAGGGCGAGGCCTCTCCAGGGGCTCCTTTCGTCTGTGTCCTCCTCTCCAAATTGTACACCCGTCCACTTCTTCCTGGCGGGATCTTCTGTGCCCAGAGCCCCCGCTCCTTTACCTGGGGTAGAACCGGGCCAAGGGCACTGGGTCTGGTTCTGCTGGAGTGTGTCACAGGAGGAATGAGCTCATAACAGACGATCTGTTGGACAGCAAATGTCAGACACTGGTTTTAAGAGGACGTGGTCAGCTGTGTTTGGCTTCTTGGATTCTTCACGTTGGAGAGCTCATACAAGTGCAATTTGCTCCTGACTTAATCTTCCCAGACCTGAACTTCCGCTCCATCTCTCATCTGTTGCTCTCCCTCTCCTTCTAAATCCCCCTCCCCTCCAAAGGGATAAGTAATGAGGATCGTTCAGACGGCCTGGGAAATGCTTGGATGAGTGGAGTTTTAAGGCTCTTTGCCCTCAGGTTTGTGAGTTGAACTCAACAACAATGCAGTGAACACTGGGCTCTGCCCGTGGAGCTGCTTTCCCCTGTGAGTCTGCTTTCCCTTTTGGAGCGCTGCCCCTTCAGGGAGCCGGGGCTGGTGGTGCTGCGCCCGTGCCCTGGCCGCCAGCTGCCCCACGGCACACGCATGCTTCCCGATGTCGGCGAGGAAACGCTGCCTCTTCTCTCACCTCTCTCCTGCATCCCATAGGGTGACATCCATGAGGACTTCTGCAGCGTGTGCAGGAAGAGTGGCCAGTTGCTGATGTGTGACACGTGCTCCCGTGTGTATCACCTGGACTGCTTAGACCCTCCTCTGAAAACGATCCCCAAGGGCATGTGGATCTGCCCCAGGTGTCAGGACCAGGTACTGTGGTCAGGCAGTGGGAAGGGCTGATGGGAAGATAGCACTGTCAGGCCACATCAGGCGCGCGAGGCTCCTCGCTCCGCAGCTGCGCCTGCCCTCTCCCCGGCCCAGCATCTCACAGCACTCGCTCCTGAGGGCACGAGACTGGGGCTCCGGGTGCAGGTGCACAGAGAGCCCCCGCCCCCCGCTTGCTCTTTGCTTGAAATGACTTTTCTTCTCTTGACCCTGAAGAGCCCATAGGACCTCATTTTCTGAAAAACCGTCCAAGCCGAATATGTAGTCTTGGAACTCGTTAAGTTGGGAATGGGATTTCTACGGAAAGGTGTGAAGGGCTGTTTAATTTACACAACAGCAGTTTCTCCTCTCTGGGCGTCATTGCTGGCTGGGTATTTCCAGCATGAACGGTCTGGCGTGCTCCCTCCTCCTGGCTCTTCCCAGCCGTCCATATAGGTCTTCAAGTGGCTGTCACAAACTGTTGTCATACGCTTTTAGGAAATAGGGAAGCTGTTACAGTTAGCCCAGTCACTTGGTGAGCTCTGGAATCTCGCTCACCCCTGAGGAATCCTGACTGGAAAGGATGCTTGCTGGCTGGCCCCCTTGGAATCCCAGCTTGATGCTTTCTCTGTGGCCAGGAGAGACGGGCCTAGGTCTCTTTCGGCTGCTTCTTTGTGACCTCTGTTCCTTGTCTAGTCACCATCTAGGTGATACATTTGTATTGAAGCTATGAACTTCCTTGGTCGGGCTGACTTTGAGGAGCGTAGAAAGCTACGGCTGAGGCAGGCAGCCCACGGCAGGGTCCTGGTGAAAGGCCAGTGGCTGCTGTCATGCTGGCTGGTGGCTCAGGCTGTTGGGAGGGGCTGGGGTCATGTGGCACCTGTGGGGGCTCAGACAAGCCCCAGCCTCTTGTAAGCCCGTGCTCAAGTGGCTTGGCTCTTGCTGCTTAGAGCTTCCTCCGCCCAGGCTGACACCGAGTGCTTTGTAGCCCAGAAACGATAGATCGGGGTTCTGCACCGTGACTGCCGTTAAGTCCTTCCGTCTGTCTGCCATTAGCCGAAGACAGAGTTGACGGCTGTGTACACAGGGGAGGAGGGCCATACCCCCTTGTCAAGGTCACGCTCTAAATCTTTTCAGATGCTGAAGAAGGAAGAAGCAATTCCATGGCCTGGGACTCTAGCAATTGTTCATTCCTATATCGCCTACAAAGCAGGTAAAGAATCGCCCATGCTCCCGTCTGTGTAAGCCTCCCACGGAGGGAAAGCCGTGTTTGGTTTTCAAATGGAGTTTCAAAGTGAGCTGCTGCTTAGAGAGTGAAGTGGTCAGCTCCCACACCTCTTTGGGGTGGGGGGGTTGGACACGCAGAGCCAGCACCCCCCACCCCACCCCGAGAGTTCCCTTAGCAGACCGATCCCTAGAGAAAGGGTGGGAGGCCCTGCTCGCCGCCTGGGGGACTCGGGAGTTTTCGGGGAGACCTTGGGTAAGCAGTCTAAGCACAGTGGCCCTTCCACCCGATTTACTGCTAACAACTGCCTGCTCTTTTCAGCGAAAGAAGAAGAGAAACAGAAGTTACTTAAATGGAGTTCAGATTTAAAACAAGAACGAGAACAACTGGAGCAGAAGGTGAAACAGCTCAGCAGCTCCATAAGTGTAAGTGCCCTCAGGCCTTCAGTAGTGGACACACAGTCGAGGAGATGCGTGCTGGTAGCGCTTTCCAGGCAAGTGTACCGCAGACAGCTAGCCCCAAAGTGCCTCAGAAGCAAGGCCAGGCTGTCTGTTTCTGAAAGATCACACACCTTTGAGACGCTCCTGGAGGGCCCTTCTCTCGCCCCCTGGAGTCCTCCTGCATCACTGCTCTGTAGTGCTCTTGACTCCACAGGACATGTATGTCACTCCCAGCCTGACAGGGATCCTTCAGCATCACGCTTGGGTGGGCAGACGCTGCGTTTGCTTTCTGGTTAGAGTTCGCCCCTCGGGCAGGGGACAGGTTGGTATGTGTGTATACGGTCCAAGCTCTCAGACACCCTCTGGTTCTACTCCTGAGACAGCAGTTTCAGTCTCAGCGGTCCTTATTTCAGTCCCCTTTAGCCGCCACCCTGGGTGTTTCCCATAGGGCCCGGGAGGAGCATAGAGCCGCACCTGATGCTCGGCAGATACAGCAGCCCCCTCACCTGCTTCCGAGCAGGTCCATCCACCTGGCCCACCCCACCTTTTCCCCGGTTTCCCTGACCATCCGAGGAGAAAAGGGCTGTCTAGAGACGACCACCATTTCCCAGCCCGCTTGCCCAGGTGCTAGAGGGTTGAATTGGTAGCAAGCACCCACGGGCTCTTCCTCATAGAAGTGAGCTTTCTCCTAGGGAGCAGCCACCCTTGTTGGAATGAGGCAGCCTCCACTCTCACAGGCACCAGGGAGTGGGGTGCTCTGGACTTGAGGGTAGCTGTCCACTCACCTGCTCCCTGGCTTGTAGGTGTAGCATCTCTCTCTGTGTAAGGCAGAAGCCGGCAGATGTGGGAGGTGCCAGGACAAGGCCAAAGCATGAGGGCTCTGTAGGCTGCAGTCCTTCAGGCTTGGGCTGACCCCGTGGTCCCTGAGCAGCACCGGCCTGCTGCTACATTCTCATGGAGCAGATGAGCTCAGAGGGCCGCCCATGAACCCCTTCACTAGTTCCTTGTCTGTGGTCCATCTGGGGGACTCAGGCCAATCCTGAAGGGCCCTTGTAGCAGGGAGAAGCACAGGGAAACCTGCCCAAACTGCCCTTCATTCTGTACTAGCACAGTGGGTTATGAGCATTCTGAGTCCTGGCTGGTACCTGGTGGAGCTGGCTTTGAACTGTCCCCTTGACCGGGCCACCCCTCCTTGCATTGGTGTGGGCTGTGCATTGCTAGCAGGGGGTCCTGCACCAGGAGGGAGACAACAGCACCCATCTAATCCCCACCCCTCCCCGGGCTGCCAGACCTGCTGGGAAGCAGTGCGTGCTAGAGTGCCCCCCCCCACTTTTGCCATAGAAATGCATGGAAATGAAGAATACCATCCTGGCCAGGCAGAAGGAAATGCACGGCTCCCTGGAGAAGGTAAAGCAGCTGATCCGCCTCATCCACGGCATCGACCTCTCCAGACCCGTAGACTCTGAGGCCACTGTGGGGGCCATCGCCAATGGCCCGGACTGCACCCCCCCTGCCAACGCCGCCACCTCCACGCCGGCCCCCTCGCCCTCCTCCCAGAGCTGCACAGTGAACTGTAACCCCGGGGAGGAGACTAAATAACAGCCCCGCAGGGAGACGCCGCGGGATCCCGGCGGCCAGAGGAGCCAGATGCTGACGACTAGAGAAGGGAAGCCAGACTTCTTCTGGAAAGTACAGGATGCTTTTGGTTCTTTGGTTCCAGAGAGAGAGAGAAGATGCTTGTGCCAGGAGGCACCAGTTTGCCAATTGATCCTTCTTATTCTGTGTGTACATGCAAAGATTGGACCATGTTACATGAAATAGTGCCAGCTGGAGGTTCTGTGCCAGCACCATGCCAAGTGAAATAATATACTTACTCTCTCGATTATACACCAGTGTGTGCCTGCAGCAGCCTCCACAGCCACAACGGGTTTGCTTTGGTTACCTTGGGCGGGGGGCGGGCCGGGCCCAGGGGTGGGGGGCAGGTTTCAGACCCTGTTTGCCGAGCCGTCGGTTGAGGTAGAGAAGACAAGTCCAAAGAGCGCGTGGGCTTTCCTGTTTCTAAACGTTCACTATGATAAAACCAAAAAGAAGAAGCCGAAATCTCACCGACCGGTGCCCAGAAGAGGGAAGGGGAGGGGTGGGTGGGAGGGGCTGGGGCGGGAGAGTATATCACATAAGCAGTATTTAATATTGTCTGGAGGTGGGGGGGGCCGAGTGCGACCAGAGGTGCACCCCAAGGGTGGCCACTAGGTCTTCTCCCAGAGCTCGCCGCCCGCTGCCCCCACCGCGGGTGCCCCCGCGCCCGAAGCCTAGCGCCCGCCTCAGCCCCTTCCCTCCTCTGGTGGCGGGGTGGGCACGCAGCCGCCCAGAGAACCTGCAAAGCGGGCTGCCCTGGCCCAGCGGGGAGGAGGAGGAGGAGGAGGGCCAGTGCTTTGGCTGGAACACAAGCTCCGCCCCTTTCTATATTTATAAGGAGAGATCTCGAGCGGGCGAAGCCGCGCCCCCGGTGTGTGTGGCCTGAATGGAGATGTTTTCTTTTCCCTCTGGTTTCGTTCTACACCCCCACTTTTTTTCTTTTAGACATTTTTATTTTGTTGTTCATTTTCCTTTTGTTTGTTTGGGGTAACAAACACTAAAGTACGGACTAGCGGGCTGTTTCCCGGCTGCCAGCCAGCCCCGCTGAGGGGCTGAGACCCTGCATGGTAGAGTAGGAACTAGTGTCAGTGAGGTCCAGTGAGTCTTTGTGAGTCCTGTGTCCTCGTCTGGGGCACTGTTTTTTTATGCAAGGGCAAAATCTTTGTATCTGGGGGAAAACAACAACTTTTTTTTAAATTAAAAAGGAAAATAAAAGATATTGAGGTCTTCCTAGTGTTACTTAAATTAAGATCAAGGTAAGAAACATTGTAAAAAAATTACAAAAGTGCTATTTGTTTCCTAAAAACAGTGATTTCTATTAAAAAGGTGTCAGAACTGGAGAAAACGCTGCGTAGTTATAATTTTTTAGCACAGAACCTGCTGATCATGGTGACATTTTGCTGTGTTTGTGTCTCAAGACTGGTGGACTAGTCTCCATGGTTTCTGTCCTAGAGATGGGCTGCAGGCCCCTTCCCCCCTCAGAAGAGTCTGCCTCTCTTCTTGGTGCAGGGATCTTGTCAGTGCCCCACCCCACCCCCACCCCTGGTTCTGGAACCCCAGTGCGAGGGGGGTGTCGGAGCCCACCCAGTGGCCGCTCCAGCACAGGCTGGTGCCTCCTAAGATCTCTTCTTTGGTGCTGTTCTCCGCCTTCCAGCCACCAGCATTGTGAGCGCCTGGGGGACGGTGACCAGGGTGCCTGTACACCTGGGCGAGGGGAGGGGAGGGGAGGGCCATGCCCTTGGTGCTTAGAAGGAACAGAGGAGGGAGAGTTGTCTCCTGGGGACCAGGTGTGTCTCAGCTCAAGGGTGGTCTTGATGGCTCTTAACCTTTGAAGAGAGGTCGGAATCTCCAGCCATGTTCTTTGCCCGCTGGCTCCTGGGCTCCACTCCAGTCCTCCCACTGGCAGCTTCTGGGAGGGGGGGGACCCTGCGCCCTATCTCTCTGCTAGCCTTGGCTTGGCTTGTGGCAACCGCCTTCCTTCATGAGAAGAACTGGGTTCTGGAAGCATCTTGCCTTGTGGGCAGGCAGTAGCTTGGGTTGGGTGGCTGCCCATCTCGTGCCCCTGGCTGACGGGAAGCAGAGGCTCTGCACCCCAAACCTACTCCCCCACCCCCATCTCAGCATGACAGAGTCTAGGGTCCCATTCACTTCTCCCCCCACCTAGTTAGGCCCAGAGAGGCCTAGATGGATCCTGAAAGCAAACACAACAGGAAAAGGCTGTTCCTGGAGGGAAACAGGTCTCATCAGTCCTGTCCCTCCTGGGATGGCATGAGAGTTAGGAGTTCAACTGCACAGGCCTCTGAGCCTGGCCCTAGCTGCCAACTTAAATAGAGGGACCCCCTCTCCATCAGAAGCCAGGCGCGTGGGGGGCGGGGGTGTCTGCCTGGGCTAGCTGGAGGAGAAGTTGGAAGCATATTGGGTGCAGCTTCTCAGGCTCCCGTGGGCTTGTCTGGGCCCGTCAGCCAAGGGTTGCTCCGCAGGCTCCATCTTTTCCTGGAAGACATTGGATAGCTGTCACCAGAGGCCTTTCTGCTCCCTTTCTGCTTTTGGGGTCTCTGGCAGGGCTAGGCTGACTAGGCGCTGACTGCTGCCATGAGCAGTCAGAGTCCGGCCTGGCCCCTGACTGGGCTGGGGGTGGGGGTGGGGGGAGTCTCCTTCAAGTGCTGAGCTGGGATTTTCCGACTCAGCTGACACAGAGTACAAGGTGCAGCCCTGCCCCCGCCCCAAGTCCTCCATTCTGCATTCCTATTTCTATCTCCAGGCTGCAAAGACAAGGTGGCATGCTCCGTGTCCTGCTCCTTCACTGCCCACCCAGGCCCAGCTGCGACCCTCCTTCCCCTCCCTGCCACCACAACCCCCCCCCCCATACACACACACACATACCCACTGAGTTCACTCAGGTCGCCTCCAGCCTCCTCCACCCTGCTGCTGCTTTCTCAAAGCCCAGGATGTAGCTGCTCTTTCAGGTACCTCTGGGGAAGCCCCCGCTGGCAGCGCAGACTGACAACCAGCCAAAAAGGAGGGCAGTCTAAATACATCCAGAAGCCAGGCCTGGCTTCTCCAAGGGCACAGCCTTTGTTCAGACACCGTCTGTGCACATGGGGTCGCCAGGGGTCAGAACTGTCTGGTACCGCCGGTGCCCATCTGAGACCAGAAGGCTTGGGAGATGGGGAAGGGTGCCCACAGGGCGTTGACTAGGAGCCCTCGTGCACACAGCGGGTCAGGCGCCAGGCCCTGGAGGCAGTGAGGTCATGCCATCCTCATCTCATCACTCTTGCCGCCTGCAGGCCCTTGCGCGTGTGCAGCCTGCACAGTCTTGTCTCGCCTCAGCCGAGCTCACCTCTTCTGATCCTCTTCCTGCCAGGCACATCTGCCGGCTGTACCGCCTCCCCTGCACAGGGCTTCGAGTGCCCCCCCCCCTTTCTTGGCCCTCCCTCCACCTGCGTCTCCCTCTTGTTCTTAGCGAGAGCTCACAGGCCGTGGTGGTGGATGCGTAGGCCCTGTGCGGGCCCTCCACAGCCAGGGGAGGGGGGCACACCCCTTGCCCCAGTCTGCTGGCACTCTCGTCTTTCCCTTTGCTTCCTTTCAGAGTGTGGTCTTGGTTTCTGTCCAAAGGGCTTAATTGAGGAGGCAAGGGCTCGCTCTCGGGGTCATGAGCCCAGTGGGGCAGGATTTTGAAGCCCTGGGTTTCCAGGTTCTGTGGTTGATGGTGGATGAGGCAGTTCAGGTCTGGGTAAGCATCTGATGGGGCCTCCCCATGCCCCTCAGCTGGGCACACTGCAAGAAACGGGAGCCCCCTCCTCACCTGACTTAGAGCCTGTCCTCTCTCAGGAGGAAGTTAGGGGGGGAACCCCTGTGAAGATCCCTCCTTGGCCCTCCCACCAGCTAAGTGATGGGGACAAGCGGAGGGTACCACCTCTGGAGAGCCAGACTGAGAACTCGTAAATCTAGCCCTTGTCCAGGGTGGGCAAGACTCACAGAGGCATTCTGCACCCACCCAGCAGGCGACCCTCCCTGGGGACGCCATCCTCCCGCACAGCAGCCTTGGAGCCCTGTCCTCCCGCGCCCAGGGCCAGCTGCGGTCAGGCAGGGCAGGACGGGGCGGGCCCGAGGTTAGCCAGCCCCAACCCTGTCTCTTGTCCATGCCCTTTGTGATTTCAGTCTTGGTAGAACTTGTATTTGGAGTTTTGTGCTTCAAAGTTTTTGTTTTTGTTTGTTTGGTTTTTGTTTTGAGGGGGCGGGAGGGGTACAGAGCAGCTGATCAATTTGTATTTATTTATTTTAACATTTTACTAAATAAAGCCAAATAAAGTCTGTTGGCCTCATGGTGTTGGGTTTGGGGCAGGGGAGGGCAGGGGTGGGTGGCCTCCGTCCTCTTTGGCCCCCACACTGCTGCCCCTCCCGTGACTGCAGCTGCACAAGGCTTCCGGAGAAGTCCGCGCCCCCAAACCAAGAGACACGGGCATACAAGGGGTTTTTACAAACATTAATTATGAAAAAGCTATAGGTTGTTGGGACGGGGAACCAGCCCCAAACCCGCTGGGGCAGGGGGAGGCTGGACCCCAATGGGGGAGTAGCAGCATGGGTGGACCTCAGGCCCCACCACAGATACCCCTGCCCCAGCCCTCCCCATGGAGACCGTAAATAACTTAATAGCAATGTCCTTGGGAGGGGCAGGGGCAGCTCCCGGCATGCAGTGGTGCAGCTGAGCCAGGCAAGCGCAGCCCCGGGGGATCACAAGACACCCCCGGGCTGCTTCAGGGCAGTGAGGTACTTGAGGGCGGAGGCCCCATAGCGGCGGGACAGGTCCTGGTGGAATTCCTCCTTCAGGGCCCGCAGGCAGTCGCGGTAGGCCGGGTTGGAGCGGAAGCGGGAGATGTCCAGGCTGGGCGCGTGGGGCATGTGAATGGTAAACGCTTCCGGCAGGACCAAGAACTCATATTCCTGCGGGGCGGGGCGGCAGGGGGACAGGCCCGACTGTGCTGGAGAGCCCCCACCCCAGCGCCCTACAAGAGTGACTGTCGCGCGGGTGCCGCGCAGCTTCGTGTCCCTGGAGGCGCGGAAGGGAACCCTTACCTGAGCGTCCAGCTCCAGGATGTGGGCCACCTTGTTCCAGCCAAAGCCCACAAAGCGAGCATCGTAGCGGGGACAGTCACGCGGCAGCACCACGTAGGGCTCATAGTCCGCTGCCCACTGCACTGGGTACGGGGCCTGCGCCTCCCTCCAGCGGGCGTAGTCCGTGGGCGCATGACCCTGGGGCCACACGTCGTACCTGCAGCACAGGACAGGGTGGGGAGCTGGAGGGCGGGAAGGGGGGACATGTGGGAAGCTGGGATGCATGCCAGCAGGGCCCGGTGCCCCTACCTGAAGGTGAAGAGAGCGCCGGCGTCCAGCAGGGCCAGCAGCTCGGCCTTGGAAGCAGGGAAGCGGAGGCGGTAGTGCAGGCTCTCGAAGGCCGGCACCACCAGGGCCGCCTTCCGCCGGCTCCCCAGCTCCAGCTGCTCAAGGGAGGCCCTGGGAGGAGGCGGCATCCGTGAACACGAGGGGGACCCCCTCCAGTGCTGGGCACCCTAGCTCCGCCTTGACTTGCTCTGGAGCCCTTCCCTGGGGAGGCTTGCCTCGTCTCACCCCAGGGCCCCAAGCAGAGGTGCCCAGTGAGACAGGCCCCAATGCCCCCCAACCCTCCCAAGGCAGCCCCAAGAAAGTGCTTACACCCCCTCTTGACACCTTCTCCCCACCTGAGGTAGTCATAGAGGGAGTAGGCCGGCAGGAAGTCGATGTCACTGAGGAAGACGTGGGACGTGAGGGCCTGGGCCAAGGCCACGTTGCGCAGATGGTTGACTGGGTAGAGGGGCCCCTCCCGGTACACCAAGTGGTAGGCCACGTTGCGCCGCACCGAGAGCACCGGCGAGCCCTCCACAAAGCGCAGGAACTGCTGGGCCTCGGCGTCGGTCAGATATAGGGCCAGGCTCATGGGGCCAGGCCAGTGGCTGCACAGGACTTCCAGCATCTGCAACCTGGGGCCCAGGAGCTGGTCAGCCCAGGGAAGGCTAGCAACCCTCCCCCAGCTCCCATGGTTCCTGCGGACCCCCAGGCGGCTCCTGACCACCTGCGGAGAAAGCTGGGTCTTCCCTACTACCCCGCCAGATGGGTACAGCGTCCTACAGGTAAGACTCGGGGCCAGAGCCCTTAAGCTTGGCCCACAGCCCCTGGCTCCCAACACACGTGCACTTCTGAGCATGAGTGGCCTTGCAGCCCATGTGTCTGTCTCCAGCTCCTGGGACCCCTTGAGGGACAGGCTTAGAGGGGAGCTCGCGTTCCCTAGCAGCCCATGCTGTGTGCCCTCACCGGTCCATGGAGAGCTGGGCCACCAGGGTGATGTCGTGGCGCCTGGGCGGTGGCAGCTCAAAAGGCAGGAAGGTGAGGTGCACGCGGGCCACAGTGAGCCGCTGCTGCTGGAACTCAAAGCAGGCTGCGTCCTCATCTAGCTGTGCCAGGGCGAGCTGTAGCTGGGAGAGGGGCAGGCAGGCATGTGCCCCGAGGCGGCTAGGGCCTGCTGGAGCAGGGGGAAGGGGAGGGGGCTCTTCCTTACCTGCTCAGCCTGAGGTGGGGGCTGGCTTGGGCACCCAAACAGTTCTCTGCGCAGCAGGTTCCCGTCGTACTCCAGGAAGGTCAAGTGGAGGTTGCGGAAAAATTCCACATGCTTGTTTTTCACCCGGAACTTCTTTGGTGAGTTCCAGTGGATCACCTGAGATGGAGGGGAGAGGATGGTGGTTGTCCATGAGAAGGTGGAGGGGGGTGGGGGCTTCTCCCTTCCCACCCCCCACCTTCCCCCTCCCCGCCCCCCACCTTCAGGTCTGACGCCTCAGAGTAGCAGTGCTCAGCCAGCGTGTGGTCAGACAGCTGCACGTTCCAGGTGCAGGGCAGCAGCAGCACCAGCCCCGGGTGATCCTTGAGGACAGCATTGAAGATGTCCTGGGCAGGGACAGCTGTCACACATTGGGCCCCAGGCCTGCCCCCACCCTCCCAAGGGTTACTTCCCGCAGACCTGGTCAGCCAAAGAGGTGGCCGACAGGGTGAGGAGCACTCTCCTCGCAGTTGCCTTCCACATCTGCTCCCAGCCAGCCTGCCGAAGCCGGTCTAGTCTCAGGAGGATGACGCCTACAGCCGAGAGAGGGGGTCACGGGGGCCGGGAGCCACGGAGACCTCTGAAATGCCCATTTGGTCACTGACCACTGACTGGCATTGTCTAACCTTGCAGATGGAGCTGTACTACTTCTGTAAAGTATCAGTCTTCCCGAGGGAGAGGGGAGCCTCTCCCCAGCCATCGTCTTGCGCTCAGTGATCCCCAGTTAGTCAGTAGCTAAGGGAAGCAGAGGCTCAGGGGCCCTAAGCCACTGGGCAGAGAGGTCTGCGGCCATGTGGTTGGCACTGGTTTTAGCTATCCATTCAGTGTTCTTTCCACATAGTCTCCTACCACGCTGCACCCTGCCTAGCCTCCAGGGCCAAGGACCAGCAGCCCACCCTCCCACCTACTCCCCGCCACTGCCCTCACCTGTGTTAAACCCCCGGCCCAAGGCGGGCCAGGGCCTATGGTTCTTCCAGAGGTTGCCCAGGTACCAGTCACTCTGGTTCTCCACAAGACCAATCATCTGCTTGTCTAGGAGGGGAGGGCGTGAGAAGTGCTGCCCGAAGCTGCCGCGGGACCATGGCTGAGTGCTCCGGGCCAGGCAGGCCAGGGTAGGGGGAGGGTCCAGGCCTCTCACCAGAAAAGTGAGCAAAAAATGCCCAGAGCTCCGCGATGTCAGAAGCGAAGGTGACGTCTGTGTCGAGGACAATGACCCGGGCCAGGTCAGAGGGCAGGGCACCGGGCAGCACTAGTTTCAAGAGCCCATAGAGGCCGGAGTAGTGGGTGTTGGGGATCCAGGAGACCTGGGACTGCAGGGTAAGGTTGGCAGAGGTGTGGGATTGAGGGCCCCGGGATGCAGTAGAGGGAGGGGCATCCCCAAGGGTGACTGCCTAGGGAGGACGGCCAGGTGCAGGAAAGACCCTTCAGGAGGCAGGGAGAAGGCTCAGGGACCTGCCTGGAACTCATCAGCATTGTAGAAGCTGACTCGAATGGCAGGTACCATCCATGTGTGGAAGAGTGTCTCCAGGATGTTCCTGGCCACCGCGTCCGTCACCAAGTGGAGGTGCAGGGGGTTCCTCCTTGGAGGAGCGAGGGAGGAAGTCTTGAGGGCCCAGTAGAACAGCCCAGAGCAGCCTCCCCCCCCCGGGGGGGGCAAGTCTGCAGAGCTGGCCCATGCCCCCTGCACACAGTCCCACCCCCACTGTCCTCCTGTCACCGAGGGGAAAACTGCGCCTCCCAGACACAGACGCTTGCCTAAGACACTGTGCCTCTTCCCCTCCACCCCCTGCCTCCCCATCCCCAGACACCAGGCTGCACCCCCACTTCCCCCACAGACACCAAGCCATACCTGTAGAAGAGTAGGGATTTGACCAGGGTGACCACATCCCGGCTGGAGTTATAGCCTGCACATACGATGGCCACATGCAAAAGCTGGAGAGGGGACACCGAGGCCAGCATTGGTCCCCTGCCCCTAGTACACGGTGGGGACCCCTAGGTGACCAGCTTGGCTTAGGGTTACAGTAGCCCCACTGCAAGGAGCCAGGGAAGAAGCAGGAGACCATTTCACAAATAGTAAACTGAGGCCGGGGGCTGGCCAGGTGAAAACCTGAGGCTCCTCCAGCTGGCTGGTTCCAGCTGATGCCAGGTGTTAGTATATCCAGCTGGCCGGGCTCAGGGCGCCCCTAGGGGCTCCTGCCACCCACCAGGAGCGCGCGGGCCGCACCTACCTCGCACTTGGGCAGCAGCGACCGCAGTGGGACACAGGCCGAGCGGTTGTGGTCCCACGGCAGGGCTCCGTCTAGCACAGCAGGCCCTCGCAGTCGCCCGTCTGGGGGGACACGTGGCATCAGCGGACAGGTCAGGGCCCTGGTCCCCGCCCGCCCCCCCACTCGCCCTCCCCGCGCGGAACGCTCACAGTCCAGGTCCGGGCCAAGCTGGTAGAAGCCGAGCAGCAGCAGCAGCAGCAGCAGCGCGGCGGCCCCCAGCGCCCGGGGGCGCCCTCGGGGCAGCATGGCCGCCCACAAGGGGGCTCGGCGGGGTGCGCCCCCCCCGGGCTGCGGGCTCCAGCACGGGCCCTCGGGAGCCGGCGGGGAAAGCTGGGGGCCAGCCCTGAGCGGCGGGGCCCGACGGCCGCCCGTCCTCGCCTCCGCGCCGCCTCGCCACCCTCACCTGCTCCTGCGGCCGACTGGCCCAGCGGTCCCTCCGCGAGTCCCGCGAGGTGCGAGCAGGGGTCCCGCGATGCGGGCCCGCCCCGTCCCTGGGAGCCGGCCCCGCCCCCGACCTGGGCTCAGGTTTCACCTCGCGGGGCCCAGCCCGCAGGGGCGGGGAGACCCGGGAGGCCTGGCCCTGGCCCTGCGGGTTGCCGGCCACTCCCCTCTTCTGGAGGGGACCCGGGCAGCCCCTTTCCGGGGTGAGACGCCCACTCATGCTGGGGAGGTGGCTGCAGCAAGTCCCGGGCCCCGTTACCTGCGCTCGGGCTCACCCACCCCCCATCCCGGCTCTGGGGCCCGGTCTTCTCCCCTAACCCCGCCGCTGACGGAGGGCCCCCTGATCCCAGCCTGGGATCAAAGGGCCGGGCGAGCGCGGCGGGCTTGGAGGGGTGCGGGGGAGCAGGGGGATGGGCTGGAATGCGGGCCTCGGGGGTCCTGAGCACCTGCTTGGAGCACAGGGGGCGGGGCTGGCCCAGACTTGCCCTGGAGCCGCCCTACACCTGGAGTGGAGCCCCCCCCACCGAGCCCAGGTGGCCCGGCCTGCACAAAGCGACCTTGTGAAGCAGCGGTGAAGGTCGCCTCCCGGCTCAGAACGGACCTGGGGCCTCCCATCCGTGGGCGGCCCGACAGGGACTGCCCGGGTCTCTGTCCCGGCCCTCCCCTCGCACCTGCAGCTGGCCCCAGCGTCACCTCTGGCTGCTGGGCGCTCTGGACCGTGAACTGGAAGGAGAACAGTGATCGCCAGCTCCGTGCCGGCCCTGGGCCAAGGGTTGGACCCTCCACTCCTCAGTTAATCCCTGAAAGTGACAAGGACACTCGGGTCCTGGCTGTCGCAGGCCATCCCCTCCTATGAGGATTGACTTGTGTCCCCTCAGATATGTGCCGCTAATCTTAAACCCTATACTGGTGCAGAAGGAACCCCCCCTCCCAGGTGTAGCGGGTTCGCACTGGGCTATTAACCGACAGATCGTCAGTTCGAAACCACCAGCCCCAACTGCTCCTGGGGAGGAAGCTGGAACTTTCCACTCCCAACAAGAGGTACCGTCTCAGGAAGTCCCAGGTGCGGTTCTACCCTGTGCTGTATACGCAGGTATCGACTGGATGACGGACGGCGTTATAGAGGCACCTGTGGGGCCAACCCATCTGGGGAGAGGTTTGTTAGGGTCAGTGTTTGAAACCTTGGTGCTGTTAAAAGAGTGAATTGGGGCAGAGAGGTTGGCAGAGGGGGGCTAGGGGGAGACTCCCAAGTCCTAGGAAGCTTGCCAAGGAATAAGCCCAGAGCAGTTAGAAAAAGCCTTCTCGAACCGGCACCCTGGGTTCAGCCTCCTAAAGCGCGAGAAAATAAGTTTCTGTTTGTGAAAGCTCCCCGCGTGTGGCCTGTCTGTGACAGCGGCACGGGATTCCCGAGAAGGGCCCCGTGGTGGTGGGGTGCAGCGGGCTGCTTCCCCGGAAGGTCAGTATTCCAAACGGCCTCAAGAGTTCTGCTTTGGAAACCCGCAGGAGCCTCCAGAAGTCCTGTACAGTCACTTACTAAGAGGTGGAATCTACTTGATGGCAGGGGCTTGGGTCTTGAGGACGACCAACAAGCTCTCTTTGGCCCTGCCCTCCCTCCACAAGGCCAGCCTTCTGCAGGCCTCCTGTTCCCGCTCCTCCTTAAGAGTTTCTAGACCTGGGACTTGCCTTTGACTCACCTTCGGCCAGGATTGCATACCCAGAGGGCTTTGGCGGGAACTGGTGACTTCCTATGTCTCTCTCCCTTGGGGTCCTTTCCTCCACATCAGTGTATCACCATCTGAATTAGTAACTGTTTATTGCCGGGCTGGTTCCAAGAATTAAGCTGCACTGGAGGGAGGTGTGGGTGGGGTGAGGGTAGGGACAAGGACTGTCTCTTGGGTGGTGCACTGAGTGCTCAGGAAATGCGCCTGATGGGAATGGGTGGCTGTCCCCAGACTTGGGTAGGCCTGGGGTGGGGGGCTTGAAACCAGACTGGTCACCAGCCTTTCCTCTAAACCAGGGGTCCTCAAACCTTTTAAACAGAGGGCCAGTTCACTGTCCCTCAGACCCGTTGGAGGGCCGGACTGTAGTCTAAAGAAAACTATGAATAAATTCCTATGCACCCTGCACATATCTTGTTTTGAAGTAAAAAAAATCAAATGGGCAAAAACACCCGGCGGGCCGGATAAATGTCCTGGGCGGCCGCAGAGTCTAACCTCAGGCTGTAAAAGAGGCTATAAGTGAACAACCTAGGCTGACCCCCCAGTCATCTCCCGGAGGCCCGGAGGCCTTTCTCTGGGAGAAAGGGGCCTTCGTGGGGTCCTGCTTGGGCTTCTGGAGGCCAGGGGGAATGGTCGCTATGGAAACAGGGTGGCTCTGTGTGTGTCAGGGACTGTGAGATGGGGCTGTGAGGGTCACACAGGCAGTGGAGCTTTGAACCTCTAGCCTCCTCTCCCTGCTGCCCCCACCCCACCCCATCCTCATCTCCAGCCTGCAGCGGGGTGGTTCTCAACCTGTGGGTCGCGACCCTGGGGGGGGTCAAACGACCCTTTCACAAGGGTCGCCGGATTCATAACAGTAGCAAAATGACAGTGATGAAGTAGCAAGGAAAATAATGTTATGGTTGGAAATATTTTATGGGGGGAAATCATTTTATGGTCGAGGCATGAGGAAGGTTGAGAACCACTCTGAGGGGATTCCCTCCCCCAGACCCTGGACAGAGACTGGGAGTGTTCCATGTGAGGGGGGCAAGCTGGGAACACAGTGAGGGCCTGGCCCAGGATAAGCTTTCAGTATGCGGGAGGGGCTTGGATAAGGTGATCAGACATCCCGCTTTGGGCGGGATAATCCGGATTTTTAACAATTTGTCCTGTGTCCCGCGGCGTTTTTAAAAAGTCCCGATTTTTGGAAAGAATGCACAACAAGCTAGGGAACGGCAGGAGAACGGGAAGGGAATCTACATAACACGTAACGCCATTCAAACAGCTGCTGATTTGTTGCCCGTAGATGTGGAAAATGTTGTTATTCAAATATAGTCTTATTTCTATATATACACTCTACGTGCTGAAATGCTTAAAGAATAATGTGAAACTGCAGAAGTCGAATATCAGAAGCTACTTGGATACAGTAAGACGTGCTGGTTAGCTCTTTTGCCAGCTGTCGAAAGAATTTTGAAAATATACGATCCTTTGAAATCCTATTTTCTATCACAGGATAAATGTCCTAGAATTTTAGAAGAGTTTTTTGAAAAAGAATCTTCAAAAATTTGGCTAGAGTTGGTACACAATCAAGCAGCTCTTTTTCAAAATGCTATAAAACTTATTGAAGGTGACAAAATTTCAGTAATCGAAGTAGCAAATGAAGTTAATAATTTAAAAGTTCAGTGTCAAGATCGGTTAGAAAATAATTTTCTTCCATTAATTATCCGTAATAGTATAAACCAGCTAGAAGAACAAGGTGCAATAAATCGTGAAGATATCATGAATCACTTTAAAATTTTCTATAGTAACTGCATAGATTATTTTGAAGAGTGGATGGTACCTTGCCATGATATTGAACATTTTCATTGGGTTACATTAAAACAAGAACTTAATTGGAATGATGTGCAAAAATCATTCGATCATATTACTCAAAATTTCCCATATAGTAATATTTCTGAAAATAATCTTTTTAATGAGGTATCATTATTAAAAATATATTGATAAGTAAAAAGTTAAATCTTGGGCATCAGCAAAAATTACTATAGAGAACACATGGTTAGAAATATTTCATCATTTTGAAATAAACCATGTTCCATACAATATATGCACTAAAAATTGTGGAATACACGCTGTCCTTGCCAGGAACTAATGCTGTGACTGAAAGCGCTTTTTCTACAGTAAATAAAGTGTGGACTTCAGAAAAATCACAATTAAGTGTTGTGACTTTGAAAGCCATTTATGTGTGAAATATCATTTAACAAATTCTTGTGAAATTTTTCATGACCTTTTAAACAACGACAGCAAACTACTAAAAAAATTCAAATGAGAAATATGCCAAATAATAGAATAATACTATACATAATTTTAATGTATTATATTTGTAAATTGTACTTGTGTTGAAGTTAAAAATATGTATTACATTACTACTTTTGTGTTCTATGAAAATTTTTGTTGCTCCATATAGACCAAATTTTTCATCAAGAACCCCCCCACCGTCACCCCCGGTCAATGGTGTCCCGCTTTACCAATGTTAAAATCTGGTCACCTTAGGCTTGGAGGGAGATGCTGGCAGTAGCTTGCCCTCCACCTTGCCACTCAAGGGAAACCAGGGTGTGGAGGCACCTGCTGGATCTGCAACAAGTTGTTGGGGGGCGGTGGGTGCAGATGCGAACAGAGACAGACAGGCAGATGAAAGGGTGCTGACCCTCCAGGCATGGGACTGAGTTTGAGACCAACTCTTCCAGAGACTGCCAGCCGTAAGACTATCCACTCCCCTCTGGGGCCTCAGTGTTCCCCTCTGTCCTTGTTAGACTTGTCTCTCTCTTCCCCTGTGGCTCTGAGCACGCAGAAGGAGGGAAAATCTGGCACACCTTGCCCAGACCCTTCCAGCCCAGGCAGGGCTCCAGCAGGGAGAGGGCGCCCTGGGCACCTCCTGCACACACCGCCACTCTGTGCCTGGGTTTTATTTGATCACACTTGGGATCTGGAGAGGAAATTCAGGCAGCCAAATTTGGGCCCAGTGCCCTCTGACAGCAGGGGTAGATTCTGCCCGGAGCTGCTTCTCTATCTCCCCTTCAGCGTGTGCACAGTCCGGGCCAAGGCGGGTCAGAGATGCCTCCCTCTACCCCAGTCCACTCTGGACGCTGTAGAGGGTGGAGGCGTGGCCATCGTGAGGTTCAGGGAAACAGGTTTTTTGTAACTTAACTGCAGGGAGGAAGGGAAAAAGAGGCCCTCTCTGAATGCCCTGTGAGCAGGGCCCGATCCCAGTTGCCGGCTTGCCTCGTGGGTGCCCATGCCCATCCCCTCAGCTCTCCCAGACCTGTCTCTCCCGAAGCCCTTGGCAGGTGGAGGGCTTCACGGCTGTAACTCCCCCGCTAGTGCAGCACAATAAACGGAGGGGGTTGGGGGCCGGCAGGGTGGGTAAGGCTGAAAGGATACAGGAGCCAGGGTGGCCTGGTGGTTATGCACTGGGTGGCTAACGCGAGGGTGACCGTTCCCAGCCATCAGCTGCTGCGCTGGAAGAGTCACAGTCTGGTCTACCCTGTCCTGCAGGGTCGCTGTGGGTCAGAGCTGGCTGGCTGGCAGCGAGTTTTTGAGTGAGATAAAGTGTATACCTTACAATGTCTATTTTGTGGCCAGACCGACATTCCAGTCTCCACGGGTTTTCCTTCAGGCCTTTCCTTCTGTGGGGAAAGTTACTGTCTAGAAGAGGGGATGAACGCTTCATCAGTGAACGGTTCCCACCTGGAAGAACACAGGCTCCTTTGAGGTGAGGATGGCAAGGCTTCGCTTCACACGCTTTGGACATATTGTCAGGAGAGGCCAGTCCCTGGAGAAGGACATCGTGTTGGTAAAGTGGAAAGGCCGTGACAAAGAGGAAGGCTTTGGAGCATACCAGGTGTGGGGAGGGATGGGGGAGTCGATCACAATGTCCCCCTTCCCAGGGGGACAGACAACAGAAAAGTGGGTGAAGGGAGGTAGCGGTTAGTATAAGACATGACAAAATAATAATAATTTATAAATTATCAAGGGTTCATGAGGGAAGGAGGGTGGGGGAGTGAGGGGGAGTAAATGAGCTGATACCAAGGGCTCAAGTAGAAAGAAAATGTTTTGAGAATGATGATGGCAACAAATGTACAAATGTGCTTGACACATGGATGGATGGATGGATGGTGATAAGAGTTGTACGAGCCCCCCAAAATGATTTTAAAAATAAAAAAATAAAACATCCCTTCCATTGATTTCATCAGAAAATTCCTATAAGTATCAATTCACTGTCAACCTTACGGTAGCGAAAAATAATTTTACAATATTTTAATTTTCACTTGAAAGCTTAAGTTATCATCACTGGCAACAAATACTGTCAGATGTCTCAAA
The DNA here is from genome assembly GCF_050624435.1 of Tenrec ecaudatus. Classification (NCBI taxonomy): domain Eukaryota; kingdom Metazoa; phylum Chordata; class Mammalia; order Afrosoricida; family Tenrecidae; genus Tenrec; species Tenrec ecaudatus. The sequence goes on from NC_134533.1 coordinate 24,818,519, forward strand.
GTGCCAATCAAGTGCTTTGCTTTTGGGTAAAAATGTCTGCAAAATACCCAATCTGCATAACCATAATTGTTTGTCAGTCATCCTTTCAAATAAAAATAGTATTCCATGAAAAAAGAAAAGAAAATGATTGTGGCAACATATGTACAAATGTGCTTGATACAATGGATGGATTATGATAAAAGCTGTAAGAGCCCCAAGTAAAATGATTTAAAAAAAAAAACGATACTCTGGTTTCTCTTCAAATCGTATAAATCTTTTGCCTTTTACTAAACATTTGCATAGAGGGAAACAAATAGGAGTCTTTCATCCAACTTCTTGAGGTCTTGTGTAAACAAGAGAAGAAAAAGAATCGACACAGTAGCTGCATCGATGGGCTCAGGCGCAGGGCCGTGCAGTGTCTCCTTCTGTTGTGCACAGGGTCGCTATGGGTCAGAACCGACTCGCTGGCACCTACTAACGGCAGAATAGAAACTGCCCGCAGGGGTTCCAACGTTGTCTGTAAGGAAGCAACCTGCCGTATCTTTCTCCTACGGGCAGCCCTACGTTTGGCAGCCAAGCGTTCCAACCCAGCGCCAACGGGGCGTTTGGGGGCGCAGGATTCTATGCAACAATGTCCGCCCAGCCTGCGGGCGCGACCCCGAAGGGCCCCGCCCCCTTCTCGCAGCCAATCACCGGCCGCCGCCTCGCGGCCGCCCCTACTCAGCCCGTCGCTTTCCAGCCACCGCCCCTTCCAAGGAGGGTGTCCCCTTAGGAAAGGAATTCCCAGGCTGCCGGTCCCGGGGGCGCGGCTGAGGACCAGGCGGAGCCTCTGGGGGCCGTAAAGTACTTTGAGATGGATCCTGAATTGAAGGACCAAGTCGGTCCGCAAACCATGTTATAGTCGGGAAAACCCGAGGCCCGGCAGACAGGGGAAAGTCCCACCCAAGGTCACCCAGCGACAAGAGCGGGGGGCCGCGCCAGGGTTTGCTCTGCGGCGGTGGCAGTGCAGGTGCGCGACCTTGGGAGCCCAGTGCGTGCGAGGGACGGGGCCGCAGCACCGTCGAGGCTGAGCGTGGCAGCCGGGCCCCTCGCGGCCTGGGTCCCCAGCACCATCTCTGGTGGGGACGGGAGGCGAGGCACCTGGCCAAGTCCGCCGAGACAGTCTGACTGCCTGAGACATTTGCGCTCTCTCCAAGTCTGCGGAGGCTCCTTCCAGCCCTTTAAAAAAAGCCGGCCTTCCCGATCGAGCCTCTCGGCGTTCGATTGAAAAGATTCCGGGTTCTTGGCCTCTTCTCTAGAATGGACTGCTCAGCCTGTCGCCTGTGCTTTTCGGAGCCGCAACTGCGCGTGCGCAAGGGCAGCCAACCCGGAAGGCGGAAGAGCCAGGTGCAGACGGCGTTGGCTGTCGGGGCGGCGAGGATGCTACCCAATGACTTGATGGCGCAGGGAGGGCGGGGCTAGGCCCGCAGTCACTAGACACTGCTGAAGTGGAAGATGGGATGAAGAGAAATTCAATGGCTCTTCGCGTCACCATCCTCCGGCCCCGCGGAAGTTAAGCAACGGAGAGGCGGGCCTAGGACCGGAAGCAGGAAGGAGGGCGCAGGAAGCTGGGCTCCGCCGGCAGTCTTGTGTCGGTCTGTGGTCTGTCAGTCCGGTGGGCAGGATGGAGAAGTTGCGGCTCCTGAGCCTCCGTTACCAGGAGTATGTGACTCGTCACCCTGCCGCCACGGCCCAGCTGGAGACGGCTGTGCGGGGCCTCAGTTACTTGCTGGCAGGTGCCACTCTGACCTTTGACCCATACCTTCAGGGCCCCGACCTCTGACCCTCCCCACCGTCTTCCTCTGCAAAGTCGTAGTGGTGACGGCTGTACTTGGGAGGCCCTTTCTAGGATCCCGTCGGGCGCTGGGAAGGGTCATCTAGGGACCTCAAGTCAACAGGGTAAGACGCCCGCTAAACCACTTCTTCGTGCCTTCTCCCCAGGTCGCTTCGCCGATTCTCATGAGCTGTCGGAGCTGGGTGAGCCGGCCCCTGGGGTGGGTGGAGTGAATGGCTGACTTGGCTCGGGCCTGGGCTGTCGGTACTTCAGCCTGAATTGGACGAAGGTCCGCACCCCCTGCCCTGGGCCCTCGGTGTCTCCATGGTGTGGACTGGCCTGTGCACCTGGACTGAGTGGTCACCCCCAGCCGCACCTTCCTTGCCTTTACCCGGTTAATCTTCCCCAGTGTGCACCCAGGTGGGTGCCGACCGGTGCAAGCAGAAGAGTGAGGTTGGGAACCAGTCCTCCAACCCAGATCTCTCCAATTGCAGGAGCCCAGACTGTAAAGACTGCCCTGTGTGTTTGCCCAGCGCGCCCTGGGAGTGAAGGCCCCCAGAGAATGAACTGGCTTTGAAAGAAGGGAGGGAGGGAATCGAATTTCAGGGACAGGCTCAAGGGGCAGCAAAGGCTGGGAGGTGCGGCCACCCAGTGGGCGGTTCCGGGCCCTGGATGACCCGGGCTGCCCTGCAGGGCAGTAGTCAGCACAACCCTGAGGTCCACTCACTCCTGGCCCCATGTGGGAGGGCTCCCAGGAGGCGGATGGAGAGGCAGGTTGGTGTCCACATAGTCTGTGGGTGGCCAAGCACAGGTAATAGGTGAGCCACCACTGCAGCTCTGGGGTGAGGGTGACAGGGGCGGCTGCCGAGCGATCCGCTCAGAGCCACGCTCCGCCCCTCAGTGTACTCCGCCTCCAACCTGCTTGTGCTGCTCAACGACGGCATCCTCCGGAAAGAGCTGCGGAAAAAGCTGCCAGTGGTGAGGACCCCGCCAGGGTCGCACCCCCTGGGGGGGGGATCTTACAACGGAGCATGCCCACCTGAGCCTAAAGAGCCCCACACCGGCTCGGCTCATTGGGTGACACGTGGACAAGTGTCTTTGGGCCCGGTTTGAATGAGGAGAGTGAGCTCCAGGCCACCAGTCTGGACTGGGTATTTGAACTTAGCCTTGGGAAGAGGGACAGTCCAAGGGACAGTCCAGAGGAGCCCCCAAGGGGAAGACCCTGGACCCTGGGGAGACCCTGAGCCCCTGGCCTGGGTCCCTTGCAGTCGCTGTCCCAGCAGAAGCTGCTGACATGGCTGAGCGTGCTGGAGTGTGTAGAGGTGTTCATGGAGATGGGAGCCGCCAAGGTGTGGGGCGAAGTGGGCCGCTGGCTCGTCATCGCCCTCATCCAGCTGGCCAAGTAGGTCGGGATGGGGGGTGGGGGAGAGTATTGGAGGGGGGGACTTGGTGTCCACTACAGCTGGTGCTCAGCAGGGTGCCCTGCCCACTCCCCACGCTCCCTCCCCTAGGGCTGTGCTTCGGATGTTTCTGCTGATGTGGTTCAAGGCTGGTCTCCAGACCTCACCCCCCATCGTCCCTCTGGACAGGGATAGCCAGGCGCGGCCCCAGGGTAAGCCTCTACCTCACTTGGGGGGTGGGGGTTGGTGTGAAGTTCTCGGTAGGTATACCGTGACTGTAGTCACACCCTGCCCCATATTGTACAGAAAGGGACAACAGAGGTTAGGGTCGGAGCTGGACTTGGGATGTCAGAGGTCAGAGGTCATTCTGTGGGTAGCAGCTAGAGCGGACAGAGCGTGGGCAGGAGAGGGGGGTCCAGCCAGTCTCCCTTCAAACCATTGTACCTCTGAGCCCTTCTTGTGGCCTTGAAAGGACCTTGCCCCCGCTCGGGCTGGATGCCATATGCCCTGCTCCATTTCCTAGGGTGTACAGTCTCTGGCCAGTTCTGGGTGCTCATAGATGCCAGCTACCAAGGGCCGGACCAGGGAGGGCCAGGCGGGCTGTAGATCGCTCTCCTGTGGACAGTCCTGTGCTGAGCCCCGCCAGCTGCCTAGTACAAGTTCTTCCGCTCCGGCTGAGCCAGGGAGCACAGTACCTGTGTTCTCTGCAGGCTCCCTGCGCTCATGTCCCTCTGACAGTGGCTTCTGTGCATCCCTGTTAGATGGTGAGCCCAGCCCTGGCAGCCAAGAGCAGCCCTACGTGGGGAAGCGGTCTAGCCGGGTGGTGCGGACTCTCCAGAACAGTGAGTGCAGCCCAGCCTGGGATGAGGGACGGCTCCCCAGCCCTGCCGGACGCCGCCTCACACACAACTCTCTTGTCGTAGCCCCGTCCCTGCACTCCAGGCACTGGGGTGCCCCCCAGCAGCGGGAGAGGCAGCAGCTGCAGCAGCAGCAGGAGCTGAGCGCCTTGCCCACGCCCCTGGGGCTGCAGGAGACCCTGGCAGAGTCTCTGTACATTGCCCGGCCCCTGCTGCACTGTATCCTTGGTGCAGGCCTCCCTGGGGGCTGCAGGCGGTGGTGGGCTGGGGAGGGGGGCCAGCCACCAGGTGTGCTGGAGACCTCCTTGACGCTGTGGCTGTCAGTGCTCAGCCTGGGCCTCTGGGGCCAGCGGTCATGGGCACCCTGGCTCCTGTCTGGTGCAATGGACGTCACCAGGTGAGCTGGGGCCTGCTCAGTGCCATCCTCCCTCCTCTGCATCTCCAGGACCCTTGCATCTGTCCTGTTATCTTGATCATGTCAAAGCGAAGGGTGATTTCATGCCCCTCCAGGGCTGGGGCCCATAGATGGGGCTGGATTGGGCCACCCTTGCCTGCTCTACCCTGGGGAGCTTGGCTGGGGCTGGCCCTTGTCAGGTGGCTTCTGCCCTGACCATGTCTATCCCCACCTTCAGCCTGAGCCTCCTGAGCGACCGGAGGGGCCTGACGCGGAGGGAGCGGCTGGAGCTGCGACGCCGTACTATCCTACTGCTCTATTACCTGCTGCGCTCGCCCTTCTACGACCGCTTTTCCGAGTGAGTGGGAGCACCAGCCTTCTTGCCCCCCTGAACATGCACAGAGGGCTGCTGGACAGGCGTGGGCCCACCAACAGGGAGGGTGGTGGCGCTGGTCCTCTGCATCCCCTAGCCCCATCTCACCTCTGCCACCAACTAGTTTGACTTTGCCCGACTCTCAGAGGAGGCAGTTGAGGCTCAGAGAGGTCGGTCCCCTCACCAAAACCATTCACCAGGCCAGTGGCAGACCCGCACCCTAAATCCATGTTCTCACTGGCCTGTCCTGGCTGTGCTGAGTACCACCCCGCCCCCCAGCCTGACACGTGAATGACCAAGAGGGGAGAAGGGTGCAGGTCTCCTGGGGGCCTCCCCAAGACCAGACATCCACAGAGGGGGCCCTGCACAGTGGCTGGGATTGTGAGACAAAGCCCTTGCGTAAAAGGGACTGGTCTGGTACCTGGAGATGCATTTACCCTGGTGGTGCTGTGGATTAGGCGCTGGGCTGCTAATGACATAGTCAGCAGTTTAAAGTGCACAGCCCGCTCCTTGGAGAAAGATGAGACTGCCTGCTCCCGTAGAGATGTACAACCTCTGGGGCCCTGTGTCGGTCACTATGTACTGGCATCAACTCATGACAGTGGGGAAGCCATGGCTACCTGACCTGTGTTCTCTGTGAAGCATCAGGAAGCATTCTGAAACCTTCTTTACTATTGTTGTCAGTGCTGTGGGGGCCATCAAGTTGACTTGGCCTCACCATGACCGCATGTGACAGTGGACTGTCCACGTGGTTCCCCTGGGCTGACATCCTCATGGAAGCAGCCACCAGGGCCTCCTCCCACCTAACAGCCGAGTTGCCTTGAACCCCCAACCTTCTGTTAGCAGCAAAGCCCAGGACGCTCACATCGTTGACCCCTGCCAGACTGGGGCGTCCCTCGGGCAGTGTCCAGGCTGTGTAGCATTGCTCCTCCGGGCAGGCCCTGGGAAGGTGTGCTGCTGTGGTCTAAGCAAGAGAGGGCGGGCCCCAGGAGACCGCGGTGGGAGGGACATCTGAGGGGACGCCCTGAGAAGAGCAGCCCGGGCTGGGGCTGGGGCGGAGATGGGTGGCTGTTCTAGCCCACAGCCTCTAGTCAGTGGTCAGGGACTCAGACCCACCAGTCCGGGATCCTTCCTCCAGGGCCAGGATCCTCTTCCTGCTCCAGCTGCTGGCAGATCATGTCCCTGGCATTGGCCTGGTCACGAGTAAGTGTAGGGCAGGCTGGGCAGTTCTGGGGGGTGGGGGGTGGGGGGCGGGCCTGTCTTCCTGCCTCTTTGGGTGGGGTAGCAGTCCTTGGGCACGGATGGGGTGGCTGGAGGTGGGCTGCTGTGGTGGGAACGGTGTTCAGAGAATGGGGTTCAAGCCTTCCCACCCTGGTGTCCTGAGAAGCTGTGAGGCCATGGCTGTGGGTGATGGGTTGTCTGCCGGGAAAGGGCCTTCCAGTCTGCTCTGAGGACCCACAACACTGAGGGCACTGCCTGTAAATGGGGCAGAGGCCCCACATACGGGTGGTGGCTTGCAAGCACCTCCATGGAGCAGCTGCCTGGGCGGGCAGTGCTGCAGCCCTGCATCCACCCGCCTCTCTCGTTGCAGGGCCGCTCATGGACTACTTGCCCACCTGGCAGAAAATTTACTTCTACAACTGGGGCTGACAGATGCCCTGGGTGGGGTGCCGGGAGGGCAGGGCGGCATGGGCTGCTGTGGACCAGAGTGGCTCAACCCCTGGTCTCCAATAAAACTGACTCTGGCCATGCCCAGGCATGCGGCCTCTCTGTGCCCACATGCAGGGCACTCAGCTCTGGCTAGGCTCTGTGAGCAGCCCTGATCTCTACCAGCGTATGCCCTCCAGCATGGTGCCCTGCAGCCCACAAGGCCACTGCGTCGAGACCACAACAGGACTGGGAGCCGGGCTCCTTTAGCTTCCAGAAGGCGTTCAACACTCAGGACCCCAGGGGCCTAGGAAGTGGAGCACTTGTCTCAGCAGCTGCAGGGCACACTGCGCCCTCCCCGGTTCCCTCCACAAACGAACCAGCCTGTGCCTGGGCAGTGGGCTAACAGCACCCAGCTGCCCCCCACCCCACCAGCCCCAGTCCAGACCTGTTTCTGCACTCACCAACCTAAGCCCTGATGCCCGCACGCACCTCGCCCTTAGGGGAGAGCAGACTCTTCTCCCCTGAAAGGACAGCCCAGCCCTGGGGCTGATGGGAGGGGCCAGAAGCCTGAGTGGCACTTGGGGAGAGCCAGTGGGGGCAGTCATGGTGTGAGCTGGCGGCTCCCTCACCCTGCAGCTTATTCACAGTGGGGTGGTCACCTCTGCCTTAAGCCACAGGACAAGCTGTTGGGGAGGTGGGAGGCACCTAGACGGGGTCCCACTCACCTTCCCACACTGCCCCCCCCCCCCATGGAGCTTCTAACCAGAGGTGGGTGGGGCTTCAATCCTGAGGGCTGTGGAGAGCCACCCTCCCTGCCCTGACATGGCTGCCAATGAATGTGCTGGCCCTCCTGGCAGGACTGAGGAGGCAGACCCCTCATTGGGTGCCAAGTGCTGTCACTGATGAACGGAGGCGGCATGGGTAGATGCCTGCCCTATGAGCCTGAGTGATGGGCCACTACATACTGGGGCAGGGCTGTCGCCCAGGGTGTCAGGCAGAGGAAGATGCTGTGTGGGGGAGTGCCCCGTAGAATGAATAGCTGGCCTGGCTGGAGTTTGGGGGTGTGACTGGGGAGGAGGGTGCACTGGTAGTGGCGCTGTGGGCTGACAGGCAATGGCAGCTAGGTGGGGAGAGGAGGTAGCTCAGGCAGTGGGACCCTCACTGGCTGTGGTCTGACAGTGGCTAGGGAAAGGAGTCCAGGGCGAAGGGCTTGGGATGCAGCAGAGCTTGGACACCTGGGTTCTCTGCGGGGGCAGTGGGCTGTGAGAAGTGGGTCCGCAGGTTGGGAGGACAGGGCTGACCGGGTCAGCTGGAGCCCGGGTATGTGAATGAGGCGGGAGACTTGAAGAGCAGGCACCTCCCTGGTGGAGGCCAGTGACTCCACCGCCTGTCTGAAGTCCTTGGGCTCAACCCTCGACTTCCAATCCCCTAAAGCCAGCGACCGAACTTCTGCATCATTGTACGTCAGACTCTGCATTTATTGAGCTCCTGCTAGGTATCCCATTCGAGGACTGAGCATGAACTAGGCCTAGTCACTGCCTTCAAGCTTCCGCTCCAGGGAGCAGGTCCAGGGCCATGCCACTGGAGGGCACACTCCGACCCCAGGTGGTGGGAGGGAACTGTGGCAGCCCTGTTCCAGGCTGTTCTGAGCTGCATGTGCAGAGGGGCCACCAGCAGGGTGGGAGGGGAGGCATCTGCACAGCCCTCTCCTGGTGGCATCATGGGGTTAAGTCGAGCACTGTTCAGCGGGCAGGCCCTGCCAGGGGCAAAGGGGGTGCCAGAGCCGGGACCGCAGGGCCAGGAAAGCTGCCGAGGGAACAGCCGGGCTGTCTCCAGGTAGAACGATAGTGACGTGGGCTCCAGGCCTCCGGTGTGCCAGGCCTAGTTAGCCACATGATGTGCACTGCCTCCCAGGCAGAGACCAGCCAAGGGCAGCACCCACCCAGACTGCCCACCTGCAAGGCCTGCCCTCGCTCCCAGGGCCGCGGCGCTAGGCAGGGTTTCCTTTGACCCCTGCAGTCTCCAGAGTCGAGGAGCATAACCCCTCGCCCCCGTCCAGTGTGGCGGCCTGCAGCCTGGCCCCTGACCCGGGGCCCTTTGTGAGGTGGCCCCGGGCAGCAGGTTCCATCCGCTCTGGGGGAGGGGCAGACACCAAGAACCCTGCAACAAGATGGTTCTCGCCATGCTGGGGGCTCTGTACCCCAGGGCCGGGCTGAGCCTCTTCCTCCTCTACCTCGTTCTGGCAGCCGCACTGCTTCGCCCCCAGCCTCCGAGGTAGCGTCCACCCTCGAGAAGCCCCCGCCCCACAGGGATGCGGCCCTGCCTTTGGGGACAGAGCTGAGCACCCTCCACACGTCCCACAGGTCTCAGCGCGCTGTGCCCGAGGAGTTTTCGGGCCCCCTGGAAGTCTCCGAGCCGATCTCGGGGCTGGTGGACGGTAGCCTCTTTTGCCCTTTCCCCTCCCTGGGGGAGGGCCCGCGGCCAGCCCTGAGGGTCTCCTCTGCCCCGACAGCCCACTTCACTCGGCGACCCTCTCTCCCTTCAGACTACGGGGTCCGACCCAAGCACCCCTGGCCTCGAGGACCACGGCCCCTCCTCTCCCGAGCCCAGCAGCGCAAGCGCGATGGGCCGGACATGGCGGAGTACTACTACGACGCCCACCTGTGACTGACCGCAGCTCCCTATAAAGCTATTCTGCGCAGCAGCAGCCTCGCTTCCTGGGTACGCCTGCGCAAGGGGGGGCGAGAGGGGCTCCCCGAGACACACCCACTGCGGTCCACACAGGAAATGGCACTTTAATCATGTGGCCAGGGTGACAGGGCCAAGCTGGGGAGCCCCGGCTGGGACAGGTCGGGCCAGTCATGCGCCCACCTCTCCCGCCAGGCCCGGGCCCTGCGGCAGCCGCCCATGCCCCGCTGAGGTCCTAGGCCTCCAGGGGCCAGCATGCTGGCGAGAATGGAGGGTGGGCTGGGGCGAACATCCCGGGACCACCAAGCGACATAGCTGGGCACAGGGCCCTCACCTCCGTGGGATGCCACCCCCTTCCTGCAGACTCCGCAGGTGGCGGCCAGGCTCGGGGCTCTTCGGTTGGGGCAGGGGCGGGGTGGGCACTTGCAGGTGGATGGTCAAGGCAGGAGCCAGCAGTCCAGCCACCTGCCCAGGCACGGGCTCGATCCCTCTGATCCGGGCATGGCTGGGCTTCCTTCGGGCCAGAGGCCTGGCTCGGTCCCCTGCCCCTCCCAGTCCGCTCCCAACCCAGGCCGCCTGCTCTGACCTCCACAGACGAAACTAATCCCGTATATTACAGTAAATCATTTGCCTCTCCCTGTGACCCCCCACCCCACCCAGAGCCGCCCGCCCCCACTCCTTTGGCGGGGGCAGGGGACACCCTCCTCAAGAGGGCCAGCTCCCACGAGCAGCTGGGGTCCACTCCTGAGGCGCCTAGCGGCGGCTGCTACTCCAGGTAGATGTCCTCTGTGGGGCAGGTGTAGTCCACGAACTGCTTGTAGAACTGCTGAAAGGCCCTCCTGGAAGGCAGCAGACAGGGCACGGTGACCGGGGGGCACCCGCGGTGGGTACCCTCAGGGCCCTAGTCTCCCCACTGGGGCCGCTCGGAGCTCTGGGAAGTGGGTTTCCTGGGGTGGGGGTGTCCTCTAAAGGAAGAGTCCAGCGGCTAAGGCATCAGGAAACCCCCTGCCCATCTCCTAACGCCCCTGCCACCCTCCAGGGTGCTCCCACGCAGGGGCAGTCAGGAGGCCGAGGGGCGGAGCAGGGCGTGAGTGCGGCTGCACTCCGGGCTGGCCTGGCAGGGGACAGGTACGCGTACCCCACAGACTCAGCCAGGACTTTGGTGGACTCTTCAGACACAAAGACGTGGCAGGCGAACCGGTGGTCGGCGGGGTGCTTGGTGATGAACCCAAAGTACCTGTGGAAACGATGTGCTGTGTGGGCAGGGTGAAGCGGGGCAAGGCCCACCCTCCGCTCCAGGCACCCTGCCCCTCCCATCCCACTCACTTGTTATTCTTTGGATGGTATCCACAGAAAGAGATGTTTTTCAACTGGAAAAAGTGGCTACATTTATTCCCCTGTAGAAGTGAGAAGAGAAGGCAAATGTGGCCTTCCTGCCTACAGGGGAGCAGGCTGGGCGAAAAAGGACCCCCTTTGGGGCAAGCCTGGCAGGCTGCCTGGGGAGCCAGGGCGCAGGACCAGCCAGTCACCTTGGCCTCCTGGGAGTCCTCGGCCTTGACGCCGATCTTCACGCCCCGCACGCTGATCTCCAGGACGCAGCTGGAGGGCGGGTTAAAGTGCACTGTGAGCCGACGGGTGGTGGCAATCTGTGGGCATCCGGGCAGGAGGTTCGTCAGGCACATCCCTCTGCCAGAGGATTGGGCCCGCGGGCCCCTCCACTCCCCCCAAAGTGAGATGGGGCGTGGGCAGGGGCTCTGGACACCTTTTGCATAGCGGCACAGAGGACGTCGTTGCCCTTGTGATAGGGGACCTGGACCGAGCCCAGGAACTTCACCCAGAACTGGTCCACCCAGTCGCTGCTTTTGGCCAGGGCTGCAAGGCAAGAGACCAGTGTGAAAGTCGGCGGGTGCAGGGGGTGGGGGAGGCCCAGCTGAGGACTAGGGTCAGGCATATGGAGAGGCAGACAGCAGGGGTGCCACCGGCCGGCCATGCTGTCACTGCTGGGCTGGGCCTCACTTTGCTCCACTGGGAAATGGGCATGCGGGTAGACCCTACCTGCCATGTGCTCGGGCTCCTTGGCGACCTCGATGGCATAGTAGGCGGGAAAGACGCCCCGCGCGCCTGTGCGCATGTTGTAGGCCTCGTACCAGTAGTCCTCAGCCTGCAGCGCCACCAACAGCGGGTCGTCCACTTCCAGCTCCAGCTCGTCTTCGTGCCGCGGCACAAACCTGCCCCAACCAGGCACGTGAGGACGGCCTCCTCCCCGCACCTGCCCTGGGGCACCCGCTGTGTGTCTGTGACCATGCTGGCCTGTGGGCGACCAGGGCCAACCTGAACCACGTGCTGTCCGGGGCTGGGAAAGAAGTGAGCGGAGCCACTGATGGCAGTCAGGGCGCCCACTGCAGCAAGCACTACATGAGGGCGTGGGGTAGACATCTGAGGTTCTGCCTGCATTCCCGTGCACCTGCGCCTGTTCCGGCTCACTCCTGAGGGAGGGCGGCGCGGCCTTACCTGAAGATGGCTCTGTGTGTCTGCTCCTGCTCCTCCCCATTGATGGTGCAGGAGAACAGCCCGAAGGACTCTGCACCTGCGGGCAGGGCCGGGCCGGGCGCTGAGCCTCGAGCCTCCCCTGCACGGGCACCCCCACCCTGGCCCCGGGGTCCCCGGCCCTACTCACTGGAGGAGCGAGAGCGGCCGCTCATGAAGACGTTCAGGAACTTCTTGGAGAAGTTCACGTCGGGCGTGGTGTCCTCGGAGAGGCAGGCGGGGGGCCGGGGCGGGGGGGCCTCCTCGTACTCCTCCCCAATGGCCGACTCGTAGGGCGAGGAGGCGGAGGCACAGTTGTCATAGACGGTGGCCGAGTCGCTCTCGTCGCTGTAGTCCTCAAAGCAGGGCCGCAGGCTCACCAGCTCCAGCTGGGCGTGCTCGTCTACCACCAGCGTGTACTTGATCGAGTCGTAGGACAGGGCGCTGGTGTCCGAGCTCAGGGAGGCCCGCGGGGGCGGCGGTGGCTCCCCCAGGCTGCTCCGCCACGCTCCGCCCGGGGGCTCGGCCCGCTCGGGGGATGACAGGCAGTCGAAGCCCTCATCCTCTTCGCTGATGGACGGGTGCGGTCGCCCCGCAGCCGAGCAGTAGGTAGCTGGATCCGGGTCAGAGCTGACGGACATGCGACTCTCAGCTGGCGGCAGGAAGGCTGGGGCGGGCTCCGAGGGCTCAGGGGGGCGCTGCACCGGCGTCAGGTAGATCTCCTCCGTGGCCTCCAGCCGCACGTCCGCCTGGTAGTGGATGCGGTCTCGATGCGAGTGGCCCCGGCCACCAGGCGGGGCAGCAGGGGGGCCGCCTGGAGGGGCCATCTGGGTGGCCGCGGTGCGGCGGCAAGGGCTGTCAGTGGAGGTGCCGCGGTCCTTGGTCGGGGCAGGGCTGCTCTGGGGGGGCAGCTCATCACTCAGGCAGATGTGCTCGTGGGGTGGTGTCTGCTCCCCTGGAGAGTGGACAGGTCAGGGCTGGCCAGGCCGCACCCTGACTCCCGGGCCTCCACTCCCAGTACCTCCAGTCCAGAGTGGAGACCAAGCTGCCCCTGGCAAAAGGCTCCTGGCAGGTTCTGGGCCAGCCCACCCACTCAAACCCTGATGACCTGTCTCTTCCCCCACCACTCAGCTCTAGGTCACCCCACCCTGCAGCAGGACAGGCAGCACTAGGGTGGAGGGACAGGTAAGACCCAGGAGCCTAACTTACCTGTCTTCAGAGGGGACGAAGACCGTGACACGCGGTCCTGCCAACTGTGCTTCTTGCCCAGAGAATTGTTATTCAGCGTGTCCTGTGCAGAGGACAAAGGGCCCTTGTGGCACAAATGGTCAGCAGTGCCGGGCACAGGGAGGCCCTGGCCCTGCCCCCAGGGCCAGCCCTGGGCATCGTGTGACCCCCTTACTCGCCACAGGTCACCCTCTTTCACCCGCCTGTGGTGCAAAGCAGGAAGGGCAGCAGGGCTGCAGGCGCCAGATGGCCCACCTTCCTGATCCAGGGAAGGTGGTCATTCCAGAGCTAGGGGGGTGGTGTGAGGAGGGGGCACAGGGAGGTGTAGGCTTCTCTAGGGATCCAGCCAGCCCTTGGCCCAGATGTTGAGGGCTACAATTCTAGCTCCTGTTAGAGACAAGGGGACCCCTGCCCAGACACCCAGGGCCTGGGGCAGAGACACCCTGGCTGAGCTGGACGGAAGCCCATGGAAGGAGGGTCTTCCCAGCAGCTGAATGGGAAGAATCACTGATGACAAGGCCACAACATGGTCCCCAGGCTGAGTAGTGACGGGCAGTGTGGCCAGTCCTCTTGCCCCGGGATCTCCTGGGCTCCCAGTCCCACCACCTCAGCCCCATGGGCCCCCCACAAGGCTCCCTCCAATGAGTCCCCCAGGAACACCCTCACCAGCTCCCACAAGCCCTCACATTCATGAGCCTGCCAAAACCCATCCGAGAGGATGCTGGGAGAGAGACCAGCCCCAGTCCCTGCACCATCCACCATCAGCCCCGCCTCCCGGGGGGGCCCCTCTATCTCCTCCTGGGCCAGGCAGACAAAGGGCCCCAGCGGTGCTCCCACCCGCTGCTGCGTCCCCTTGGCATCCAGCCAGGCGCCAGGGCCCCTCAGCCGCCAGTACAACCAAGCAGCCCCACCCCACTCTGGCCTTCTGGGAGCTCCCCAACTCTCCCCAGTGTCCCATGACCTTCCCGACAGCTTCCTTGCACTGCAGCCCAGTTTCTGCCCCGCCTTCCTCAGGTCCAAACACCCTAGAGGGGAACCCCTTACAGCCTCAGGTCCCCAGCTCCAAAACCACCCGCTATCTGAAGCCTCCTCCACTGATCTCCCATCCAGTCCTTCCACTGTGCGCGTCAGCCCCGTAACCCTTCCAGCCAGCTGTGCCCACCTGCCCAGGAGCCAGCTCCCGCAGCTGCCCTTCATGCGGCTGCCCAGGCTTGGGGACCCTCCCAGTGCCCATGCTAGGGCGGGTCGGACCTCCCAGAGATGTTCAGCACCTCCACACCACCTCGGCCGGGCTCCGGGTACCGCCCCCTCCGCCGCGCCTCACCTGAGACCGCGGCACCTGCGGGAAGAGGTTGAGCGTGGTGGGCCTCTTGGGTCGGTACGTGTCCCCGCTGCCCGGGCCTTGGCCCTGCCCGCGGGGCGCTGGCTCCTGGACCAGCTCAGCCTCCGGCGGTCCAACACCCGGCCGCCGGGCCGCGCGCTCCTCGTCGTCATCGTCCTCCTCCTCGGCGCCGGGCGTGTCCCCCGCCGCGTCGATCAGGTCCATCTGCAGCATCTCGGCCTGCAGCCGGCTCCCCGCGCTGCCGCCGCCCCCAGACAGCAGCCCTGCGCGTGGGGCCTGCGCCGCGCGGAAGAAGGGGTGTCAGGGGGCGGGGCCTGGGCGGGGCCAGCCCTGCGCCCTGCCCCGCCCGCCGCCCGGACGAGTCCATTCTGCGGGCGCCAAGAGGGAGCAAAGGGAGCGCAGCCGAGACCCGGGGCGAGGCGACCGCGGTCCACAGCCTCTGCGCGAGGCCGCGTCAGGCGCCTCCCCCTCTGCCACCCACTTCAGTGCACGCCTTTGGTCGCCCACACCGCTCCCCACCCCAGGCCCCCCCACTCCAGATTCCTTACGCTCTCCCGTTCCCCGGCAACGGCTGGTGACCTCACCCGGTTGGTAAGCCGAGCCCAGAGTGAGGTCACCGCTGTTGCTATAGGGACGGGGGTCGCTAAGGAGTGCAAGTCCCGCTGGGGCTGGGGGATTAGCATTTGAAGGGGGCCGGGAGGAAAACTGGGGACAGGGTCTCCGCGGGGCGAGACGGCCGCACTGCGGACAGGGAGGGCCTGAGAGTCACTGGAAGATGCTGAGCGGGAGAGCGGGAGTGAAGGGCACCCGCCACCTCCGGAGTTGGAACACTGTTAGTAAAGACAGCGCCCCCGCCACTGCTTCACCAGTTGATTGGGACCCACGCAGCCACCAGCCAGCTTCACAGGTGTGGCACGGCTGAGCGCCACGCGTAGGATGGCACCTCTGGCGGGTGCTGCCCCAGAGCCCTGCTGGTGGAGGCGAAGGCCCTCCCCATGGCGTCGCTTGTGCAGGTTAGGGGGTGGAGGGAGTACAGTGCAGGTGAATGGCCTGAGAGCCCACAGTAAGTGGGTCCTGCCTCTATCCCATCCTGCTCAGGCACAAATGGAGGGCTAGAGGAAGAGGGCCTCTGTGTCCCCTGTCCTGGCAGGCCATGAGCACCGTGCAGGAAACCAGCTTCCTTGCTGCTCTGCCCATGGCTAAAACACCAGCGCCCTGTCTGGGATCGCTCATGGATCCTAGGAGGCAGACTGCTCCATCCTTCTCCCAGGAGTTGCTCCGTAGACGCCAAGAGCTTCGGCACCACCACACCCCTCCGTTTTTTGCTGCCCACACTCCAGAGGAGCCTACCACCCGCCTAGGGCGAAAACCTAACCCTGAGCTTCCCCTAGCCTTCCACTTCCTGGCCCCTCCCTTCTTCCTGCTCTGGAAAGACAGAGTGGGGATCCCCATCTCAACCAGGGTTCCCAGCTGCAGAGGAACATCCTCCTCCAGGTAGAAGAGACTCTCAGCCAAAGACAAACCCCAGGGGTGCCTGGCGAGCTTCATGTTGGGAGACACTGGGGCTGAGTGGCCATGCTGTGGTGTCGGATGGTGCGCCACGGTCAGCAGTTGCAACTGTTCCAGGGACACCCCACTCTCCCCCAAAGCACTACAGGGCCCATTGGACTCTACCCCACTCTGCGTCAGGCCCTGTGCCAGGACCACTCCGAAAAGGCGTGAGGGCTCTGAGCTTCCCCTAACCCCAACCTGAGTCCTTACTGTCCTGGGCCTTCAGACCACCCCCTGCCTCCATCTGCCTGACCAGTTAGGGCTTCCTGCGTGCGTCTTCATGAGAGTCGGTGCTATGCAGACCCCGAGAGCCCCCAGGGGCCCAGGAAGGGGCAGACCCCTATTCCCACCCATCCTGCACCCTGACTCGGAGGCTCCTGGGAGTCTGTCCTTACCCGTAAGGACAGGGCATCTTTGCACTGCAGGCTGATACCACACTCATCGGTGATCTCTGAGAGGTCTTCGTCCTCAAACTCTTCCAGGCTGATGTCATGGGTGAGCCTGCGGGGGAACAGGAGGCCAGAGTGACACTTCAGAGGGACCGATGAGCCTACTGACATCCCCTCCAGATCACCGGCCCCAAAGATAGGACTTGGGGTCCACCAGCGCCAGTGGCTCACAAGCAGGGAAGTTTCTGGACCGCACCACCAGGCAGTGAGAGGGGAGGCCCCAGGCAGCTCCTGAATTTCTGGCTGGGAGTTGCCTATTTCAATGCCAGCCGGGAGGCAGTGCCTGGAAGGCCCAGCTGGTCACAGCCTCAGCTCTGCCAGCAAAATGCCTCCCAGGTCAAGGCAGGTGCTAAGGCCAGTTTATCATGGAGAGCAGAGACCTGTGTGGAGATGCCACATCATGCTGGGAGTGAGGGGTTCCGGTACAGTCCCTGCAGGACTAAGCCAAGGATCCCTTGGGCTTCAGAGCGACCAGGCCCAGCAGCTCTCCCCTGGCCCCAGCCCTACCCCGCCACCGCCAAAGCCCACCTTTTGAGCCCAGGGAAAGCTAGTGTGGCCAGGTGGGTAGTTCCAGCTGGGCCTTATCTCTTCAAGCCCAATGTTTCCTCCTTAGCCAGTGTTTAGACCCTGAGGGACAGGCTGCACAAGCCAGAGTACCTCAACAACAGAACCCCAACGGGTGACACTGAATCACCCTGTCCCCGGGAGTCCAGCTCTGTGCCCCCATCCCAGAGTGCAAGGCTGTGTTTGCCACCACGGTGCCCCCTGGCCTGGCCACTCAATGGGGTTCAGTTGGGAGGTATAATTATGAAGCAGGGATGCCCATCTGAGCCATCCCACAACAAGGACAAGGAGAGACAGACGCAGAAAGAGGATTCGTTTGTCCAAGGTCACCAAGGAGAGGTGCTGACCCAGACCCCTGGGGGACCTGGGAGGCCCACACACCCTGCCTCTCCACAATCGGACCCCTACAGAGACCCAGCGCTCCCGGAAGCAGCCCCAGCCTCCCCCACGCGGCCCGCACCCCATACCAGCGTTCCCACTGGTCCTCCAACCAGCTGTCATTGTCTGGGCTTGACTCCATCTTCAGCACCAGCTGCATGGAGGGCCCTGCCCGGCCGGGGGGCTGCGGGGCCCCAGGACCACCCTCTCATGCCCAGGAGGGTAGGGGGGCCGGGGCGGAGGGCAGGGTTGGGACTTCTGGCCTCCACGGCCTGGGCCTGCCTCTCTGCGTCCTGCCCACTGCAGACGCCCGGGGAGCTCATTAAAAATGGATGGGCCGCGGGAGGCGGCCGCGCGGCGACCCAGGCCCGAGCCCCAGCTCTGCCCGGCCCAGCCCTCCGCTGCGCTGCAGGCGGCTCCCTCCCCCAGCCGCTGCGCTGCTGCCCGCCACGGCCGTGTGCCTCCCCCGCGGGATCAGGTTACCGCGATCGATGCCACCGGCTCCACCTGCCCTTCCAATGCCCCTGTAGGGGGCGGGGGTGCCCCCCTCCCCAGCCCAGGCTGGTAAGCAGATGGCAGAACTCTGGGATGTTTCCCCCTCAAAGCCAGCCCCTGATCTGCTTTAAAGGGCCAGCGCCACACTCAAGGTGGGGAGAAGGGGGGCTTCCGGAACCCCCCACGCAGGGGCACTCCATGTCCACGCTGCCACCAGCAGGATCAACTGGTGAGGATGGGCTGGAGTTAGGGCCTCCTGACGCAGGACCACCCCCACCCCCCCACCCAGTGCTTGATTCTTCAGCACCCAGGAGGGAGCTGAGGATGCAGGGGGCTCCCCACCCCAGGGAACAGGGGTGGCAGGCTGCTGGATCGGCAAAAAGCACCAGGGCTTCTGTGAGTCAGAACAGAACAGGCAGCCAGGGGCCTGGCCCAGGGTTTGACCATGAGCTTAGAACCTGCAGTCCAGGTGTCTGCTCCCAGCGCTCAGGGAGGAAGTGGGCGGGGCCATCAGGTGTGGAAGGGGCGGGAGGCTGGGGAGCAGGGCGTGGCCTTGCTTCCACTGGGACAGGCCTTGTCTCTGGCCCCAGGCTAAGGCCTAGGTGGCCAGCACTAGTGTCCACACCATCTGCCTGGATGGAGCCTAATCCAGATGTCCCCTCAGGTGCCCCCTGACCAATCTGCTTCCGGTCGCCCCAGGTCGCCGCTCGTCCCCACCTCTGCCCTCCATGGCCTCTCCACCAACCTGCCTCAGTCTCCCTCCCCAGGCCTGTGCCACCCCGCTGGTCACTATCTGGCCAAGCCTGGAAGACCCCAACCCCTGCCTCGGGAACCCAGCGGAGTGCCCTGTGTAATTGGCCCTTCACCCCTCGGGCTTAGCCGGGGCCTGGGCCAGGGCTTGGCATGAAACAGGGCTCTCAGCTGGGCTTGCTGGGCTCCAGCCTCTCTTCCAGGAAGCCCTTCTGGCAACTCGGAGCACATACAGGCCCTGGAATACACTCCTCATCCCCTCTCTCGGGTCACCATGTGCCCGGACACACCCTGTCAGAGAGACCCTTCCCTCCCCTGGCAGCTTCCATCCCATACCCTGCCGGCCCTCAATACCTGACCCAGCCCCACTTCCCCTCCCCCATCAGGCCTGTACCCTGTTGGAGGGCAAAGCTAGAGACCAACTGCATACACTAGGTGCTCAGCACATGCCTGGGTCCCCCTTCCACCCCCAAACCTGCATTGGCCTGGGAGTGGGGGCTTTTACACCCTCTGCCCTCCCTGAGACTGCGAGTGTGGGTAGGGAGGGGGAGGGTCCTCTTCTCTGCTGAAGTGGGACCTGGGTTACAGGTGAGCTTAGAAGGAGCTCCCGGGGCTGGTCAGGCGTTCCCGCCTTACCTGTCGGGGGCAGCGTGGGTACAGGGTGTCACCAGGTCTGGCTGGAGGGTCAGAGCCTGGAGTCCATAAGGCTTCCCTGCCCAGTGCCCACCTTCTTGATGCCGTGGTGTCACTTAGTCTGTAGCACAACCTTAGGGCACGGCTTGGTTTTGCCTATTTTTGCATGTGAGAAACACAAGGTGCCTCAGGCCTCAGTTTGCAGCCCCTAAGAGGAGGCCCCCTGAACCCACCTCCAGAGCACTGCCGAGGGTCCATGGGGAAGGGTGTTGGTGAGCTGCTGTGAGGGGTCTGGGTTCCTGTGCTTGCGCCTGACTATGGACCCCCACGTGTTGGGCTGCTAGCTGCAGGTTAAGCAGTTCAAAGACACCAGCTGCTCTATGGAAGCCCAACAAGGCTTTCTACTCCAGTTAACAGTTACAGCCTTGGAAATTCCCAGGGGCAGTTCTACCCTGTCCTTGAGTAAATGTGAGTCGGCACTGACTCAATGGCGGTGAGTTTGGTTTGGGGTGTTTGTTGCTGTTGTTGCTTTTAATTTTTTTGAATCACCTAAGGCTTGAATCCACCCAGCAGCAAGACACATGGGAGAAAGGCCTGGCTTTCTGCTTGCATAGAATCACAGCTACGAACGTCCTCAGGGGTAGTTCTACTGTGATGCCCCATGAGGTCAGAGGACTTGAAGGCAGAGGCCAGGTGAGGAGGTTACTGCCTCGAATGAAGAACTCACTACAAATTGGTCACGGGGCTCCCTTTACAAGGCCCCCCTAGGCCCTCCCACCCTCCAGAAACCTGATGATCTCCTCTCCCAGCCAGACCCCAGGAGACCTTGCAGAGGGAGCCAGGGCACCCCGGGCCCTTCCAGGGTGACATCACGCCAGCCTCATCCGCCCACCTGAGTCTGCTAGAGGTATCAGCAGCTTCCCTTCCCCGACTCCATCAACCTGAACCTCAGGCCTCCTTCCCGAGACCCGTGCTGCTCCTGGGGCTGTAGGGACCTCTCTGACCTTAAGCGTCTTCCACCTCCCTGCACTGACGACACTTCCCCTCCTTCACCCGCTCGCTACTTGTGGTCCTCGACACAACTCCTAGCCTGAGCTGAGCCCTGCTAGACAGCCCTGGACACACATCCCCTTCAACTTTTGATGTCTCTCTTGAGGCTTGTCCCTTGCCAGGCGAGGTCACATCCCCTGCTGTCCTGGTTCCCCCAGAGCAGCCCTTCCGAGTGCGTGGGGTGGCTTTCTGGCAGCCAGCCTCCTTCCCAGCGGAGTTGGAGGCGAGCTCGTGAGGGCTTATGTGGGAAACTGCTGGGCTTGCGCTGAGCCAGCCCGGACCTGAGCCAGAGGCCGCTCTCTCGGCCGGCCGGGTCCTGGCTGGGCTGTCCTGGGGAGGATGCCAGCTGGGTGAACACGAGTCCCGCCAGGGTGCCACCCAGCCACCTCAAGGCAGAGAACACCCATGGGCCTCAGCTTGCTTCTCTGTAGCCCTCTCAGTGCTGAGTCCAGTGGCGGCCACTGGGATCTTGGGGCATCTGTGGCTCCCCATTCCCCTATGCTCCCCCCCCAGGCCATCCTACAGCACCCGGGTGGCACATTCTACACCAGACAGGCCAACCTGAGCTTTTCATGGCGCTGGGCTTATAGCGGTCAGTGGCTTCTCCTGGCCTCCAGTTGATTGGGACGCCCACGGCGACCCGGAGTGTGGGGGGACCTGAGCTGTGCTCCACGGGGCTTCCACGGGGTTTCTCAGGGCTGGTCTCTCAGAGGTCACTCTCCAGGCCTTTCTTCCGAGGCACCACTGTGTTAGAGTGCTCACGGTCTGCAGCACCCAGGGACTCCGGCCTGTCGTGGGCCCTCAATGCTCACGAGTGATTTGGAGACCCTATAAACCCACCTTCCCTCTCCCGTCCTGACTGGGTTTCCCCTGGCTGCTACCACCCCACCGTCCAGTCTCCTGCGCCACATCTCCTCGAAGCTCCCGGCGCAGGCCGGCTCCTCCACCGCTGTGGCCACGAGCCTGGGCAGGACTGCAGGCCTGGTCCTCTCAGGCCACAGCTTCACGTGGGGTCCGTGTTGTCCAGAAGGAACTGCTGGAATCCTGAGCCTTTCTGGAGTGGCCCCTGGGGCATCACCTTGGGCTAGGATGCCTAGGCCGCCTGGGCAGAGGGCACAGGTGCCCTTTCTCTACCCCCAGGGCCATGTGGACACCAGGCTCAGGGTCTGTGACTGGGTCTGGAAGGCCGTTCCCCAACACATGCACCCTGTGGCCATGTCCCGAGAAAACCTGGGTCAGCCCCCAAATCTGAGCCCCGAGGGACAACTCCGGGTCACACGTGCACAGTCTGTTTAGGGACTTGTATGCCCACCGGGGTGTTTAGAAAGACTGGGCGTTCTTCTGCCATCAGCAGTTCAGTCTCGGAAACCCACAGAGGATGCCACAGCAGCGAGTTTGCCCACGTGGAGCAAGAGCTCTGCGAACCAGCGACTTCACCCTGGAGACTCCCTGGAGGAGACACCCGACACAGGGGCCATATCTCCTGCCCTGGACGCTGCCCAACGGCAGGGGGCACCCGGGGTGCCGTCGTCCAGAATGGCTGGACGTTAATGTGGGGATGGACGCCTGAGGGATACGAGCAGAAAGCACACTGTGTGTCCCCGGCTTCTTCCCATGATGCCTTGCCCACCCATAACGCTTACAGGGCACGAGGCTTCCGGGAGCCTGCTCTCTCCTCGAGCTTCCCCTGGGCAGGGGCCATCATATTCCACTGGCACTGACCCCTCCCTACCTGGCTCCTTGATCTCTGCACAGGACCCATGGGTGCCCCGAGTCACCCAGAGCCGGAACCACTTATATCTCCGGTGGCTGGCACACAGCAGATGCTCCACCCAGCTCCTGGATGAAGACAGGAGGGGGAGGGCCAAGGTCCCCGGCCATGAGGCAGCCCTGGAGGGTGCCAGCCACCGGGGCTAATTGTTTTGAGCAGAGTCTATAGAAGAATCCTCAAATCCTCACCCAAAGGGGGTAGAATGTGAAACAGAAGCTCACATTCTTGGTGGAAGCCAGTCTGGAGCCATCCTTGGAGGACGGAGCTAAGCCCCCAACACAATCGCTTTGAGATGGTCTGTGAGCTTCCAACCAGGATGGTTCCCTGAAGACATCTCTGAACGACAAAAAAGTATCTTCCTAAGTAAAGTACCTGTGTCTACTTTGAGCTCTTTAAAGAATGCCCTACTGAGATCAAATGGACAACAGGAGCGTGAAAGGCTAGACGGGACGCGTCGGGGGCAGCGAGTGTAAGCCAGGGGCAGAGAGCAGGTCAGAGAGCGCTGATGGGGAGTGCGTACCACGTGAAGGCTGTAGCCGGTGTCGCTGAGTCGTACTCATGGAAACTGCTGAGAGGGTGTGTGACTGGGTACATTTTGACCACAGAAAGTGTCCAACCCTGGACACTAGGGTGGCGAGAGCCCTGGGTGTGGATGGTAGCAGTGGGCCAGGCAGCAGGACCCTCTGGGGCCCCAGCGTGTGGACGGGGGCACATTCCCAGGAGTCCGCCGAGGCCCCACCTCAGGCTCTGCATGAGAGAATAAGTGACTCTTCCAATAGGGTCTCCCAGAGATCACCAGCCTCCTAGTCAATAGACCCCCAATGACTTCACACCCTGGTCTGCAAATCTCTCCTCTCCCCACAGCCAGCCCAGCCCACTGGCAGGGGCCTCTGGCATTCTCTAGGCCCTTGCCTCTCCCTCCACCCCGTCTGCCCCCCCCCCCCCTGCTCACCAGCCAGTCTCCACAATCTCCCAGCTAGCTGCCTCCAGCCCCCTCAGCCCTTCACCAGCAGTCCAGCTGCTCTGGCTCTGCTCTGCCTGGACCCTGGCTCGCCTGGCTGGCCACACCCACCAGACTGGGTGCACAACACACCTGCCCCAAGTCCCGCTCTCCCTGGACTCTTGACCCAGTGCCTCCCGACCCCACCCCACCCCCATCCTTTCCATCCCGTTCAGGGTCCCTCTGGGCCTGAGCAGAGATGTCCCTCCTCTACTTCCTCTGGAGACCCGTCTCTGACCTACAGTCTGCCTTGCCTTCCCTCTGTCTGTCTCCCATCTACAGGGTCACCAGGTGAGACTGCCACACCCCTGCCTGTAGCTCTAAGACATCGACCACCAGCGCAGCCCAGCCCAGGACAATGATTTGTGGATTTTGGGAGGGAAGGAGCTCCAGGCATCGAGGAGGAGGAGGCCTCAGGGTCCGCAGTGAAGCCTTCAGTCACTAACTGAAAGGTGCCAGGTTCAAATACAACCAGGGGCATGTTGGAAGAAAGGCCTGGCTGTCTTCAGAGAAGATTGGCCAGGAAAAACCCACAGGGTGCAGTTTCCCGGGACAGGCTCTGGCGGGGCTCCACACGACTGATGGTAGTGTCTGGGCGACCCTGGAACACAGCCTCTCACTCAGCCCTGAGGTGGGGCTGGGCAGCAGGAAGAAAGCCATGGGGTGTTGAGGCCAGAGTTGTCTGTGCTCTCGGTAAAACCGTCCTACCTCTCGTGTCCGCCTGGAGAAGAGGGCCTTGGGAAGGGCCCTGGGGCACAGTGTTTATGTGTTGGGCTGCTAACCACAAGGTCAGCAGTCTAAAACCACCAGCTTCGCCTCCAGGGAGAAAGACAAGGCTTTCTACCCCCCTGAATTCCAGTCTCACACAGCCATGGAGGCAGCTCTACCCATAGGGACGGACACTCGGTGGCAGTGGGTTTGGTTTTTTTGGAGGAGGGCTCAGAAGAACGTATTTCTAAGGTCCCAGTTGGTGCCCACACCCCGGGCGGGCTGCTGACTTCACCGTCCTCAGACACCCCTGTCCTGCCCTGTCCGCCCCACGGACTGGCCCTCCCTTCATCACACCTGGTCAGCTGCAGCCCCCTGTGGAATCCATCTCTTCTAGAACCCGTCTCTTTTTAAAAAGTAACTTGTATCACGTTCATTTAGCATTTTCTTTTATTATGTTGTAAAGTGCAGGGCTCCTCTCTGCTTGCTTTGTTCTACAAGTTCAATAGCGCAGACGTGTGAGCAAGAGGATGTGAACTGCCTCCTCTGGCGCCACTCACGGCACCACTCACGGGAGAGCTGGCACCCCCAGCAAGTGCTTACTTAAAACTACCACCGACAAGCAACTCCTCCTCCTCCTCCTCCTCCCCGTGCTGCCCCCTGCCCCGCGGTCTCTCCTCCCATAGTACTGTCCTCCACACCCAGGCCTCTGAAATCGGACTGCCCAGGTCCAACCCTCACCCCGACCCTCACCCAGCTCTGTCCGCCTCTGTTTCATCCCCAGCAAACTGGGGGGCAGATGTGGGGGTGGGGAACAGGGATGCGCTCCACCCCCCCCACCCACCCCCCACCCCAACCCTAGCAGAGTGATGGCTCAGAACGGGCCCTGGCAGGACTCTTGCTTCTCAGGGATCAGTCCCTTAGGGAGATCTCAAACCCGAAGGTGTGCCGGGGCAGCCGTGGCCCAGTGACCCAGGGGTGGGATCCTCACCTCACACTCGGGAGCTCTGGGTTCGAGTCCCAATCAGCACGCCCCTGCGGTGCCACCACCCAGGTCTGTCTGTGGAGGCCCGTGCTGCCGTGATGCCGGCCAGATGTCAGCGGTGCGTCCAGACCGAGAGAGACTTGGAAGAAAGGCCTGACTGTTTCTGAGCGTCAGCTGGAGGGACCCCAGGGATTGCAGGATGGGTGCCAGAGCGGGCAGCACGCTGCCCCCTTGTGCAAAAGCTTGTCAAGAGTTGGGCCACAGGGTGGACATCTGGGACCCCAACATTTAGGCACTGAGCCTGCATGTCTTCTGGGAGCCGCTGGTGGGGCTGGGGGCCCACTCAGGGTAAAAGCTGCCCTGTCCACAGGGACAGATCTCTTCAAGCTCTGTGACCACGCATCCTGCTGTCTTGCCCCCACCCCACCCCCAGTCCTGGGGCTGCCCAGAGCAGGGGCCAATGAAGCAACCAACGAAGAAACCCACGCTGAGCCGGGGGAAGTTTAAGTCCTGGGGTACACAGCTAAAGATTATTCAGACTCACCAAAGAGGTCAGGGGCACGAACTGCCCCGTTACATGGAGCTGGGCCAAGAGTGGGCCCAGGCAGCCTAGGGAAAGGGCAGCGGTGGAGGCTGCTGGAGCAGGGGGGCAGGCCCCTCAGGCCAGAGACACAGCCAGCCTTGTCTCCACAGGCAGGCCACCATGTCCTGGAGGCCCAAGCCCACCCACAGCCTTTTCGAGTGCCACCACCCTGGGAACCCACACTCCTGGGCTAGCATCCAGGGCTCAGCTGCACACACTACAGCTTCCTTGACATTCTGCCTGCAGGGCTGGAGAGCCAGGGGCCAGAGGCAGGGAAGTGGGCTACAGCCTCGGCCTCTGCCTTTCACATGATCCTTCCATAAACCCCTCAATGTGCCCATCTTTAGAGTGGGCGGGCCAGCACCTATTCATAGGGCGGCCACTAGGGTTACAGAGGCCAACAGTGGGGAAGAAGCTAAAAAAGCTGGCAGGGGCCCTTGTTAGCGCGGACTCAATGTCCCGGGTCTCCTTTCCAGGCAGGGATGACTAGTAACAGGTAGGGCTCAGGGAGGCCAAGAATGATAAAGTTGGAAGAGGCAGGATTGGAACTCAGGACCTGGCTCCAGGCCCGCTACTCCCCTGCCCACAGCTCTAACCACAGAACTGGGCCTTGTGCCTCTGGTGGCCCTCCCCCTCCTCACTCAGTTCCAGGCCTCAGGGGAGGTTCCTGGGCCTGATGATGCCATTACAGGTCCCCAGAGGTCCTGGCCCACCTGAGGGCCAGGGAGCCAGCCATCTCCTGGTCAGAGGGGCTGGCGCCAGAGCCCAGCTGGGGCCTGGCTGTGGTGGGGGCCCCAGGAGAGGGGCAGGCGCCGCTGGCTCATGATAGGGAGAAACGATGGGGTTTGTCTAAGCCCTTCTCTTAGGTGCTTGGGCCGTGATACCCTCTTCTTCCTCCTCCCTTGCTGGGGTGGGAGTTTATCCCTCCCCCAACTATGCTCACACTTCAGTCCTCTCAAAGCCTCTCCTGGGACTAGTGTGTGTGGGGTGGGGTGAAGTGGGAGGCTGGGTGAGGCGCTCAGGTCAGGTTCAGGGTGGGTCCTCATCCCAGTAACCCCCCCACCCCGTCTTTGGTTCCTCCCATGTCCAAACCAGACCACTGGGCCTAGGACGGGGGAGGGCGGCACTGCTTGCCCAAGTCCACAGAGCGTCCTGACAGTGCGAGGTCTGGGGCGTGGACCCATCGGGCCAGGCAGGGTGGAGGAAGGACCTCTGACGCCTTCTAGCACCAAGGTGCCTAGGTGCCCCAAGAAACCAGTTCCCAGCCTGCCTCCACCTCGGTTCAGTAGCTGCAGGACCCGGCGCAGGTAAGCCCCGCCGGCCGGCCTCCTCCAGGGTCGCCGCCCGGACCCCAGGTCCCGAGGCGGCACCGCCCCCCCGCCCCCGCTCCAATTCCCGCGCTGCACCAGATGGATGCAGCAGCCAT
The DNA here is from genome assembly GCF_050624435.1 of Tenrec ecaudatus. Classification (NCBI taxonomy): domain Eukaryota; kingdom Metazoa; phylum Chordata; class Mammalia; order Afrosoricida; family Tenrecidae; genus Tenrec; species Tenrec ecaudatus. The sequence goes on from NC_134533.1 coordinate 24,845,111, forward strand.
CAGTCTGGCCTGGAGGTGCAGGGGGCCTCTGTCCTGGAAAGACACCCGTGGCCACGCCGCCTGGGCTCCCGCCGTCCGGTGTGGGTGGCGGTGAGGCGGTGAGCGCAGTCCAGGGTGAAGGGCGCGGCCCCGCGCTGGGCTTGGGTTCTCACCTGAAATTGGGAGGCGACGCGATGTGCAGCCCCAGGAACGGGGAGGCGGCGGGCGGGGACGCGGCCCCCCCGCGCAGGCCGCCGCTCTCTCGCTCCGCCATTCTGGGGCCCAGCCCTGGCCATCCGGGCGGAGCGCGGCGCGGAGGAGGCGCGCGGCAGCGGCGGCGGCGCGGCGACGGCCCGGGATCCGACTGGGCGGGCGCGCGGCGCACCTGCGCAGGGCAGGGCGCGGCTCCGGGCTGCACACCGCTCGCTCTGGCGAGCGCGCCCCACCGTCTAGGGCGCCCCGCCCCCGCCCGACTGAGCCCCGCCCCTAGCGCTCTCCGAGGTGCTGAAGCCGAGCCCAAGCCCCTGGACCCAGTCCGGGTCCCCCCTGCACCAGCTCCCCGCTGCCCTGGGGGCAGGCCTCACTCCTGGCCTTCAGCAGGTAACTAATGGTGGGTCTCTAGTCCCCAAGGCCCTGGATGGCTCCCCAGGGTAGACAAAGAGGGCGGTGACAGCAGGAAAGGAAGGTGGCGGAGGAAGCAGAGAGGTTCTGGGTGGGCCTGTGGAAGTGACTGCACCAGTGGCCTGCTTTTCCCACCTGTGAAATGGGGACAATTAACACCCCTCCCATGATCGCCTTAAGGTCTTAAAGCACCACAAATATGCTCTCAGGAAGCCAGGCACCACCTGCCCTCCTGTATTAGGGTCCAGCCCGGACCCCAGCCCTGTTCCGTTACCTGCACCCTGAGGGCCTTCCTGTGGGTTCTCTTCAGCCCCAAACAGCTACGAATGGTAAGGAGAGGACGGGCTCCACTGCCCCTCAATGTCCCTGACAGTAGGACTTGCCCAACATAGCCCCCTCCCTCAATTTCATTTCCAGTGAAGGCCCTTGCTTTTGCCCCTTCCCCACCCCCCCACACAGCTGGCAGCTACCCCTCTAAGACTTGGGGGCTTTGCCTGCGCTCCCACGGGCTGTCGTGGGTTACGCTGCTGCTCCTTCCGGCCCTGGCAGGTTTGGGCTCCAGGTCCACCTATTCTTCCTGCTCAGGCCCAGGTTTGGGGGGGCACAGTCTCTGGCCAAATCCCACTGGCTCCTTGGGCCAATCACAGGACCAGCAGAGGCTCTGGCCCACCCTTCAAAGACCGAGGGCCCCCCATGTGCAAACCTGGGCTGCCAATGGCTGTGTTGGTCCCACCCTGCAGTCAACCCCTCCAGCTCCAGCCACAAGGACACCTTGGTACCTAGGACTGAAGGCACTGCCTGCCTCTCCCCTCCCTGCGCCTAGGTCCTCCCCACAGCAACCTGCCACTATGTTGTCAGGCTTCTCCCTAGAGCATGTGCTTGTTACAGCGAGGCTGTGTGGGAAGGCCAGGTGTGTCTCTCTTCCAGAACCTTCTACTGAAGCACAAAGGGATCTTGGCCCCAGTCCCTGTTGAAGTCATATTAGGGTACCAGGAGCAGGGAGAGAAGGGCAGTCGTGGGTCTTGATGGCAAAGGGGCAGGGATGAAACAGCCCCCAGGGTCAGGTGCCTGCTTTCTCCCAGCCCCTCCCTTGTGTACGGGGCAGACATGGGCACTCCTAGGTCTTGCTGAAGCTCTGTCCATACCACAGGCGGTTGATATGGAGAGGCCCAGAGGCCCAAGCCAAGGGCAGGGTCTCTGGCCAGAGGGAAAGGAGACAGCCAGTATCCGGCAACTGCAGCTTTAATGTCAGCTTGGAAGATGGGCTGAGGGCCCAGAGAAGTGAGGCCACCCAGGTGTTACCGAGACACCCCTTCCTGGGCTGGTTTGGCCCTGTGCTCGCACTGCTGCGTGTGTGTGGCTCTGGAGCTGCTATAGGTCTGCCCACCTGGGACCTCAGGGGTAGGCAAAGCTCCCAGGCCTCCCGAGAGTAATCACGACACAGCTTCGTTAGCAGGATCAGATGTTTATAAAATAGGTGGACAGACGGGAACCATGGCAGAAGCCACCTTCCCAGCAGAAAACCCGAGTCAAGTGCATTTTGCCTGTGACCCTCTTCCTCGGACTGGCTCTCAGCACCCCAGGGACACCATCAGAGGGGACAGACATGAGGGCCCGAGGGCACTGGTTGGACTCCCCCCCCCACCCCGCCCTACTTCTCCAGCTCCAGCATGATGGCTTGTAAACGCTGCATGTGGACTGAAGCCCCCTGGTCACAGAGTACCCCTTCCATCACGCTCTGCCCCCACAGTGGCAGCTGGGGAGCACAGGAAAGCCTCTGACCCCATGCTTCCAGCCCCCACTCTACCCCTCACGTGCCTGCTCTGAGTGTGTGGCCATGGGACGTGTCCAATCATGGCAACATGCATACCCCAGGTGGGATCTGAAGGCAATTCTCTGGCTGAGGAAACTCGAGGTCCTTTGAGGTGGACCCTAGCTACGTGAGGGAGCTGGGAGCTGAGCGGACCCAGGGTTCTGGAGAGAGGACAGGGCACAGCTCGGGCAGTGAACAGCTCATGAAAACAGGAAAGGTCGTGGGGGAGGGAGAGATGAGATGCCCACAAGGCCAGCTCAGTGTCATACTAGAGGACACAAAACCCGAGGACAGGGCCTCTCAGCGCTACGTCCACATATGCGCACACACGTGTGGTTCAAGTGCAGGCCATAGCGTGGGAGGAAAACGGCCTTTGGAGACCACCTTCCTCCTCCTCACTCACTCTTTGTCAACATGGGGGGGGGGGTACACAGGCTTCTGGGTCACCTCCCCTGACTGTGCTGGGTGAGTCCTATGCTAGCCGCCCAGGCGGCCCAGCCCGGCACCTGGGCCCACTAACTCTAGCTACTGGGACTGCTGACATGGCTGCTTGGATGCTGACAGTGCAGGCAGGCCCAGGAAGCCTCTGGAACAGAGACTAGGGTGGTCCCTGGCTGGGGTCACTGGTGTCCTGGAGAAGACCCTGTCCTCCAAGCTGAGGCTTTTCTTCCTGGCACTGGACGAGACAGCCGCTTCAATGGACACACCACAGCCAAGGGTCTTGTGCCCTCTGGAGATAGCAGAAACGCTCTGTCCACAGCCCTGGCTCAGCCCCAGTGCCCGAGGAAGCGTTTGGAAGACCGGGACAGGAGCGTTTAAGATGAGAAAGGGCCAGGCCAGGAGGCTAAACTGGTCCAGGTCAGCCTGCAGGTCTCAGGTACCTCAAGACCCCATACTCCTGACAGGACCCAGAGGTGGCACTTCTCATCCTTGGCCTGTGAGGAGGTCAGGCCAGGGAGGCAGACAGATGGCTGGCGGGGCTAGCTCTTTCTCACCTCCGGTCTCCTGCTTGGCGCCCGCCCCTGCTCTACTGTAGCCCAGTCAGCGCCCAGGGGCGCAGTGTGAAAACAGACGCATGCACACGCACCAGGCACACTGCCCCTGCTCAGGCACACACACGCACACATGTCCTCGTGGTCTGTTGCGCTGGCTCGTCCGCAGGCTGTGCTCTGCTGCCACGGGGGCTGCCTGGCGCCCAGGCTCGGCTCAGGGAGCAGCAGGCCTGCAGCTGGAAGAGAAACACAGGCAGGGGATGAGTCGATGAGGCTCCCCTTCCTGGAGACACCACCCCTCCTCTGGGGCTGCTCAGCCTGGGAGCTGGGCACGGGGCTGTTGCTGGGTGCCAGTGGGCTGCTCGGATTGTGCCCGTGTGGCCCACAAAGGAGCTGCAAATACTCTGTGGAGGAAAAACAGGTCCTAAGTCCTGAGCCTACCCTTCGGAGCTTGGGCCTGAAGGGCCTGGTGTGAGCGTGCGTTGCTTCCTTCTCCTCCTGCCCTGGAGAGCCCAGTACCCGAAAGCCTGAGGACAGCATTTGGATGCTCAGGAAAGCCCAGCTGCCCCGGCATGGATTCCGACTTGGGCCTTAGGAGAACTCGCTCCAGAGGCTTTCGATGGCCAACTCCTTCAGCTGTCGATCGCCAGGCTTTGCTTCCTCTGCGCCTCTCTCAGGAGCTCTGGCGGTGGGTAGCTACACATGTGAACTGCCTGCCCCACACGTGCTCCTGAGAGCTCGGTACAAGCCTCCAAGTTAGGGCAGGAGAGAGAGGCGGCCCGGCTCCACCTGATTTCTCCATCAACCACCCAGCCCTGCCCTGTAAAGCCATACAAAGCGACTGGTGGGTGCGGCTCCTGGTTCTGGGGTCAGAATGTGAGAAGCAGAGAGGTGAGCCAGCGAACGGAGACAGCCAAGCTGCCCTTGGCACCCAGGAGCTCTGGGGGTACTTTAGGGTGTCCGATGCTTCTCCCCACATCATGGCAGGGAGGGAGGGCACACACAACTGCCCAAAGACATTCAAGTGCTTCCAGAAAAGCAGCTTCTATCCCAGCACACGCTGGGGCGAGCTGATGGTGGGAGGGGACGTGGGCGAACACTGGCCCTGAACCCTGCGTGTCGATGGCATCACTCAGCACATCACCGTGTTCCGGCCGAGGACAAGTGGATCACGTGAGCTGTCCTGTGCTCACATAATTGGACCAATGAGAAGACTGCTAGTGACTCAAGGCTAATGGAATCCTGAGCAGTCAGCAGCTTTGGGGAGTCTGGGGACCAGCTGCAACAATAGCCCTCAGGGGTAGCTTGTTTTTCAGCTTCGTGCATCTTGTGCTGATGCTTCACTGAAGCCAGATGAGTAAGTGGAACCACTGAGCTCAAGCCACGTTTTGCCTCGGGATCTGTTTGCTCTGTGAACACTGTGGCCGTGGAGAGCGCAGGGCAGAAGCGTTAGAATCAGCTCCGACTGGACTCACGGGACAGGCAGCGCAGAAGCAACCTCACAGGGAGCTGGGAGCAAGTCCTCGGCGGGTGGGGGGACTCCTGTCTGTGCTCCACACTGAGCAGAGTCGAGGGCCAGGCCCCTGCCTCCTGGGATGATCCTCATCTGCTGGGCCAGGCGACCCCTCGCTTTGTGGTCCTGGCTCGGACGGAAGGCCCCGGGGCGACCCCGACAGGGCTGCCCAAGGAGCTCCTGTTCTCTGGCCAGGGCTGCACCAGTCGGAGACTTCCCACAGTCACTCACTATTCCTGTCACCCCCACGCACAGGGTTGCTGGCGCAACACGGGCAAGACGCTACTATAGCCTCTTTTCAGTGAGGCTGCTACACATGTGGAGGTCCAGATGCCACCAGCGGCGCTCCTTCCCCTCCGGGTTTCTGAAGGCTATGAGAGCTGCCCATGCCTGCTGGGAGGAAGCTGCAGCCCTGGCAGCTCCGGGGCCCCATTGCCACTGGAGGACAGGGCAGAACTGCCCACATGGCCTCCAAGACTAAGCTCCCTGCCACATCTTTTCCTCTCCCAAGGAGCGGCTGGTGGGTTCGAACCATGGACCTTTTGGTTAGCAGCCAAGCGCTTCACCACTGTGCCCCCAGGGCTCCAAGAAAAGCCCTGGCAGAGAAGAATCACATGGCAGCTGTTCAGAGGCAACAGCCGCTCTCACAGCGTCTGTGAAGGCGACAGCCTGCAAAGCCTGTGGGCAGTGCCGCTCTGCTCTGCCAGTTGGAATCGACCAGCAGGAAGCCCGAGGAGGCGCCCTAAGTTTCCATATGCCGACCGACACACTTTGGGCGGCTCAGCAGCCCCAGCCTGTATTACTTGGGAGTCCCTGCCACACCCTCAAACCCAGCCAGCCGGCCCTCTGTACCCTCGGGGGGGAGGGGCAGCCCGAGGCCTCCTGCTGCTTCCCAGATACCAGTTCCCTCACCCCCTTCCTGGCCCCGCACACAGTGCTCCTGAGCTCCCACTGGGGTCACCAAAGGGCTCCCCTGCCTGGCATGCAAGGCCTCTCTGGTGAGACCCAACTGTAATCCATTTTAGGCTCTTCTCAGAGAAGAATGACATCAATACCCACAAGCCTCAGCGCTGCCAGGCCCCACCTGGCACTTTCTGCAGGCACTTCCAGCTGTCCGCCAGGATGCACGCTTCATGACCACCACGGCAGGATTGATACGGGGGCCTCTGGCCTGGCCCAGACGATGGGTCGTGACTTTCAGTGGGAGACCCTTGAGGGAGCAGCACCAGTAACCCCTGGACACTTGTCCGAAATACACATTCTAGGGCCCCACCTACTAACTCAGCTGGGAAGCACAGGGCTAAGGCAATTCTAACCACCCAACCCCCACTTTCTACTTGGAGGTGGACGTGCCACGCAGCTCTGGCTCAGGAGACCTGCAGGGGTGGGGTGGGTGTTCTGGGGAAGCGTTTATTTTCTTCAGAAAGGGTGTGATGGTTAATATTAGCATCACCTTGGCCAGGCTGTGATCTTCAGTGGCTTGGTAGACCCGGGATCGAGTGTTCTTCCACAATGGAACAACGTAAGCCTCTCCCGTGTGGTGGCTCTGATACGCGCAGCTAAGCAGCTGGGAGCCCGTTTCTTGATGGAGGTGAGGCCAGTATCCAATATCCATGGAAGGTCTGGCCAAGCTTGGCCCACTCACTCTCGACCCTGCAGCCAATTTGTCAGCCTCTGGCCGTCAGCTCTCAGGCTGTGAACCGACAGCCTGCCTTCTGACCTGCTAACTTGGGCTTCCTAAGCCCCCTCAACCACATGAATCAGAATTCGCTAGACTGACCCTGGACTGGGATTGGCGCCTCCACTCGCGTCAGCCTAAGACAAAAGGGAGCAAGGCTATCCCCACAGCCCGCCCTCAGCCCCAAGCTTTGCGGTCGGCCTTCTTAGGCACTTTATTTTCTCATTTCTCTATTACAGGTGCAGCCTCTTGACTACGTTTCCTCCTTTGAAGAGGCGGCCCGGTGTCCCCTGCACGGCTGAGCAGAGCTGACGGGGCTCTGCCTTCTCCTCCTGCACTGCAGACGGGATCGGTGGCCAGAGCTCTGGCAGCCGACCCGCGACCGACCGTGAGGAAAAGGTCAAGGCCAAAGGACGCTCAGAGAAAGGGGCTCTGGCACCGCTGAGTTCCCAAGCCGAACCAGTACACCCACCGCAGGTCTCTGGTCAAAAGCCTGCTGCCTAAGGTAAGAGACCCACATCCCTGAAAGCCCCCAGAAGTGTTGGTCACGTGACTTTGCCTGTCCCTCCTGCGGATGGGAAGAGACTGCCTCATCTGCGAAGACGAAGCACCTTCCAGGAGTTCCAACTACGATGCAGGGAACTACTTGTTCTGGTCCAAAATGCCTCTCCCACCCCCACTACCCAACCCCCTCAGTGCAGGCTGGGCAGCCTACCGAGCTTGCCGGCCTCTGGGACACAGGTTCCCAAACTTATTTGGCCTATCAGAAAATAAATCATAAATAAGTAAATAGAAGTTACTCAGTGTCTCCTGTCCCCTCAATTGAAAACTTCTGTACTAAGCCCTAAACCCAGAATAAAGTACAGGCAGGCACCCGCCTGCTGGCCCCCGCCCATCTGAGTCACACTGCGGTCTCCTTTTCCTGGTCCCCGTGGCTGTACCCCCTCAACCATTTCTGTGTCTCACACATCGCTGCCCCTGCGAATTGGCTGGCCACGATTTCAAGATGCCTTAGATTCTACTAGTTTACCGCACCACCTTGACCCTGACATGCGACCTGTTTACCGGCCTTCCCACCTGTCAATCAGAGCCTCAGCCAGTCAGCTCCAAAGTACAGTACAGAAGGAGGAGCGTGGCTCAGTCTCACCGCGCCCACCCGACACTCACCCTGATCTTACTGAGCTCACAGACTGCTTCCAAGACCTGGCCCCGAACAGAACAGAGAGCCTCGGGAAAGAGACGCCCCGGTCTAAGGCTGCAACTGAGAGGACACAGGGAGGGGCAGTGAGGTTCATTTCCCCCAATGCCTCAGAGGCCTTCACTCCATTTCAGGGGGCTCTTGAGAAAGCTGGGTACTGACAGAGCAGCCCAGGCTGAGGCCCCACTGGGTGAGGACCCCCTAGGAGCGTCTGCAAAGGGCCAAGGCCCTGGGGGAGGGGCCTGGGCTGAGCGAGTGGCAGCAAGGCCCTGCCTGCTGGAGGGTAGGTGCTGCCCTCCTCTGGCCAGCCTGCATCACACAGGAAAGGAAACGCAATGTCCCAGGGCCATGCCTCCCAGGAGCCCCACACAGGGGACCTCTGGGTCTTCGGGCTGCCTGAGACTGCCGTGGAAAGGCCAAGAGGCAGTGCTGGGTCTCAGTCGGTTGGCAAAGGAAGACACCATAAGGGAGGGCCTGCTTTCTCCCAGAGGACGCAGAAGTGAGTGGGATGGGGCTTCAGAGCAGGGACCCCTGGCCTGTGGTCTCGACCAGGCTTCCGTCTGGTTCTGAGTGTCTCAACCTGGGTGGCTCTCAGCTACTGGCCCAAAGGTTGACGATTCGGAAGAGGTGCCTCCAAAGACAAGCCTGGCAACCCATGTCCAGAGGTCGCAGCCCTGAGCCCGGGGCAGTTCTGCTCAGCACACATGGGGGCACTGTTGCATCAGAATCAACTGACCACCAGCAGCTTTGAGGCTGGGAGAGAGGTGGTCCCACTCCACCCCACCCCCACCTGCCCCCAGCTTGGCGTCTCGGGCACTTACCCTCAGACGGCCTTGCCCGGCGGCTCTGGCCTGGGTGCCTCGGCCACGCGGGCCCGTTTGCTCAGGTCCTCACCAGGAGGTGCCTCGGCTGCTTCCAGTTTGCGTTTGGGGGAGGTGGGGCCGCTAGGGGGCAGCCGTGGGCCTGCAGGGAAAAGCGTGTCAGAGCGTCACATACACTGTACCAGGAAAGACGACCCACGCTGTGCAGGGGCAGTGTAGCCGGCGTGAGGGGCCTGCTGGCCGACAGGACACCACTTGGCACGCCCTGCTGGGCCCACTGCTACCCTTCAGCAGGGACCTTCAAGTTGATGACCCCATAGGACAGGGTAGAACTGCCCCTGTGGGTTTCTGAGACTGTGAGTCTTCATGGGAGTAGAAAGCCTCCTCTTTCTCCTGAGAAACAGCTGGTGGTTTCTAACTGCTGACCTTGGTGCTCGCAGTCTGTTCTGGCTCACAGTGACCGACAGGGTTTCTGAAGCCCATCCTTCTCTGGAGGAGTGGCTGTTGAGTCTGAACTACCAACCGGCAGTTAGTAGGCCAACACCTACCCGCAGTGACAGCAGAGCTCTTTGACCTGCCCCAGAGAGGCCTGCAAAGGGAAGGCCCAGGCCTGCTGGCCTCCAATCCCAGGGACCCACGGCTGATGTGGACACCTGCTGTCCTCACTCTGAGGTGAGGGGCTCCCTCTGCAGCCCAGAGCCGCCGGCAGGGCAGGCAGGGAGAGTCCTGGCTGCCTCCCATTACCCATCTTCCTCCCCAGTGGAGGGAGGAGGTTCCCCTGCTGAAAGTCTATCTTCCTATCTACCTAGCCTATCACTGCTCTGACCCGACCCCAAGGCCCCACCCCCTGCGAGCTTCCCCAGGCCATTCCTCACCACTCCCTCACCGTGCCCTCCCACTGGGCAGCAGAGGGTGCTTTTGAAGATACCCCTCTGCTTCTGCTCCAGCCTCTGGAAGCCAAGGTCATCCCTGCCTCCCTGGTCCCACTCACGTTCGTTTCCCCCACAGCACTCGGTATGATGGCATTTTCCGAGGGCTGTGAACTGTCTGTCTCCCCCAGGAGGGCCTAAGCTCCATTTTGGACAGGACTGATCGGCTTCTCTCCCAGCACTGAGTGATGGAGGGGAGCCCTCACCTGCGCTGCTCATGCTCGAAGCCTGGCTCACGCTGGGCTCAGCCACCGGGTTGCTGAGGTCTTCCACGCAGGATGGGACAGATGCCAGGAGGCCTAGAGAGAGAGAGAGGCGAGGGGGCAGTCAGGAAGTGATGGGTCCAGATGGCACAGGGTCATGAGGCAGAAGGGGACAGGGGTGGGGCCGACCCATGACACTGAGGTGTCATCTCTGCTTCTTGCCCCCAGGGAGCTAGGTGGGGTCCCCGGCTGCTCACAGAGGCCCCTGTAGCGGGAGAGCTGCTGGTAGATCTGCTTCATCCGCTCGATGTTGAGCCGGCTGCTCTCGGCGTGGTTGACCATGGGGCGCGGGTAGTCCACGCCAATGATGCACTTGGCTGCCTTCTGGACAGACTCGGGGGCGTTCCAGGGCTCGTAGATGTAGTGGGAGGGGAACCCTTTCAGCTTGGGCAGGTAGCGCCTGCAGCACACAGCCAGGATGACACATCAGCACCACGGGGCTCCCATCCATGGGCCCAAGCCCTCTCCCCGGCTGGTGGGGTCCTCACCGTCCCTCACCTGATGTAGTCTCCGCTGGGGTCCGTGCGGCGGCCGAAGCCCACGGGGCAGTAGCAGTGGAAGAACTGCTGGAAGAAGGCGCTGCAGGACAGCCACATCCAGCTGCCCGCGTTCACGCTGAAGTCCGCGTCCAAGAGCAGCTCGTCAAACACCTGCGGGAGGGGCCGATGGGGAGGAGGGGTCAGCCTCCCTGGCAGGCCGCGGGGAGCTGAGGAGGGCCTGGGGCCACGGACACTCACCCGGACCCCGCTCTCCCAGCTGACCCAGAGGTCCCCTCGGGTGAGGAAGCAGGCCACGGCGTGCCGGGCCAGGTGGTGGATCCAGCCCTCCTGCCGCAGCTGGGTCATGATGGCGTCAATCCAGGGGAAGCCCGTCTTGCCCTCGGCCCACTTGGCCAGCGCCTCGGGGTTGCGGTCCCAGGGGATCTGGATGCAGATGGGGTTACCCTCCATGCGGTCGAACCTGGGGTTGGTGGTGGCTGCCGTGTAGAAGAACTCTCGCCACAGGAGTTGCCCAAACAGGGAGAGTGGGGGGGTGCTGTTCCGCTTCACCTGTGGGGGTTGGGGGTTCACGTGGATGCCCAGCTCTGGGCCCCACGAAGGCAGGCTCTCCTCCCCTAGAAGTGGCCACAGCCTGGGAGGCTGCAGACTGAACCCTATGCAGTGCCCAGGCCTGGCGCTGCTGCTGCTCGGAGTGGGGAGGGAGGGGAGGGGAGGGGACCAAGACAGGCAGGCAGGGCTTGCCTTAGGAACCAGGAGTCCACCCAGGACTGGCCCTGACCCTGACCCTATCTGGCTCCACTGCTCAGAAAGTCAGGGGCGTTTCCCTACTGGCAACGTCACATAGGCTCAGTCTAGCTTTGGGTGAAGAGGTTACACCTAACAGCCCAAATCTGGGGGGTGAGAGGGCCCCCCGCCACATAAATAACAAGTCCCCTGAAATCACCAGATGAGCCACTAAGTCAGGAAACGACACTATGGACTGAGACACAGGAGGACCTGCGGTGTGATGTGACCAGGCTGCCCCCCTCCCCCTGAGGATGGGTGAACACAGGACCACCTGCCTCTTCAGCCTGCACGCTGCCCCTGAGCAGCACCCTCCGCTCCTTGACTTGTTCTCTGGCTGAGCCCCTAGAGGCTGGGATGCTGTGGCCTCAGTCTGGCCTCCCTGCCTCTACCCTGAATCCTGGGCCCCATGTGCCTACGGTCCTCACCTTTTTGTACAGGTCCCACAGGCGGTAGTAGAAGAGGCGGCAGGAGAGGCAGCCGAAGCGCAGGTAAGGGCTGAGGCCCGTGGGGCTGGCCAGCAAGGAGTTGGCATTCATGCGCGGTCTCTCATAGCTGGCCACCCAGGCCTGCATCGGGAAGAGAAGAGTAGCAAAGGCCTGGAGCAGACTTCGAGACATGACTCCCAGATGTGGCCAGGTCTTGTCTTCCAGGATCCCAAGTCCTCCTCTGTCCCCTCTACTGGCACTTCCTGCCCACACTCCTTCCGGAGCAGGGCCTCGGCCTGTCCTCCAGACAAGCTCCTAACCAGGCCAGACTCTCCACTCCTCCAGCTCCTCCCCAGCCCACCCTCCTCCTAGGTGAGGCTAGTCCTTTCCAATGGGCGTTTCTTATGCCAACTGCTCATCAGCAGGTTCAAGTTAAGCGGAAGAAAATGAGACCACATTCCAAGAGCCCAAGTGTGGTCTTGGGACTATCCCACCTGAAATTAGGGACCATCTCAAGGGCAGCTTTGATGATGGAAGGTCAGACAGGTCGTAGGATGAAGTCAAAGACATCGTCTAGGAAGAAACCAAGAGGCTCATGAACGCCAGAAGAGAAAGGCCCTGGGACCCAGCCAAACTGAAGAAAGAGGAGGACAGACTGAAGTAAGAAGAGGTGATTTCAAAGGGCGGCTCCAAAGGACAAAGTCACATCACGAAACGTGCAAAGCCCTGGAGTTAGAAATCCACCCTCAGTTCACACCAAGTGACCGACGTGGGAGGCATCAAAAGAAGATGGGAAAGAACCTACCCTCGGCACCAACAAGAACTGGTCGCCGTCCAATCCTATCACAGGGAGAACTCCGCGGAGCTGCAGGAAGAAGCCCAAGCTACATGGAGGTCCCTGGCGAGAGGCAAGGCCCTAGGAATGGATGGTCTACCAACAGGGATGCCTCCCCAAACAGACGCCCTGCTGGGAGCACTCCCTTGTCCAGCCTAAGCAATCTGAAAGACAGCTGTATGACCAACTGACCATACGAGACCTCTCTCTGGACATGACTGGACAACATCATCAACATCCTGTGCAAGTACAGCTACACTGCAGAAAACACAAAACAGTTGTGAGCCTCTATCCACAGAGAACTGCCATGTGTCAAGGGAGAGTCAGAGGGGGCTGTGGCGAGGCCGTGGCTGCTGGTGTCAGCTGGAGCTGGGCTCAAAGTGGAAGTACTAGAGAGACGGCAACTTGGGTTTAATTGATTCTGCAAAGGCCTTCAACTATGTGGCTCGTAGTCAAGTGTGGAGACCGTTACAGGAAGAGGGTTCAGAACAGTTAACTGCTCGATTGTGCTCACGGTCAGACTGCACACGGACAAGAGGCAGCTGCGCAAACAAAACAAGGGTGCTTCCACTCGGGAAAGGGCTGCCTCACAGTCGGCCCCTCTGACCACCCTTGTCCAACGTGTGTGCTGAGCACATCCGCAGCAGCAGCTGGACCCCACGAAGAAGAGCGCGGCGTCAGGGCTGGGAGCAGGCTTGCTGGCAACTTACGACATGGAAGCAGCACGGCCTTGCTCTCTGAGAGTGAAGCAGCTCGGATGCTTCCTGATACAGACCACAGACTTCAGCATGGACATGTCTCCACACAAGGAAACAAAACTCACAGCGAGGCCAACATTATGACACATGAGGGACGTCTGAAGCTGCCAAGGACCTCATTGAACTTCAAGCCACAATCAGTGCCTATGGAAGCAGCAGTCAAGAGAGCAGACAAGGCATGGCACTGGGCAAATCTGCTGCCAACGACCATGCAAAGTGTTAACCCACAGAGATGTCACTGGGAGGACGAAGGCTCTTGACCCAAGCCAGGGCGTTTTCACTGGCCTCCCCTACATGTGGAAGTTGGACACAGAATGAAGAAGCCCAAAGAAGAATCGGAGCCTTTGGATGGTTGAGGTGAGGAAGAACACTGACTGTACCATGGACTGCCAGCGGAAGACACACCCGCCTTAGCAGAGAGGCAACCAGAAGGGTCCTGAGCAGGAAGATGGAGAGACTTGTCTCATGTGCTTGGGCACCAGTTCCTGCAGGGACAAACTGCTTCTCAGAGTCAGAGAAAGACCCTCCAGGAGGTGGAGTGTCAGACACAGCAGTGAGTGTGTGAGTGTGTGTGTGTGGGGGGGGGGGACGGGCGGGACCGAGCAGGGGTCACCAGGTGTCAGAATGCTCTTAAATGTGCCCGGGCCCCTTCCTCAAAAAAAAAAAAAATGTGCCCATGGTTCCAGGCCAGCAGCAGCTCCGAGGGAGAAAGGCTGGGCTTCCGGGCTCGGAAACCTACCGGGGGCCACTAGGAGTCAGCCTGGACCCACGGCAAGGGGTCTGCTTGCACTGGGGGAAAACAGCATGCTCATTCATACCCAGGTGATGGGGGTCACAGGATGCTCTGTGAGACCCACCCTGCACTGAGGACTGACACATGAGTGGCTGCATTCTCTACATCCCATGGCTAGATGCTAGGAACAAGAGTCCACACTAGGAGATCAGAGGCAACCACGTGCTTAAGTCTGAAAGGCCAGTCTGCCCGGCATGAGGGATTCTCATCTCGCTTTGTGCCAGGGACCACATTAACTGAAAGAAGAAAGAAAGTCACTGCTTGTCAGTCGATTGACTCGTGGCAACCCTGTTTGTGCCCCAGAGCTCTCTGGGAGGGGAGGACCCTCCGTGGGAAGGAGTGCACAGGCCCCGCACAGCAACTCCATGGCCACTTCCGTGCAGGAGCCTACGATGCAACCCTCCTGGCCGAGGGCCTTCCTATTTTTCGCTCTCCCTCAGCTCTGTTCAGCATGGTGTCTCTCCCCAGGGCCTGGTTTCTCCTGACCACACATCCCAGAGGACGTACCATCCAAACAATGTCAGCTGTAGGGGCAGGACCCGGAGCTGGCTCTCCACCAGGCCGAGAACCTTCCCTGCTCCCTAAGCCTGGAGGCAGTGGGATCTGGGAGGGGGTGTGGGGCCTCTTTCACTCCTTCACGGGAGGGGGGGGCATCTGCCCTGGAGGCAACACAGCAGGTGGGGCCCCATCTCTACACGCCACAAGGCAGCGGCTGTGACCTGGGGATCTGGCATGGGCTCAGGAAGAAGCAGCAGCTGAAGAAGGAGGGAAAGGTGTGGTAGAAGCTTCTAGTGTAATGTTGCACTGTGAGCTCAGGCCAGTTACTCATCCTCTGGAAGCCTAAACTTCCAAATCTGTGAGCCGGAGGGCGGGGCAGGCCCAGCAGGGCGGCCGGGAGAGGACAGGAGACAAGGCAGCAGGTGCCTGAGCTGGAAGCGCCCAGCCAATCGGCTGGACACAACAGCCGAGGTGGCCTGATGATTACGGCGGCAGGGCACCAAGGGCCAAGCATCGGCCCCCACATCCATGCTGCCTGGGCTGCAGAAGAGGGGGCGTACCTTCCGTTCCAAGTGCTTGTCCAGGCGGGCCAGCGCTTCTGTCTCCCCCCCTTGCCAGACAGCAGGGCCAAGGCCCTCAGTGGGGAACCCTGCGAGAGGAGGGGCTGGTCAGGGGCTGCTGGGGAGGACTCAGCTCATTGTCACCACTCAGTGATTAGTGCACGTGGGGCCCTGGGGCGCCGGGGGCTGAGGTAACCCCTCAGCTGTTCCTACGCCCCTCCTTCCCCACCCACTCCCTCACTACGGCAGCCCTGCAGAGCAGCCCTGGTTCCGGTCTTTACAGGTAGACTGACGACTGTGGTTTTAGGTGAGAAGGTCACCTTTGTCCCTCAAATTGAGGAGGGTGGATTTAGGGGCGAGCGGGAGGGTGCGGTCATGGCCCAAGGGGATGACGTCCCTGTGCACAGAATACTGCAAGTCAGGCTGGCCCTTGTGCCAGCACAGTCCAGAGGGGAGGCGTGCTGTAGAAACAAACAGGAAACCTCTTTCCGGGTGGGAGTACCAGGGGCACAAGGCCCAACGGTGACAGCAGTGGGCTTCCAAAGCTTTCTGGGACAGCGTGCATTACTGGACAAGGAAGGAAGCCACGGGGGACCCTCACTGGGTGACTCAGCCGTCAGGAAGGAGGCCCGGGCGGGGAGCGACTGGAGAGGCACTCACCCAGCTCCTCCAGGGAAGGCACGCCGTAGGTCTCGGCATGGTTCTCCGGGATCTCAGCCTGGCAGCTCTCCATCTGCCGGCTGGTCGGTGCGCCCGCCGGCTTCCTGGGCAGCTCCATGCGGCTGATGATGGCCTGGAAGCGCTTGTAGGTCAGAGGCGGCTTCTGCCCATTCAGCTCGATGATCCTGGGGACCCCAGAGTAGAACCAGTCACTCACAGGGCTCCCCAAGAGCCCAGACCTTTGAAAGCTTGGGGTGTGGGGGATCCTCTGGGGGCTGAGGGGCATAAGGGAAGCCACATCTCCATTTTACAGAGGGTGGGCTGGAGCAGGTGTTTCAGGGCTGGAGCAAGGCCAGGCTGAGCTTGGACTCCAGTCTGGGTCCCTCATGCCCCCTTGTCCACCTCTCGCTCATCAGACACCCTCCTGCTGGCCTTCCTGGTCCTTGACCTAGCTGCCCAAGGCCCAGGCCTTCCTTTCTACTTGAGTGGGAGACATGGCAGAATCTTGTGGGGAGAGTCACAGTGTCCTGTCCTGACTCCCATCAACTATAGCAAGGGGCTGACAACAGTTTGCCTACCACCCCAAGTCAGCCCCCAGGGTGGGATGCTGGGGTGTGTTTATGAGCAGAGGAAGCAGCTACCCTGGTGCGAGGAGAGCCAGGCTCCTGCGTGAGCGCCTTCCTCCTTCCCCCTCCCCTGGCACAGGGCAGGAGGAGGAGCTCTGCTCACAGCTCACATGTACAGCTGTGTGACCAGCCTGGCAGCCACCTGCCCTAGCAGGGAAGAGAGGGGGCAGGGTGTTCTGATGGTTGCTGGCTGGGCAGTGGAGGCAGCAGCGGGAGCCACTGGCAGGTGACAGTAGGAGAGGGTTGATTCCCAGTCTCTGAAAGCAGAGGCCCTGGTGAGGCCCACTGCCGGGGGAGAAGGCTCCTGCACAGCCAGCTCCGGGCCCTGAGCCACATGGACAGGCCTGGCCTGCAAACCCAGATTGCAGGGGAGCAGGAAAGCCGGGCCTATCAGGACGGCAGGGCTCACGGCCAGGGTCCTGAGGCCAGCCCATGGCACGCAGATGGACTGCAGCCACATTGGGGGCGGGGTGGGCAGGCCTGGGA
Source organism: Tenrec ecaudatus (assembly GCF_050624435.1). Lineage (NCBI taxonomy): Eukaryota > Metazoa > Chordata > Mammalia > Afrosoricida > Tenrecidae > Tenrec > Tenrec ecaudatus. Next base: position 24,861,845 of record NC_134533.1, read on the forward strand.
AGGCCTTCAGATGACTCTTACTGCCTGCCTCCCTGGGGCCCAACGCAGGCTGTTCACCTCTAGCTTTTGGAACACATCCCACCTCCTGTCCCAGGGGTCCTACTGCTGACCCTCTCCTCAGTCCTGCTCAGCGGGGCCCAAACCACCAACCCCGACTGCTGGGCGCCTGGGCCCCTCACCTGTCCAGGTCATAGAGGGTATGAGAGTTCTCCGTCACCACCTCCACACCAGCCTCCTTGGCCAGCTTCATGATGGCTGCGTCTCGCTCTTTCCCAAAGGGTTCAGAGTCATATTCAAAGGTCAGGCGGGTCACTCCCCATTCCTGTGGGGAAACAACCCGTTACGGAGGAGGCTGGCAGCAGCACTAACTTTACTGTGGAGGCAGTGGCGTGTGTGTGTGTGTGTGTGTGTTGGGATAGGGGGGATTGCCATGCCCACCCCTGGCAAGGCTCTCCCAGTGCTCCTCACAGCCGGCAGGCATGGAGCTGGCTTTCCTGGTAGCCTGGCCAGATGCCCTGGCGGTCTCCACAGCAACAGTCCCACGGCCAGTGGTAACCAGAGCGAATGGGCTTCAGCTCTCAGAGCAGGCGCCGGGGCTCGGTGAGTCAGATGGGGGTGGGGTTGGGTTTATTTCCTAAAGCCCTGCGTCATTTCGGGCGGCTTTTCTAGATCTAGCAGTGCTGAACGCTAGCTGGCCCGGAGAAAGAAGGGCCCAGAGGCCCACCAAGAGCCCCCGGAACACCGAGCCAGCAAGAGTCAAGCACCTTCCAGCTAAAGTCTCTGGTCCTTAGAGCTAGGAAGCCCCAGGCAAAGGTCTCAGTCTGCAAGGGCAGCCAGAGCTGTCACCATGGCATCAACTGCAAGGCCCCGTGGGTCCGAGCAGCACCGCCCTGGCATTCCCAGGACGCAGGCAGGCGGCAACATCTTTCCTGCTGGGAGCGGCTGCTAGGTCAGAAGCAAGAGCGAGCATGGTGCCACTGGGGCTCGTCAGGATGGCAGCAGAAATCATGAGCTGCACCTGTGCTCTGAGCCAGGTGCACGTAGGTCCTGTCGTGAAGTCCTCACCAGCACTCTGAATAACTCTAACAGGGGCCTGTCCGATGACACCTTCTGCAAGAAGCCCTGATGATCGCCGGAACCTGGCCTGTGTTCCTGCCACAGCATTTGGCACCGGGCCACCAAGATGCCGTTACTGACCCGGGATGGGGCTCCGGGCACCGAGAAGGGCTGAAGGACTGCTGCTTGGACCTTCTCTATCTCTGGCCCCGGAGGGGCAGGCCCAGCAGGAGCAGCTTGACAGAGCGAAGGGAAGCAACGTCTGTGTGGCGTGGTGGCCAAGGACAAACCATCCAGCTGGCGTCCTAGAGCTGGGGTGCCGATCCAACACGTAGCTGCTTGTGGCTGGAGGAGTCCCACCTGTTAGAGTTGCCACGGGCCTGGGCGGTGAACTCACGCAACGCCCTCCGCACAGCCTGCCTCTGCAGGCCTCCACGGACGTGTAGATTTAGGTGTGGGAGCAGGGAGCGGGGAGAACGGTGCAGCGTTTCCTAAGCCGCTGCCTGCCATAGACTCTGCTTTTGTCCGCCTTCTCCCCAGGGAGAGCAGGGGGAGAGGGTGCTAGCTTGGACAGGGGCTTAGGAGCAATCGTGTGCTGCGGACGATGACGGAGGCCCAGCCCTGGTGAACATGCTCTCAGCTCCGTGTGGACAGAGGGAGAAGTGGCTGGCCACCGGACGCAGCAGCAGCACTCCCTCCTCCATCCAGTCTCCGCTCACTCCCAGCAGCCCTTCGGGACAGGGCAGAGCTGCCCAGTGGGTTTCCGAGACTGTCGCTCTTTACAGGAGGGGAGAGCCTCAGCTTCCCCGAGGAGCGGCTGCTGGTTCCGAGCTGCTGACCTCAGTTAGCAGCCCACCCACACCCCCAGGCCTCTGCAGCAAACAGAGGGCTCCTCCATCGTTCTTCACAAAGGCTGAATAAAAAAACAAACAACCTCCCAATAAGCGAGAGGGGACCCTCGCTTTGCTGAACAGGAAACCCTGCCCTCAGCTCTGGCGCAGAAGGTGCCGACTGCATCGTGGCTTGAGCCAAGCACACTCGGAGGGAGCCGGCGGTGTCCAGGGTGGCGGTCCAAGTGGCCACGCCTGTCTGGCCCCATCAGGCAGCTTCCCAACCCCACCCTGGCTTCGCAGATAAGTCCCCTTGGCATGGCTTCCATGCCAGCATCCATCTGACTGACAATCTTTGCTCCTGAAGCAGCTGTGAAGCAATTCCACCTCTGCAACCAGATACCATGTCCCTGGTCTGTGGGGACCCTGGGGATCAGGCGCCGCCACCATCTCCCCTTGGCCGCACCACTCACCTTGAACAGCCGTGGGAACACGTCAGCTGGCTGGCCACGGACCACAAACAGACGAGAGTGTAGTGTCCTTAGACGTGCGTCCAGATCTGCCAGGGACTGGAGTAGAAACCTGCAGAGCCCACACAGGCCTGGTTAGTGGGGACACAGCCAGGCAGGGGACATGAAGCCCAGGGAGCTGGGGTGGAGCCCAGGAGAGATGCGGGACACCAGCTGCTAACCCCCATGAGCCTGTGGCCTGAGACACCGACTTCACCCAGTGAACTGCTTTTCTCACCTGTTAGTGCCAGTGTGAGAACCAATGGCACAGCACCAGGCAGGCGGAAGACATACCCTCCTCCCCGTTGTTTCTATGTGAACCCCAAACCCAGTCCCCCCACCGTCCCCACTGCCTTCTGTGCCTTCCGACTCCTAGCGACCTGACAGGGCTGTCCAAGTGGGGTTCTGAGGCCGGTTCACTCCCTATGGGAGCAGACAGCCTCAATGTTCTCCCGCAGAGTAGCCGGTGGGTTCAACCTGCCCCTCCACCATTACCCCACAGTGCCACTCCACCCAGCTGCAGGCCCAGTATCTGCCCCCTGCTAGGCTGCTGCGGGACGGTCTGAAAAAGCTGGCCGGTAAGCAAGGGCCCACGGTGGCAGAGAACCAGGAAGGTACAATTAGCAGAGAAACAGGGCTGCAATAAGTGAACTCACTACCATCGGGTTGATTCCGACTCGCAGTGACCCTGTAGGACGGGGCAGCACTGCCCCTGTGGGCTGCCGAGGCTGTGACTCTTGACGGGAAGAGGAGCAGCCAGGCGTGTGCAACGGCTGCCCGTGTGGTTTGCAGCCCATGGCGGAGCCCCCACACCCCAAGGATAGCGACAGCCTGGGAAAATCCCACCTGCCTGGTGTGACAGACTGCAGGTCTCTGGGCTGCGGGGACCGCTGCCACCACCTGGGCTGGGTCCCCAGTGGTTCCCCAGCACTTGTCTGGTAGGTAGGGGGTTCATTCTCCACCCCACCCCCCCTCCACGCTGGGCTCTGGCAACCAGCCCTCCCCCAGCTCCCCCTCCACACAGAGGACTCAGGTCTGGAAGAGTCCTCTTGATGGGACACTTGCACATGGGTGAGGGGAAGCTCAAGGGCGTGGGGCCAGGAAGGACCAAGAGACACCTTGAAGCACTGGGGGGGGGGGGGGGGGAAGGGCGGAGGGGTCACTGCTGAGCACCTTCAGTGTGTCAGTCTCATTTTCAAGCTCGATGACAAGCGGGCAGGGGACATGTGGGCGGTGGGTGGGGCCACGCTGAGTTGGGGCTACCCCTACACAACTCCTGCCAGCAACATTTTAAGCAGGTAACTGTCTGCTTAGAACATGAAGTCAGAACATGGCACAAAGAAGTCTTCCCGCCCACCCTGCCCTGCTTCCCCCAGGAGCCCCAATCTCTTCCCCAGAAGGGAACCGATGCTCCAGCCCACTGGTGCTTACTGAATCCTCTTGGGAAAGGTTCTTATCCTTGTTTTACAGAGGCCTGGGATCCCAGCTAGGAAGGGACGAAGTGCGGGCAGAAAGGTTGCTCGGCTAGGATCTCCCTTCTCTGGGCACATTCCCACAGCCTCGGGGGCACACCAGTCTGCAGTAGCCGGGGGTCTGGAGGGGCCCGTGCACTTGCATGGCCCTCAGGAAAATGCAGGCCTCAGGACCAGTGACCCGAGGCCTCTTCCCTTCCCTTCACCAGCTGCTGGGCCTGCACTCCCGTGGTGCTCCCTCCTGGCCAGGACACTGCATCATTCCTACATGCAGAGGCGGCCACACTGAACCACCTATGTCCCTGCCACTGACGTAGCAGACAACCTGCCACACAGACCCACCCCGGCCCTGGGGTGGTGGCGACCTGAGGCTCTGCCAGGTCGAATGCTGCTCTGTGGGAACCCACAGCCCTGCCCCACGGAGTGTGGCTTGTGACACACTGGCCGCCTCAAGAACAAGGAGACCGCTGGCAGGGTTGTGCTGGTATCTCCGGAAGCCTCCGCCCCTCTCAGGAAGAACAGAAGAGACGCCAGGGCAGCCGAGCCCTGAGCCCTGCCAGGTGGCATGCCAGCAGACAAGGCGGCGGTTCAGATTCCACGGCTCCAGGACCGAGGCTCCCGCTGCCCTTGCCATGCGGAGGGGAGGGGTCTCTTTCTTCACATTCCCCCTGACTGGGCCGGGGCCGGTCTGAAGCTGTCAGTAGGTTAGAAACGGCCAGAGCCGGGGTGAGCTGCTGGGGGCACTGTCCCTGGCCCTCAGTCACTGGGACAGGGGATTCTTCCTACTTCTTTGACTTGTTCTTTTACACAAGGACCCCCTTCTTTGACCAGACGGGGACAGCTGGGGCAGGAAGCTTCGGCAACTCAATGGTAACGATGACGGTAATAGTGTTTAAGGAGACTGACTGACAAGGAGCTGTTCTACTTGTTTAACCCACATTATCACACTGAACTCTCTCAGAGGCCGGTGAGATAGATACTATGGTTCCCACTTCACAAATAGGGAAACTGAGGCATGGAGCCACAACTGTCCCCCTGCTGCCCAGGGGCAGACACCTTCCGGCACCTTGTAAGGGGTTAGAGGTCAAACCCAGGTGAGGCAGTCTGGCTCAGAGCCCGGGTTCTGAACTGCTGGACCCCGCGGTTCCTCAAGCAAGGCTGAGGCACCAGTGCAAGCATCCCAGCCAGTTCAGGTGCCAACACCCTGGCCGCCAGGTCTGCGTGTCTGCGGACTCGGAGACGCAGGCTCTCAGGCTCCCTGCCAGCCCTCCAGCGTCCAAGCCAGAGTGGGAACTTGATCCCGGGTGAGATGTGTGCTCAGGGACGTTTCTGAAGCAGCGCTCAGGAACTTCACTCCTGGCTCCTGCTTACAGGTTGTCTCTCTTTGCCTTCTGTCCTGGGGTCTGTCTCCTCTAGACCCGCTAGAAATTCCTTCTTTCTGCAGGCCAGTCCTGCAGGGTTCCTCCAGGAAGCAGGGGCTCAGGCTGGCCGCCATAGGTGGCAGCAGGAGATGTGAGAGGGGTCCCAGGCACCCTAGCCTTCAGGCAGCTAGAGGAAGAGAAGCTGCTTTCAGGCCTGTCTGGGGACAGCTTTGTCTGTCAGCAAAGGCATCTGGGACACAGCCACAGCACACCAGGGCAGTATAGGCCACTAGGGCAGCGTAGGCAAGGCACCTGCCACTCCCTCGGCCAGTGCATGTTTACTGCAAGGAAGGGAACTCTAAAGAGAATGGGCCCAGGCCAGGGCCAAGGTGGGGCTGGGGCTTGGCAGTGCTGGGGCTGGGGCTTGGCCCGGCTGCGGCCGGGGCTGGCACCCTGCCACCTTCATGTCTGCTCTAAGCAGAGCTCACATGGCCCAAATTTAGAGCACACAGTCCTGGGTAGACAGACAACACCCCTACTTGGGTTAGAAGACGCGGCCAACAGAATTGCATAGGCCACACCTACCCAGTGGCTCTGTGGGAGGAGGACCTAGCTCCTGCCTCTGTGAAGATTAAAGAGCAGCAAGCCCAAGCCCAAGGCCACCGAGGTGATTCAGACGCACAGCAGTCCTACCTGGGCTTTCAGAGGCCACAAACTTTCATGGGAGCAGAGAGCCTCACCTTTGTCCACCAGAGTGGCTAGGGAGTGTGACCCCTGACCTTGCAGTCAGTCAGCAAACACTTAGCAGACCGCATCCTTGGGGCTCCTCTCTGCACAGCTGAGGTAGTTAGTGTATTGTGCCAGTCTGGCTGATTAACACAAGTGGGATTAATTGAAGGGCAGGGCAGGGCAGAGAGATAAATGGCTCTGCGAGCCTCGCCTTTCTTGTCTCTTGCTCTTTGATCATCAGACCAGTGAGCGGCTGCCTTGCTTGTTCTGTGCCTCAATTTACAGGCTACACTGCCTGTGGGACGCCTAGCCTGTGGACTGTGTCGCTGAAAGTTGAGGTCCCTTTAAGACCACATGATTGGAATGCACATCTCTGGAGCTGGGGACTGACGGTTGGTGACCTGCCTTGCTGTTTGCTGCCTGTTCTGGGATAGCCTAGCTCTCTCTACAGAGGACTACCTGGTGGCCCTCAAGACTTGAAGGACTGCCAGTGTCGCACAACTCTCTCACGGGAGTGAGTCACACTGAGCCATTTGTACTGCTTTATAATTTAACTGTTCATTTATTGTATTATATATCTATCTATAATTTAACAGCTCATTTCTCATGTTATATATCTATCTTTATAAACATATATATAAAAGCATCAGCAATCTGGTTTTATCTCTCTAGAGAAGCCTGTCTAATACAACAGGTTACAGCCCTGTGGGCTGTTCTGCTCGGTCACATGGGGCTGCTGTGAGTGGCACATGGCACCACCACCACCAGCACCAAGTCCAGAAGAAAAGGAGAAGCAACTCCGGCACGGCAGGCAACCTTCTGGTAAAAGTCCACGTGCCCTCTCCCACCCTCAGAGAGACGCAGCAAGAGTTGCATCCCTGTGGGGCCACCAAACCTCTCCTCAGAGGCCAGTGCCTTGCTTGGGCACCGTGTGACTGGCCTGGAGCAGCTTCCACGTCCCACCAGGAGACTAACATCCTCAGGTCCCGCTCACTGACCAAGTTCCAAGGAGCATCCCTCCCCTGCCCCCCCAGGAGCGTACCAGTGTTTGGTAGCCAGCACCAGGGCCCACTAGACATCCTGGGGTGGCCCCATATCACTCCAATGGCGAGTGCTGAGCGGAGCGAGGACCCGTGAGTGAACCTCCCGTGCGCAGGTGCACCCCAGGGCCAGTACAGAAGGACCTAAGTGGAGTGTGAGTGTTGTGGTCAGCACCTACCCAAGTCGAGCAGAGGAAGAGGGGTGATGAAAGAACGGCCAGCATCAGTTTTAAACCCAGAGGCTGCTCACAGCTTCCTGCGGGGGGAGTCTGCTAGTTGCAGCAAGTTTGGGAAAGCTATCGGGGTGGATGGCAAACTGATGTTTTAAAAAGCAAAGAGAAAACAGTCCTAAGGCTACTATAGCGGCAGTGAGCCCATCAATTTCCTGCTGCCTCCCCGGTGGGGCAGTATGGGTCAGCAGAGAGTTCTCCCCTCCCGTGCGGCCGACTGGGGCCTGCGTCCAGCCCATGCCTGTCAGGTCCAAACACTACCTGTCTGCAGGGAAGATCTGTGCCCTTCCGGACTCAGCCAGACTAGGAAGAAAGGCCCAGTGACCAACTTTCAATGAACCGTCAGTGAAAAGCCCATGGATCCGAGCAGCTCGATCCCACTGTGCACGGGGTCACCGGAGCAGATACATATATCTTGCCTTTCTCTGTCCTCTTTTACTCGTAGAAAGTGCTGTTCTTGGCTATTTTCATCCGGCTTCCTCTGCTGAAAACCGGTGGGTGGGAGTCAGTACAGGAGGGTACAAGCAATCACAGGCTTGGCCTCCGCTCCGGTTTGCAGATGGCTCTGGGTCCACCCTCCTAGGGAGGTTCCCCGGAGACAGCAGCTGCAGAGCTCAGACTGGATGCTGCCGCAGGAAAGCTCACAGACCACGCCCCGATCCAAAAACAGCCCCCAGAAGATTACACGGATGACTGTGGAGATGCAGAGGGGTGGCTCTGCCGATCCCCCTCCCTTCCGGCTCCCCATCCGAGCGGCTCTGTTGCCCCCTCCCTCTCACAGAGGACAGACAGAGGGCAGGGGTGTCTGTCCCATGCCCGCCCAGAGAGGCTGTCATATTCCATCTGTTCTGCTATCTCACCTAAACCACCCAGACTTCCTGCCAGTGCCCCGCTCTCTGGGGCCCTTTCTGCCGCTCTGCCGCACAGCAGAGCTTTTAAATGACCAACAAATGCAAAACCCAGCAAGACCCAAGAGGACGAAATGGAGGGCAGGGGAGGCAGGCAGCAGAGCTCCCCAGGGGATGCCCACATGCAGCCGAGATGGAGAGGCGGGGCTCTGGTGCCATTCTTCTAACCATGCTGGCTTAATTGTCCCCTCTACACAGCGGTACTCCAGGAGTCCCGTCCTGACTCCTTCACAGGGGTACCCTAATATCCCCTCCCTTGCGCAGTGCCTGGCGGACCTGACCCCACGGCCACTGGGCCTGAGTCCAGCTCACAGCAACCCTATGTAAGATTTCCAAGATTACGTTTTTATGGGAGCAGACAGCCTCATCTTTCTCCTGAGGCGCGGCTGGTGGGTCTGAACTGTCAACTGGGCGGTGGTGAACAGCTTACCGCCTGACCCTGAGAAGTACAGTCACTGAAGAACTGCTCCGTTCCAGTCTGTAGTCCCACTCCACCTCAGCCTCCGGCATCTGACTAGGGCATCTAATCCACCGCATTCCCCCTCCCTCACGCCCTCAGCAGCTCAGTCACAAAGGGTGGCCTGCAGCCATCCGTCAACACAGAGGTTCTGGAACAACTGAGTTCAACCAGCAGTGGAATCTCCTGTCCACCGGCTCCTCCCAGCAGAGAGAAATGGGCCCTCCTAGCCCTCTCCTTCCAAAGGGAATGGCAATACCCCAACCCCGCCCCCAGGACAATGAAACTAAACAGAGAGCACCCGCTCCACTCTGATTGACACAGTGCTGCAGGAGGGGACCAAGTCCAAGGCTTAGCTCAATGCCCATGCCAGCAGTGGGCATTGGAGGGGGATTGCCAAACTCACCCTCCCATCTACAGAAACGGAGGCAGAGGAGAGCAATACAGCCAACTAGAAGCAGTGTGGGCAGGCTGGCTCCAGCATCATCTTCAGCACACCCCGTCTACATATACAGGGCAGGAGTGGGGCACTGGGTGGTCCCACTTTGAGGGCACTTACTCGTCAAGCAGGGCACAGACCCTGGAACAGAAAGCCTGGTGTGCAAGCGTCACTGCATCCTAGGAATAGCCCAGCCACGGCTGCAGCACGTCCACAAGCAGGCACCCCCCCCCCGCCCCCCGGGACAACGCCAACAACCTAAGCCAGGGCTTGAAAGGGAGCTGGGAACAAACTGTTTTCCAAGGGCCTGGGTTCTAAACCACACTGCCTCCGGGGCCCGTCGTTCACCTCCAGCTTCTGGGAGTCATCCAAGAGAGGCCCTTGATATCAACGCCTGCCTCTTTAAGGGTTTGGCTTCCTTTAAAAATCTACTCACCTCCGTGGAGGAAATGGGGTGCGTCAGGAGGACACACAGTCTTCTCTGAGGGAACCCTGGTTGTGCAGTGGTGGTGTGTTAGGCTGCTAGCCACAGGGTCAGCAGTTCGAAACCACCTGCCCCTCCAGGACGTTTTTTTCTATGCCTGCATTGTTAAAGACTCTCAGAAACCCCCAGAGGCAGTTCTATCTTGTTCTATAGGGTCGCTATCAGTCGGCATCGACTCCATGGCCCTGAGAGCCTTATCTGAGGCTAGGTCAGGGTCTCCACACATCTCCAGGGGCAGAGTTGTGGGTTGAGGGGAAGGCAGGAGGTCCTTAGAGAGGACTACCAGGAGCCTGGCAGGGGGCCCTTCGTTTGACGTGGGTCAAGTCTACTTAGCCAGAGGCAGGCACCCACGGTCCCTGTACTTTTCCAATCCTTCCGGGACACACCCCTATGCGTGCCGGGCCTGCGTCCCTGGGCTCAAGTGTGTCATCGGTACAAGGGTGGTGGTGTGAGGCTACACGAGGATGCGGCACAGCGCCCAAGTCCCTTCTCCGCGGTGGCGTCCCGGTCCGCCGCCGAGGGCACTGCAGGATGACTAAGGACTCCCCGGCCCCCGGATTCTCGCCTCTGGACACCCGCGCCGTACCCCTGCCAGTTCCCTCAGGCCCGAACCTTCCGGCCGTGGATGGGAGCAGCGCCGCCCGCTCGGGCCCCGGGGACCCCTCACCTCCACCGGTTGATCCCGACTGAGGAGGAGGCCGCGAACCAAGGGTCCAGGATGTAAACGCAGCGCACGCAGCGCGCCCCGCGCACAGCTGCCAGCAGCGCCGGGTTGTCGTGAAGTCGCAGCCCCTTGCGGAACCAGTGCACAGAGGACGCGCCGTCCTTGTTCGGGGCCGGCGCCGTGGCCGCCAAGGCCGCTGTACCCGCTGCCGCCGCCATCACAGCCCAGACTGCTTGGAGCCGCGCCTCTCCGCTCCGCCCCGGGTAGCTCCGCAGGCCCCACCTCCAGCCCGCCCAGTGACCTATGATAACGCAGCTTGTCGCCGTGACCCCGCCCCTAGGGCCCTGGAGCGCTTCTACCATTGGCTGAGCGCCTCCCGCCTTGCGATTGGCTCAGCGGCGCTGGCTCAGGCTCCGCCCCGTCACGTTCCCACCATGTGCATGCCTCCCGGGAGAGAGTCCGCGGGCAGCGCTGGTGACGCAGGCCGCCGCTCCCGGGAGAGGTCCGGACGTGGGCGGGGACTCAGGGCTGACAGCTGATCTCTTAGCTGCGTCTTGGTCAGAGCCTGTCGCTAGCAGATGCGACTCCAGCCAGTGACTTACAGGGTTAACAAACAGTCTTACCGGCCCCTGTGCCTGTCATTAAATCATTACATCATTCTACTAAAGCTGCGAAGTAAGAAGCGCATCTTCTATGGCGAACAATGAGATGATCTCCTTACATAGACGCTGTACTTACTGCTTTCAACTCAGCCCAGTTCCATTCATCCAACAAACCCTAGTGAAGGAGTCCTAGTGGGTTACACGTTGGGCTGCTAACCTCAGGGTCAGCAGTTCAAGGCTACTGGGAGAGGATAAGGCTTTCTGCTCCCATAAAGATTTATAGTCTAGGCAACTCAAAGGGACAATTCTAGGGGCTCTGAGTCAGGGTAGACACGACAGTGTTTGGTTTGTTTTTTATTTAATAAAGTTTTATTGGGACATAGCCCAAACATCATACAATTCAATCATATCAAGAAGTGCTGTACAATCATTACCACAATCAATTTTAGAACGTTTTTAAAAATCTTGTACACCTTGTTATTAGCTCCCTAGCGAGTTTGGTTCCGTATTTGCACAAAGGAGCTTTAATTATTCTCATAGGTGAGGAAAGCGGAGGTTGCCCAAGCTTGAGTGACTTGCTCAAGATCATAAAGCTCTTAAGAGAACTCTGCCTAGATGGTTCTGATCTGGAAACCTCTGCTTTGACCCACAAATCTGTGCTGACCTCTTTGGCATTTATAAGACACAGTCGGGCTGTGGGTGGGTGGGTGGAAGTCCCACAGCCTTGAGCTTGGGGGAGGGACCTGGGAAAGTGGAGAGGGTGTGGGTTGTATGTGGGTTGACACCGGAAAGGAAAGAAAAGAAAGAAAGAGAGAGAGAGAGAGAGAGAGAGAGAGAGAGAGAGAGAGAGAGAGAGAGAGAGAGAGAGAGAGAGAGAGAGAGAGAGAAAGGAAGGAAGGAAGGAAGGAAGAAGGCAATGATAGAACAGTGTTAAAGGTTTATTTCAGAGCCCCCCGACGAGGTTCATGGGTCCCTGAATTGGGGTCAGAGAAGTCGAGCTGCCCAGGAGGGAAAGGATGGGTTGTATGGTACTGGTCTGGGGTAGGGGCAGTTTGGGGAATTTTCCATTGGCTTTGGCTGTTCTGCAAGGCGGGCAGTCAGAACTCAGTAACAATGTAACAATGCTATCAGAGCTGAGCTGCCATTCATCTGGGCCAGGATCTTCGAGGGCAGTCATCAGGAGATGCTGCGCACAGTAGAGCACTGTTGGCAGGGTATGGCTCCACTTGCCTGCCCCACCAGTTCCCGTTTCTGCCTAGCACAGGCTGAGATAGTAATTATGCCAGCCGATGAACTGATTTTTCTCTTAGTTCCATATTTAGTGCAGCTAAATGCACTAAATATACTTCTGTATGCCAAGCCTTGTTCTGGATTCGGCGAGGGATTCAAGAGTCGTGGGATTCAAGAGTCGTGGAGGACGCTGTTTCCCCACCTCCCCACCTCCTCTGGGAAGCCAGGTGGGGTCCCTCACTCTTGCTCGCTGACTGCATGGCGAGAGACTCATACAAGATGCACAAACATGGACGATTGGGTCAAGTCGCCTGGACAGGCTAGGGCTCTGGGGCCACCTGGTGAGGAACAGTTTGTCTCAATCACACCTCATACTCTCTACCCTTCTGGAACTTGGGCGTGGGGCCACAAAGCTCAAGTCCTTCAGCCTAAACCCCTCTCCCCACCCTACCTCCTCTCTACCTCCAGTGGAGCCTGCACTGCTGTTGAGTTCGGCTGTCGCCTTGGCTGTCTGGTGCTAGCCTGCGTACTTCCTCATTCCATCCCGTCCTTTTTATTTGTCACGGCCTTGGATATCAGGCGCTGGAATTTCTGCCTTCATTGTCTGCCCCAATAGACTCAAAGCTCCTGGAAGACCGGGGCGGTGGCTTATTTATAACGGCCTTTCCAGGTTTAGCTCAGGGCTTGGCATTTAACGCTCAAAGATCAGCTGAGTAAAAGTTGACGAGGGACTGGAGTCTTAGGTTTCAGGGAATTTTATTAGTAACAGCACCCATAGACGTTTGGAAACCAGTGTGACACATGATTCCAAGGCAGTTGGTAGTCAGTCATCTGAACGGCCATTCCAGCCCCCCTCACTTGACCCTGCCCTTATTCTTTAATACCCCCTCCAAATGTTTGCTTAAAAATATAGGCATCGCCTATCATTTGTTTACTTTTTACTTTAAAAAATTCGTTTTATTGGGGGCTCATACAACTCTTATCGCAATCCATACATTCATCAATTCTGTAAAGCACATATGTACATTTGTTACCGTCATCATTTGCAAAACATTTGCTCTCCACTTAAGTCCCTGGCATTAGCTCATTTTCTCCTTTCCTTCCTGCAACCCCCTCCCTCATGAACCCTTGATCATTTACAAATTACTATTTTGTCTTATCTTACACTGTCCGACATCTCCCTTCACCCACTTTTCTCTTCTCCGTCCCCCAGGGAGGATGTTATATGTAGATCCTTGTAATCAGTTCCCCCTCTCTACCCAATCCTCCCTCCAGCTCCCCCTATCCCCCACTCCCACTGATATGGCCACTCTCACCACTGGTCCTGAGGGATCAACTACCCCTTGATTCCCTGTGTTTCCAGTTCCCACCTGCACCAGTGTACCTCCTGTGGTCTAACCAGATTTGTAAGGTAGAATTGGGATCATGATAGTGTGGGGGAGGAAGCATTTAAGAACTAGAGGAAAGTTGTATGTTTCATCCTTGCTACCCGGCACCCTGACTGGCTCGTCTCCTCATTCGTTTTCTTTTGAGACTTCATCCTTCCGCCTCTTCTGTGTGCCCTTCCCCCCACCAGGTTGATGCTATGCCAGGAATAGCACAGAGCGCGTACCCCTCAAATAGGAGTATCTTTTCCTTCTCTGAAGCCCCGGAATGCCGTCTCTATAGATTCTGAGCTCCAGGAGGGCAAGGACTGTGTGTTACCAGCCACTTGGCGGGAGACAGAGGGACCTCTCCAATCCTGCAAAGAGTTACAGTCTTGGAACTGGCACAGCCTGTTCTATAGGGTCCTGGGAGTCGGCATCGACCTCCTGGAGGTGTTTGGTGTGGCGTTTGTTTTTGAGCCGCTGTGTACCTAGGTGATGATTGGCTGAAAGGTAACCAGGCGTGGGCGGGTGGGGCATCCTTGGCGAGTTGCAGTCATCGGCACCCACATGGTGAGCCTGGAACGCAGCCTTCAGCGGCTCGGATTGCAATTGCGGCTCAGTCCCTTCGTCACCTGCTGCTACATTCCTATTTCCAAGACGTCACACAAGGCTTATGTGGCTGCAGTGACATGAAAGGTACATTTGAACTCTTCAGGCTGAGAAGCAGGAAAGCATGAACTGCAAACCCAGGTTGTCTAGGTTCCACCCTAACTAGCAATTTACTTACAGGGGCAAGTGACTTTGCCTCTGTGCCCCCACCTCCTCTCTCTGGTGAAATGTGGGCTGTTATTTCAGGAGCTGGTGCCAGGGGCTTGGGCAGAGAGCGGATGTTTTGAGAATGATGAGGGCAATGAATGTGCAAATGTGCTTTACACAACTGGTATATGTATGGATTGTGATAAGAGTTGTATGAACCCCTAATAAAAAGATTTTTTTAAAATGCCTCGGGGTGATTTGAAGTTCTTCACGTAGTACAATCGGTTCATTGCTCTCCCCTTGATGGTTCCTCCTTTGTATAAGAAACCTTTGCCTAACCCTAAGGTCATAAAGAGATTCTGTATAACCTTCTTAAAATGGTATTATTAGACCTTCTGAGCAAAGTATAAAATTGACACGTGGCAAAGACGTGTCATTACCTGAAGTTGGATGGGCCAGGCCTGGCTTCCTCTGTCTCCTGGACAACTCTACTCCCAGATGCCCCAGGCCCAGCTCTCTGTACAGAGAAGAAGGGCGGAGAGGGCAGGGGAGAGGAGAGGAAAGAAAGGTGACGAGACCCTCCTCGTCTCTGGGCCAAGCAACTGAACCAAGCCCAGAACTTCCAGTGGGCATTCTCAAATAACGGTTCCCCACCTCCTGATGGGCCTTGGTGGCGTCATGTTAACTACAAGGTCAGTAGTTCAAAACCATCGTGGCTCCCCAGGAGAAAGACCAGGCTTTGCACTGCCCGAAAGAGTTACAAGTTGCAGAAACCCGCAGGGGCGGTTGGTTCCCTTACGAGTTGAAATGGACGCATGGGCAGTGACACTGAGCGAGCCCATGCCACGGAGTCACTTCTGCCTCCTTGTCGTGGTTGTTGCGTGCCATCCGGTCGGTTCTGACCCATAGCGACCCTGGGCGTGACAGAACAAGCACTGCCCACTCCCGCGCCATCCTCACAACTTCCCAGGCTCGAGCCCATCGCGGAAGCACCGTGCCAATCCAGCTCACTCACGGCTTTCTTTGCTTCTGCTGCCCCTCTACCATGCATGGCGCTCTTCTCCAGGGACTCGTCTCTCCGAAGTCCATGAGGCGAAGTCTCCCCATCTAACCGGGCGGGGCTCAGTTTTCCTCATCTGGAAAATAGGGAAGAAAAACCGCCTCGGGCTTCTGTGAAGCGTTGAAGAGTCGAGAGTAATTTCATGTGTTTTGGCCTTTGACATCAGCTTTTAAATTAGAACCATTTCGGTGGCAGTTACATCATCTTCTGTCAACTGGCGAAGAGGTGGGATCTCGCCTGTCAATCATATCATAGCCAATGAGGCCTCTGTGTGGGCATGGCCCTCTCCTGAGGATTCTGGGAACTCCTGTATTCCTCCCTGGAGACGGGACACACCTGCTTCCTCTTCCTGCTGACAACACACATGGAGCTATGCTGATGGTAGCCAGAGCCCTGGAGCTGGAGGAGCCATGTGGAGACCCACACCAGCGCTAAGAGGCTTCCACAGCCACTGGATCCACAAGACTTTCCACCCACTGGCCTGCAATCTCCCTGCATTCGGAGTCACTGCATGTATTGCATGAGTCTGAATTTTATAGATTGGTATTGGACATATAGGCTAATATCGGACATATGGACTTGACCTGGACTGGGTTGGGATGTTTTCTCACTACACAATGGCTCTTTGATATAAAGCTCTTTCTTATACATCTATGAATTTGTTTCTCTAGTCAACCCAGATTAATACAATTTCCTTCCTTGGGTTGGCGGGAAAGATCAGGGAGGTTAAGTGATCTGCCTAAGCCCACACAGACCCATCTTTTAACAGACTATCATGTGAGCCCAACCAAGGCTGCCCCCACTTCCCCATTCCCACCCCTCAGACCTTCTTCCTTCTGCCTCAGCACATCTGGCCCAGATACCTCAAAGCAGCCGCTCAGCTCTCCTTTTCAGCTGGTTTCAGGTCCTAAATGCAGGTGTTTCACAGGAGGTAAAGTCTGTGGTGGAGGCAGGGACAGGGACAGGGACGGGGGCAGGGCCTGGGTGAAGGTTAGAGCTGGTGAGGGCGGCTTCTCCACCAGCTACCGAGCAAGGCTTATGACCCTTCTCAGCTGGGAGATGGGAAGCAAAAACAGCCTCGTGCCCCTGCGGCACACTGCAGCTTATGGAACAAGGTCACGTGCGTGAACTCCTTCGATCACCGTGTCATCTCTTAAATTAGAACACTTCTGTCTTTTAGGTTCCCTTTTCTGATATGAGGACAGGGACCCCAGAGCTGTGCTGGTGATTTGGCCACACCCACACAGATTTGAATCTCAGTCTCTTAGCCTTAAGATCTTTTCACCTTTCCCGACGTCATTGGATTATTCTGAAGGTAACGTGAAAGGACAAACTGCACGGGAGATAAGCGGCATGGTTTGACGGTTGAGAGCTAGGCGGCCGGGGGGGAAACCTTAGCTGTGTGACCTCAGACAGATGACTTCACCCCTCTGTGCTTCCATCTTATTGCCTTTAAGGCACAGTGGTTTTCAATCTGTGCGTCTCGACCCCTTTGGGGTCGAAAAACCCTTTCACAGGGGTCGCCTAAGACCATTGGAAAACACTTTATTTCTGATGGTCTTAGGAACTGAGACACCGCTCCTCTATCCGTCTCCAGGTGGGTCTGCCCACATGCAGATATGCCCACATACAAGTACCCGGTGAGAAGACTATGACCCATGCTACACCATGCTTCGAGACAAAATTTCATTGATTTGTCATTAGAAATAAATATTTCACAATCTATAATGACATATTGTTTTTGTAATGAATCACTATACTTTAATTATGTTCAATTTGTAACCATGAAAGTACATCCTACCTATCAGATATTTACATGACGATTCATAACAGTAGCAAAATGACAGTGATGAAGTAGCAACGAACATAATTTTATGGTTGGGGTGTCACCACCACATGAGGAGCTGTCTGAAAGGGTCATGGCACGAGGAAGGTTGAGAACCACTGCTTTAAGGCGCAGCACGTTGGAGGACCAGCCTCAGCTCCAGGATTCCAGGAGTGACGAGCTCTCACCTCTTGGTGGGAGACGAAGTGCGTGCAGATGGGGATGGGGGCGATGAACGGAGGCCCTGTGTGCAGACAGCGGCTATTCCAGCTGGTCTGGGTTGGTCTCTTTTACTTGCAGCCCAAAGAACGTTCACTAATATACCAGGTGGCTTCACAAGGTTGGTGAGAAAATTCCATTAGCTTTTCATTCCATTTTCCCCATAGACTTGCTGAAGCCCCTTGTCTTCAATGGTCTACTAGCTCCTGCCCACCACTGGGATATGACCTCTTCCCTTCTGCCAGTCTCCCTGGCCTGGCCTTTCCTCATGTCCACCAACCATATCACACCCAGGGCCTTTGTACCTGCCCGCCCATTCCTCTGCCTGGCATCCCCGGCACCTCCAGAACATCCCTGGATAATTCCTTGGCCTCACTAAATCATTCCTGATAAAGAGGCTTCCCTGGCTCCCCAAAGAACACTGTACCCCGAACACTTCCAGCCTCTGAACTAGGCTTTGTCCACCCCTCCCCCCATGGCATCTATTATACTTTCCGTGCCCTTTTTGTTTATTGCCATTTGCTTCTTAGGAATAACTTCCAGGGCTGAAGTTTTCTCTAAATCAAATTGTAGATCAGCTTCGCGAGTCACGAATGTTGACTTTGAGTGAGTATTGGGCCCTTTGAAGAACATCTACCACTACATACCCCTGTCCCCTGCGCCCCAACCCACGGCCATGGAGTCTATTCCCACGTTCAGCAGCCCTGTGTCGGGTTTTCAAGGCTGTCAATCTCAATGATAGCCTCATCTTTCTCCCTTGGAGGGACTGGTTGGTTTGAACCCGTGGCCTTTCAGTTAGCAGTCTCATGCTGACCTGACAGCCGCCAAGCTATCTAGAGGGGATTACCCTGAGAGGTCAGCTAGGGAACTTAGGGGCCCGCGATGGTGTTAATGGGGGAGGCAGGAACGATTTGGAAAAGGAGACGGAGCGTGCTTGGACCACCCTGAGTGTCGCCAATGGCACAGAATCGTACCTGCAGAGACGGTGGAAGTGACGTGCGTTCGGCTGTGTTATGTTGGTCAACAACAACTTAAATACACACTTCAGAAGCCCATGCACTAAACCTGGAACGAGACAGAGAAAGTCATCATGGTCCTCTGAAAAAGATTTTTAAGCAGGGGGGAATTTTTTTATTTTAAAGAGAGAGAATACAGTGATTGGTCTGGTCTGTAAGCCTAGCACCTGGTGGGGATTCACTGAAGGAAAGGCTCCATTTCAGTGTGTTTTGGGTATCATCCTGTTACTAGTCTCCAAGTAGGGAAGAGCTGCAGCTTCGGCGCCTCCCAGAGGATTCTGGGAAACAAGGTCGAGAGTCCGTATCTAGATTAGCTCTCAGCTTAATGGCCATTTCCAGTTCTGAGGCCCCAGACGATAGACAAGAAAGTGCTTTGAAAATGGAAAGGCCCAGCACAAGCACCAAGTTATTACTACCAAGAGGGCACACGGGAGGTCCGTGAAGGACAGGGCGTTGGTATCTCGGAGCTAATGAGCATCCTTGCTGAGCGTCAAGGGTTAAAACACGCCTCTCCAGTTTGTGTCCCCTACACCCCTCCTCGGAGTTCGTTCAGGAGGAGCTGAGAGGCATGCACCGCCTTAAGGGTCATCTGGTGGTTTGAAGAACGCTGGTGGTGTAGTGAGTTACAGGTTAGGGTGCTAACTGCAAGGTCAACAGTTCAAATCCACCAGCCCCTCCTCAGTGTTGGGTCAGGTACCAGTCGAGGGACATTAGCAAAAGCCTGCCTGCCCTTAGAGGCCTAAGATGGCTAGCTTCAAAGGGCCCCAGAACAATGAGCCATCTCCTCGGCCTCAGGCGGAAAGTCTCAGAATGTCATGGATGGAGAGGGCTTAGAGCAGGTGTCCTAAAACTACGGCCCGTGGGCCACATGCTGCCCGCCAAGGACATTTATCCAGCCCGCCGGGTGTTTTTGTCCCATTTGTTTTTTTACTTCAAAATAAGATATGTCCAGTGTGCATAGGAATTTGTTCATAGTTTTTTTTAAAACCATAGTCCAGCCCCCCAATGGATCTGAGGGACAGCGAACTGGCCCGTTTAAAAAGTTTGAGGACCCCTGGCTTAGAGTCCCTGCAGCTGCAACTCCAACCCCCTTCCTCCTTGTTTGCCTACCTGCAGCTTCTACCTTTCCCTTTATTGTTTACCCTCCAGACCAGCTCTCCACCACAGATAAGCTCCACCTCTCAGGGGTCCCCCACTGCCCCCCCAGGAGCTTGCCCAGGAGTTCAGGGCTCCCATCTCTCTCTCTCCCCTCCCTCCCTGGCAGTGTGACTTCACTGACTCCGTGCTGGAGCCGTGAATCTCGCAAAATAAACTTCTCCTTTTCCGTCTCTCTGGCCTGGCCTCAGTTTATCTTTGCGGCGAACCTAATACTCGGGAGAAAAAGGAGGCTTTCTGCTCCATAAAGATGTACAGCCCCAGAAGCCCCGGGGAGTTCTTTTCCACCCTCAAAGGTCACTGTGAGGCAGAATTGACTCGACAGCAGTTGGCTTGGTTTGGTTTAGGTATCGTGGTTTTCAGGCAGGGTCCTATGAGAGGGGTTATTGAAAAAGATAGAGAACAAACCAAAGTCGATTCCAACGCATAGCGACCATGTCGGACAGAGAAGTAGCCCTGTGGGATTCCAGGACTTTAAATCCTTACAGGAGCAGACTGTCTCCTCTCCCCCCTCCCCCCAGCTCTGAACCTCCAGCATTTGTGGCACCAGAGAAGCCTAAGACAGGGTGGACCATCCCAGCCCGCGCACAGCTGGGCACCTTTGGGCAGGGGGCTGGCTTGTGGAGTGGGATGCCCTCAGGCGGAGGCTTCTGGCAGAGTGCCTATACCAGCACAGGTAAAGGAGCTTTGTCACATTGCCCAGGCAGGGCTGAGCCGAGGGGTGCTGTGGGGGAAAGGCCAAGGACCAGAGAGAGGCCTGCTTTCGGGCACAGCTAACAGTCAGCCCTGCTTCAACCACTGTATCTGACGGGGGGCGGGGCGTCCAGTAGAGGTGCTGGGGTCAAAGGGAGAGGATGAAGGAGTGCCTGTAGAAGAGATTGTTTGGAAACGGAGTGTGGTAGCAATTGTACAATTCTAACGGACATGATTGAAATATGGGATGGTATGATAGCTGTGTTAAATCCCAACTAATAATTTTTTTAAAAATTGTATCTGAGCATTTGCGACCTGCTAACATTCTTCATAACCCCCCTGGTCACAAGTATTGTCTGTGAGTTCTGTGTAATCGTTGCAATGAACCCTGGAAACCCGGCTGTAAAGTAGAATGTGCCGTGGGACTGACTGGTGGGGTCACAGCAGTAAGAGGCATGTCTGACCCTAAAACGAGTCAGTTTGGGGGCAATTGATGTTGAGGGTGCTTTTCCTGCCCCCTTGTGATGTGAGAGGAGGTCCGACATTGCCCTCTCCCACCCCCAACACACACAGGGGCGCGCACACCCCCCCAATCATTCATTTTCACAGGAGTTGATTGTGCGTCACAGTAAAATGAGACCCTGGAGGACGTCAGGATCCTCCGCTCATCAGGTGGCTGCTCCTCTGTGAGGCTGTGAGGGCTTTGTCTTTCTTTACACAGAGATGCCGTCCACACCGAAGGCCGTGGAGTCTGATCTTCCAGCCATCCCCACTTTCCACCAGCCAGGCTGTGTCATCTGTATATTGCAGGTTGTTTGTGAGTCTTCCTCCAAACCCAATATGTATTCGTCTTCATAGAGTCTAGTTCCTCAGAGGATTTGCTCAGTCCACGATTGAGTAAGGTGCAAGGACACGGCCCTGACACGCACCTTTCCTGATGTTCAACCTCAGAGAGAGTATCCCTTTGCTTTGTTCCGACCGCTGCCTCTCGGCCTATGTCTAGGTTCCTCAGGAGCACAACTAAAATGTTTGGGAATTCCTATTCCTCACAATGCGATCCATAATTCTTTATGATTCACAAACTTAAATGCATTTTCCTAGCCGATAAAACACAGATACACATCTTTCTGGTATTCTCTGCTCTCAGTCAAGGCCCATCTGACAGCAACAATGCTATCTCTTGTTCCACATCCTCTTATGAATCTGGCTTGACTCTGTGATCGTTTCCTATCTATGTACTGCTGCCACCATTTAAAAAATGATCTTCAGTGAAATGTTGTTGCTTGCGGTGCTGGTATTATTGTTCAATGATCTCTGCATTCGTTGGCATGGGCACAGAAACGCATGCAGGGGACTAAGGGTACAACGTGATGATTGTCGAGAAGCCAAGGAATGCCAAGCGTGACAAGAAAGAAACTGACATGCCCATGTGTTTACTTGGGGTGCTGTTAGAGCAATCCAGCCTCTAACAATCATGGGGCTCGGTCTGTAGGCACAACTGTACAATGATAATCTATAAAGATTATAGTAAAGTCATAGAAGATAGGAGAGATAGGAGCAAAGATAACATAAAGGAGTCAGACACATTTTATAGGAGCATGCTCACCCCTGGGATGGCCATGATCTCAGAAGTCAGGTCCGTGCAGAGAGAGGGAGGAGGAGAGGGAGAGTCTTGACTGTCTTGGGATATTTGTAGGCATGCATATTTGAGAGTTACATACGTCACAAGGTGGGTGGTAACCACAGTAAAGTCCCTGAGCTCACAGGTGAGGAAACCTAATGCCTGCATTGGACGAAGGCATGATGGGGGATGGGTGCCGAGGCAGGAGGGGATGACAAGAATGTCTGCTCCTGCAGGGAGACAGAATCAACCATGCGCTCACATTAAGGCAGCATAGCTGTTAGGGGAGAATCTGTGGGAATGACATTTAAAGCAGGATCATGTACTTGGACTGTATTTCAAATTTACCAAGGCGGTGGCTTTCCTACCATGGAATACCAGCTTTCCAGATTCCCTCTGTTATAAGTCAGGGAATATAATCCTAGTTCTATTTCCCTCCGTGTTAGTTTTCCACAGGCTGCTAACCACATGGTCATCAGTTCAAAGCCACCAGCTGCTCCACAGGAGAAAGATGGGGCTTTCTACTCACGTAAAAAGTTAACAGTCTTGGAAACTCACAGGGGCAGTTCTACCCTGTCCTATAGGGTCGTTACGAGTTGGCAGTGACTTGATGGCAGTGAGAGAATTTGAAGAGACACTGAATTCCTGGTCTTTAAAGTTGAGAGGTCAACACAGAGACACTGAACGGAGATGGGATGGAGACAAAGAAGGCGAGGTTAAGAGCGGCTTTATCAGGGCAGGGAAGGAGCTCCCGGGAGGGAAGGGAGAGCAGAGAAAGGGACAGGAGCATCTTGAGCTCCTGGGCGGGTTCTGAGATCCAATGCGTTAGGTCAGGGAAATCTCGCCCATCAGTGGGGCAGTGGATTTGGGTCAGGGAAATATGCAAACGAGGTAGAGAGAGCTGCTGGTGCTTGAGCTGATAAGGAGGAGGGAGGCTTCCTGGTGTTGCTGCTGCAGAGCCGGAGTCCATCACAGACCAGCTTCTTGGAATGTGGGGGAGGAGGCTGCACAGTCCAGCTCTGGGGGTGGGTGGGTGGCTGTGTGTACTCTGCCTGGAGAGATAAGCTCATTCGGTCTTTCTGAGAGGCTGGGGGAAGGGGCTGCATGATCTGGTCCCGGCCCAAACAAAGGTTACCTACTCAATGATGTCTGTGTTATGGTCCAACTGTCACTGTCATCCGGTCAGCACTGAGTTATAATGACCCTACAGCACTGGGTTGAACTACTCTGCTCCTTTAGATTTCCAACAACAATCCAACATGTGTGGGAAACGAACACTGAGGGAAATTTGACGAAGACTGTATTCCCTGACTTATAACAGAGGGAATCTGGAAAGCTGGTATTCCACGGTAGGAAAGCCACCACTTTGGTAAGGTAGAGATAAAGTCCAAGGACATGATCCTGCTTTAAATGTCATTCCCACAGATTCTCCCCTAACAGCTATGCTGCCTTACAGTGAGCACCTGGTTGATTCTGTCTCCCTGCAGAAGCAGATAGGCTTATTTGCTGTGTCTTCCCGTCGGTCATCCAACTCCACTCATACCTTCCCCGATAGTTGATGGGCTGGGGGTGGCTTAATCCCCCGGG
The DNA here is from genome assembly GCF_050624435.1 of Tenrec ecaudatus. Taxonomy (NCBI): domain Eukaryota; kingdom Metazoa; phylum Chordata; class Mammalia; order Afrosoricida; family Tenrecidae; genus Tenrec; species Tenrec ecaudatus. Next base: position 24,885,155 of record NC_134533.1, read on the forward strand.
TCTGGATTCAAAATGTTTGCCATAGCTTGAATGTTCGCCTTGGCTACATTACTATTGTCATTCATTTTGTCTTGGCAGCTTTCAATGTATGAAAAATAACGATGTTGCCCCTCTATCTCTTTTGCATTCAATACATAAAGCAAAAGGGGGAATTGTGGGATGCAAAAAGTTTTTTCCCCAGGTTGTTTCCCATATTGTATACCCAGCCTCGGACCTGCTTGGTGGCACTTTGTGAGGTCAGCCAGGGAGCGCAATCAGACACTATTGTCTGTCCCACTGTAGTGGGACCTGCACCCTGCTGAGAGCCTGGAGACAAGGTCAAGCCAACTCAAGATCCAGGTTAGGCTGCCATCTTGAATCTAGCATCCGTCCATCTTGTGTGCCCCTGGTCCCCCCCCTTCCTATTGCATGTACACCCCTAATCGTCCCCTCCCGTTGCTTGTATTGCTTATGGGACAAACCCTTCCTGTTACGTATGTGGTTACCTGTCATCAGGGGGTTCACACGCCCCCAAAGTGTATATAAGCCTTGGTTAGAAATATATTCCCTAAAAAAAAAAAGAGAGAAAGAAATATATTCCCTCCTCTCGCTCTCTCTGCACAGACGTGGCTGCTGAGATCATGGTCATCCTGGAGGTGAGCATGCTACCATAAAATGCATCTGACTCCTTTATTTTATCCTCTCTCCTCTCTCTCATCATCCATGACTCTATGATCATCTTTATACATTATTGCCGGGCAGTTGCGCCTGCGGACCGAGCCCGGTTGCTGGAGGCTGGGTGACTCTGACAAGCTCGAAACCCCTGTGCCCCAGGGTCTCCTCCCCCTCCCCACCCTTCCCCAGAACTCCTCCCTGTGGTTGGAAAGTTAAAATGGACAAGGAAGTTCCAGGCTTCATTTCCACCTTTTGTTCAGGAAGCACGAGTCACACCGGCCATCCAAGTACTTCCCTCCAATTGTCCACACATCCTCCCCGCACCTCCCTGTGACAGGTGCCATTTACGTATTTCCAGCTCAAAGGAACAGAGCAAGGAGTCAGGAGAAGATCCGAGTTCCACTTCAGGATGGCAGAGGGCTCTGGCATCTTTGAAGGGCCTCCTTTCCACCCTGAGGTCACCGGTCCTGAGTCACAGTGAAGGACTTGGATGGAGCCGAGGGGCACAGGGACATGAGAAACCCTTAGGGCTGACCTGGACCAGAAGCCATGTCCAGGGCTCCCTTTTTTGGCTGTGGCATCACTAAATAACTATATAACCCCAAACAAATTTAATAAGCACGCTCACTGCCATCGAGTCAATTCTGACTCGCAGGGACCCTGCAGGACAGGGCAGAACTGACCCTGTGAGCTTCTGATACTGTCAATCTTTACAGGGGGAGAAAGCCTCGTCTTTCTGCTTTGGAAGGGCTAGTGGTTTCGAGCTGTTGGCTTTTTGGCTAGCAGCTCAAGGCATTGTGTGTCTTTCTTTTCATTTCCTGTACCACAATCGTTCACCTATTTTTAATGTCTGGCCCACTGTTTACTTCCCTACTGTCTGGAGCAGTTAGCACCCAGTAAAGAGATTCTTGTTTTGATGTCGGTAATAGCAATTAGTGCGCAGTCTCCAGGTACTGTCCTGAGAATGAGGGGCGTATTCACCCTCACCACAGTGCCCATTTCTCAGGTGGAAACAGTGAGCTCCAGAAAGGCTATAGCACTTGCTGGAAGGCAGGTAGCTTCTGAGAAGTAGAAGGTCTACCGATTCCTGTTCAAATGCTCTTCCAAGGTCGAAGTGACAGACGTGCCTTCTGAAGAAAGTGTGTCACAGGTCGCTGTTGCTCCAAACTCTCTTCTTGCCTCATCTGCCAGTGGGAGCCTGCGCTCTCAGGGGAAAAGGGGTGTCCCTTCTGACTGCTGCAAGGTGCGCTTTCCTGGAGGGGGTCTGGGCCTTGTAAAGCACCAGAGAGAGGAGTTGGGGTGGCGGGGGGAGCGTGTGGGTGGTGCCACTGCGTGGCTGTCCCCCAGCCTTCATCTGCATCAGAACTGACAGTGGACAGTGGATTCCAGCCCATCAGCACACGTGGCAGGTCTCTGCGCTCTCGTGTGTGTGTGTGTGTGTGTGTGTGACTGTTGCTTTTCTTGCATGGCGTCCTCTGCCCCATCTTAGAGTTAATTAATTAGTCTGGGATTTGAGATGAAGCTAAGCATCTTTATGTCTGCATTGAAAAACAAATTTTTTTATAAAAAGGGAAATTATTAGGTTTCTTTAAAATCTTGCCGAAGGAAGTGCCGATCATATCAAGAAAGTGGTCCATTTTCTGATGGCCCAAAGGGCGTCCAATCTCTGTGTAAGGGGTCTTGCAGTGGCATCAAAGACCCTCCGTGTGGCAGCCCCCCCCCCCCCCGCTCTCTGACCTCTACACGCCCCAGAAACCAGCCCGCTCTAGTTTAGCCTTGTTCTCCTTCCTGTCTTCCTGGAGGCCCACTCGCTCAGCAAGACTGGGCTGATTCTCCCCAAATGGCCTCCGATCTTCGGGGTCTCTAAGGCAGTATGTTTCTTGCCCCAATTGTATCCCACGTGGGGTCTTAGTTACACAGGAGTCCTGGAAGCACATTGAAACCTCTTATTGATCCCACCTGCCACGGTGCCGGGACCCTGGTGGCATGGCAGTTATACGTCGGGCTGTGAGCCGCCATCAAGTGTCTCAGGGGCTCACGGGGGCAGTCTACCAGGTCCTGCAGTGGGTTGGCACCCACTTGATGGCGGCATGCTTTTCTTTTTAAAAACCACGGTGCCAGGGAGGCCTGGTGGCACAGCGGGTTAAGCACCCGGCTGTAAACTGCAAGGTTGGCGTGTCAAACCCACCAGCTGCTCAGTGGGGAGAAAGACGAGGCTTCTGGCCCCGGAGGCGTGGTTCTACGTGCTGCCCCGTAATGCTGCACTTGACTCAGCGGCAGCGGGCAGGGACCCCTGCCTGGCACACAGGAGGGGCTCAACAAGGCTCGGTACGGTTAAGGATACTGCAGTTAAGGACCCGCGTTCTGAAGGCAGAGGTTGGGGTTTGAATCCTCATGCTACCATGTGTCTGTCTTGCAAGCCAGTCTCCCCGGGCCTCAGAGCCCTCTTCTGTCAAGTGGCACCCACTCCTGGTTGTGAAGATGAGCGGCAATCTCGGCACCCCCGTGAAGGGCTCAGCAGTCTGTAGCTTACAGCAAGCACCCAGGAAACGGCCCCTTACCGACAAGGAACTCTGACTTGCAGGGACTTTGCATCCCAGAGCAGGATGGCCCCAAAGCTTCCCAAGACGCTACCTGTGGTCTGAAACAGATCATGGGAGTGGCTGGTGGGTTTGAACTGCTGACCTTTGGGACACTAGTTGTATACTGAATCCCCGCGCCACCAACTGCTCCAGTCAATGGCGGCGCTACTAAACTGGAGGAGTCCCTGGCGATGCAATGGTTAACACGCTCCACAGCTAATGGGAAGGCTGGAGGTTCAAGTGCAGAGAGAGGGGCCTCAGAAGAAAGTCCTGGTGCCCTTCTTCTCTAAAGATGGCCGCCAAAGACCCATTGGAGGACATTTCCCCTCCAAGAAAGGCCCTCAAACCGTATGGGTCATCCCCGGTACTGGACCCTGTGACCTTCCAGCCTTCAATGGGACTCATCCCCTCCAGTCGCATTGAAACCACTCCATGTTGACTCGGTGCAGCCTTGTCCTGAGTGTTGGGGCCGTGGAGCTCAGGGGAGAGCGCATTTTGTCAAGGTGGGGGACTCGTGAGGAGGGATGGCACAACGCTACCACCCGTACATGCGGAAACCGTCGGAAGTGCATGTATGCTTTCAACCAGAGGGAGGGGAAGAAGCTCCCTGGAACAGAGCTACCCGAAGGGGAACTAAGACTCTGCACCAACTGGGAGATTGGGAACCTGAGGGAGTGGGTCCCGGGAAGGAAGCCCCCTCCCCGCCCCCCCCCCCAACGGCCTGACCACCCCCTGCCCCCTGTGCGTATAGCCTTCCCGAGGGAGAAGCTGTAGGCTGCCCGGGAAGCCTCATCCCTGCAGAACCTGAGCTTGGTGAAGGCAGGGGTGAGTCTCCCTGCCTTTTGGCCTCTCCACAGGGCCTCCCACCCACCCCTCTCCTCCCCTCACTCACCTCTCACACAGTATGTGTATGCTGGCTCTTTAATCTTATTATGATTCATTAAATCACAAGCCGTTCTGGGCACATGCCCTACCATCTTCATTAGAAATCATGTGGGATTGTGAGGAGACCTGGGGGGGTGGGGGCAAGGGGAGAAGACCCGCTCTCCCCTACAGAGACTAAAAACATCAGAAATCACCCCCAGGAGACTGGAGGACATACTGGCAGGGCCTGAGCATCCCAGGAGGGGCAGGGGGCGCTGCCCTAAGACCTGGTCTGGGTGGGCTGACAAGCAGGTTCTAGACCTGAGCCTCTGGGAAGAATGAGAATGCTCAGCTAGCAGAGGGGCTCTGGCCCAGGCTGCTCCCCATCTCCCCCATCCCAGGACCTGGGGGTACCCTGGGCCAGGCCCAGCTGAGGAGGGGGGCCTTGGGCGCCATCAGTTCCCCCTGGTGATGAAGGCTTTGAGGGAGTAGGCAGGGGTGCTCCCAGTGCCAAGACCAGAAGGCAGTCACCCCAGCCAGGCAGCTGTGCCTAAGCTGGGGGCATCGGGTGCACACATTCGAGACAGGGCCCTTTCCCACAATCCATGCCATTCCCAGCAGCCCCTCCGTGCACCAGGCCAGTCACAGAGCACCTGCCCAATCCCTCCCTCAGGAGGGAGGTCCGCTGTGGAGTTCAAGGCCCTATTGCCTGCTCAGGGCCTGTGGAGATTCCCTAGCAGCGGTGTGTGGTGGGGCCGTGTCCCCAGCTCCTGGGAATCATGGCTTCCTCAGTACTGTCCCTGAAAGGCCGCAGGCCGCTCCAACATTAAGAGTGGTATGAAGGTACATGGGCCCTGGAAGAGGGGCAGGCAGAGCGGCATCCCCCCTTTATGGGGGAGGGCACAAACCCACAGCCAGGTGAGGGGGTAGGGGCTTTGGCAACTTCCTGCCACTGCCATCCCTTGAGAGCCGGGCTCCTCTTCCACCTCCATCCCGGTCAAGTCAGGTCTGCAGTTACCATCCCCTTCCTGCTGCTGAATCTTGGGGCTCAGAGAGGCAGCCTCCGTGGCTGTGCCCGTCCCACCACGTGTTCTCTGGGGGTGGACCCTCCGAGGGGACCGGGAGGTGCTCACACCCCGAGGAGGTTCTTCTCATCCTCCTTGGGGCTGGGCTCCTCCTGCACCTTCTTCATCTCCCAGCCCCTGACCCAGGTGTAGGCCCACGAGCCGCCCAGGACCATCATGTTGCTTGCCCACCAGAGGAGGCTCTTGATCTCTTCGTAGTAGAGCACGGCCAGTACCGTCTGGGCGCAGGCCTTGGCCGTGCCTGACACGTTGTGGGTCAGGGGGCTGGTGAACTTGATCTGCAGCCCTGTCACGTAGCCGATGGCGAAGCCGAACAGGCCCCCCAGCGTCATCATGCCCCAGAAGTGGGCGCTGCCCAGGTGGGCGAAGCTGCAGAGGGCCTGCAGCTCGCCCAGCAGCAGCAGCAGGGGCAGGAAGAGCACGCAGGCGTTGGCGTTGTTGTAGAAGGTCAGGCGCCAGATGCTGCCGTCCACCACCGGGAGCACCTTCTTGGTATAGATGGCGTTGAGCGAGACGCACAGGCTGGCCAGCACGCCAAAGAGGGTGCCCGACCAGGACAGGGTCCCCTCTGCGCCCTCCTGGTCCACGCCAAGCCAGAAGCCACCTGCAGCAGGGAGAAGAGGGAGGAGGACAGGGAGAAGGAAAGATTTAGCTCCTGGCGGTGCAATGCTGGCCTAGTAATCACAAGGTCTGCAGTTCAAAACCACCTGCTCCTCTGAGGGAGAAAGATGAGGCTTTCTGCTCTGGTAGAGATGTACAGCCTCGGACACCCACAGGGGCAGTTCTACCCTGTCATACAGGGTCATTATGAGTCAGAATGAACTCAATCGGTTTGCGTTTTTTGTTTTGTTATGAAGAGAGTTAAGGCTGGCTGGGGAGGACGCTGGTGGCACAGTGAGTTCTGTGTTGCGCTGCTATGGTCCAGGTCAATAGTTCAAAACCACCAGCCACTCCATGGGAGAAAGATGAGGCTTTCTACTCCCATAAGAGTTACAGCCTCAGCAACCGACAGGAGTAGTTCTTCTCAGCCCCACAGGGCCACTATGACCTGGAACTGACTCGATGGTGGTGAGTTTTTGAGAAGGGCTGGGTGGAAGGGCCCAGGACAAGACAAGTGTGTCACAGGGTTTATATTTGGGCAGAGGAGAAAGCCAGAGAGCAATTCATTTTCCAGTCCCGTATTCCTTCACCATGGTGGTAGGATCTTTAAGTCAGCAAAGCGTGCATGAGAGCCCACAGCTGCTGGCCAGGGGCATCTGCAAAGTGCCAGTGGAGCTGAGTTCTGAGGGGTGAGTCCTGATTAGGAGATAAGGTGACCTTGGGCAACTGCCTTCAGGTTTCCCAGCCCCCACTTCGTCTTCCATCAGGTGGGAGTCAACAGTGGGGAGTTACTGGTGGCCTGAAGTTGTCTTTCTGAAACTTCTATGCCCAGGCTCTGTCCCAGAAGTGCTGGGCTGGTCTCCAAATCCTGGGGCTTAGTGGACTTGTTCATTTCCTGCACCAGAACCCCGCACTGCTTCCTGCTGGCTTCTGAACAAAGCCCACCTCCTCCAGGGGAGGCCTTTCCTGATACCCTAGCACCTGGGTCTCTTCCCCACCTCTGACTACTGCATTTCCCAGCCCGGCCCGCCTGGGCTGCAAGGTACCTGCTAGGTCTCCTCATGTAACCCCCACTGCCAGACGGCAGGGGCTGGGTGGTCAGGGACCACATGGGGTGGTGGGAACAGCAGCGTCTTTGGTGTGAGCTTTTGGCACTGCCATTCAAAAGCTGAGTGACCTGGTAAAAGTCCTGAAATGGGCCTAGGTGCTCAGGACCATGGGTTTAAGGGACACTAAGGTCAACTGGTGGAACAGTCTCCAACGACAGTGTTCTACATCTTGCTTTCGTGAGTCATGACTGGGGTCTTAAAAGCTCACGAGCAGCCACGGAAGGTGCAGCCCTCAGTCTCTCCTCGTCCAGAGGAAAGAGGAGTTGTGAAAATCAAAGACACAGGAAACAATTATCCAACAGCTTCGCGGACCCTTCGGACATCCGTTTCGATGACCCTGAGACCAGAAGAACTAGATGGTGCCCGGCTCTGAGAAGGATCATATTAGAAGGTCCTGGATAAGGCAGGAGAAGAACAGAGCCCAAACCTGGCTTGCTCTCAGCTATCAATTAATTATCTGTTGAGTGGATAAAGGGACATGTGGAGGTTGTTAAGAAACATTAGAAACACACGGTACTGTGGTGGCTTCTGAGCTGCCACGGTGCGGGAAGCTCTGTCACGGGTATAGCAAATACCAGCAGGGGGATGGGTAGGGTTTAGTGGAGCTTCCAGACTCAGGTAGACTAGGAAGAAAGGCCTGGTGACCACTGCCTGGAAATGAGCCAGCGCAGGCCCTAGCGATGACAACAAATCTTCTGGAACAGTGGCCTGGAAGATGAGTCCCTGAGGTTGGTGACCCTCAGAACACACAGTGGCTGCTGCAACAACCAACCGGCTCGAGCAAACCACCGATTGCGAGGATGAGGCAGAACAGGCTGGGAACGGCTCTGCTCTATTGTACATGGGCTTGCTGGCTCCGAAGGCGGCCTGCACTTTTAAAAGGAGGAGGAGGCACTACTACCCTGAGCACTCAGGCTGCTCTGCACGGACTGGCGGGCTGCAGCCTGGCTCCCCTATTCAGCAGAGCAGTCTGGCTGCTGCTACCTTGTGATCAGAGGAGAATGGAGAATGATGAATCTCCCTGCTCTAGAGGGGCTCTGGGCCAGGAGCCGGGAAAGGTGACCCGCGACACCACGGGGTAGCAGGGGGAGAAGCCTGTAGGCCACATGTGCCAGAGCACCGGGCAGTGGGGGCATCGGCCTCCTTGGCCCCCTGCCCCACCGGGTTCTCTGAAGCTATCGCACCCTCTCCTCTGATTACTTTTTAGACTTGGGCCCCGTTTTCCTAGTGACTGCACCTTCATGCCCATAAATGCTTCTACCCAGAGGGGCCTCAGCAGGGCTGAGTGGACATCCCTGGGGATCTGGGGAGAACAGGGAAGCTGGGGAGAGTCCATCCTGGCTCTCCTGAGGGAAGGGGCATAGGGGTGGGTGGTGGGTGGGCAGGAGACGTGCTCTGCCTCAGCATTAAGGCCGATCCTCTCCCAGCCTTCCCTCCACCCAGCAGAAAACTTTGTAGGCCAGGCAGCAGGGAGGGGCCTCTCACAACTCTGGTCTGAAGCCCCGAGGCACCAACTCTCCTGCACCAAGGAAAACCACCTGAAGACATGCTTGGACAAAGGAAGGGACAGAGGCATTGGGGGGGGGGGGAGGCTCCCAACCCACAAACACGCCCAACCAAACGGTCTGCCCTGACTCTAGTGATCTGGAATGCGTTGCCCAACTGGGGAGCCATGTAGGCACCTGAAATGTGGCTTCTTTCTGAGGTCAGAACCTGGGAAGATAGATAAGGCAACCCCTAGTACACCTGTGGGTTCCTCTAGGCACTAGCCTGATCCTGGAAGATCAGAGGGTGTATGCATTAAAAGTCCTCTGGAAAGAGCCCTGGGTGTGAGTCAGGGCACGTGGCCTCTTGAGAGGTTCATACAGGAGCCAGGCAGCTCGAGCTCGGATCCCAGTCCTGCTGCTGGTAAGCTGTCTGACCTGGAACATGCTTTGAACCTCTCTGGGCCTTCTGTCCAGTGTGGGTTACAATCTCAGGCCTGGAAGAGGGTTCGTTGCATTAGGAAAAGAACTTCAATCCGAGACTGGTACCACATTAGCACTCAACCCACGAGTGGCTTTGCTCCTGCTGTTACTGTTGTTATTATTGAGAGGTGACTTTAGGCAAATCATTTGATCTTCCTAGACCCCAGGCTCTCCCTTCCTGTGACTGTGTCGCTACTGGAGCTGGGGTGGATACACCCCAAAGATCTTAGGCAGGTTGGTGTGCGAGGTGTCAGCCCCCAGCCCACCCCTGCCGGCCGGCTCACCGATGATGATCCCGCAGGTGAACAGGGCGTAGAAGGAGGTGGTCTGCTTGAGCAGGAGGTAGGAGAGCAGCACGTTGAACACGGTGGTGAGCGAGCGGCCCACGTTGTAGAAAGCCACCCCAACGTGCTTGAGGCAGAGGTTATTGAAGGTGATCATGCCGATGAACACCACGGAGAGGGGCAGGACGCTGCGGGCCACGCGCAGGTCCAGGCGCAGGGAGGGGAAGTCCACAGAGCCCGGGCAGCAGGCGGCCAGGGTGCTGAGGCCCTTACACAGCAGGGCGGTGACCAGGCACTGGTAGAAGGTGACGAAGATGGGGGCGTCCAGCCGCAGGGAGGGGCTGTCCAGCAGGTACTTGTTCAGGAACACCATGGAGATGGAGGTGACCCAGTACAGAGAGACCACCAGGGCGATCTGCAGCGCACGCAGCAGAAAGGGCTTCTCCTCGCTGGTCCCCACCTCTCCGGCTCCGGGCTCCGTGGTCCCCATCAGTGCCATGTGCAGGATCCTGGACCGCTTCAGGGGCGCCCTATTCATGGTGGCAGAAGAGCCGGGTCACGCCACTGCCCTGCTTTCCGTAGGCCTCAACCGGCACATGCGGGTGGCATCGAGGCGCCCCTTCAGCTTTGGAGTGAGCCCAGCTGTCCTGCCCCACACAACTGCTTCCACCCTGGGCGGGGCTCATGAAAGGCGGTACAGGGAAGTAAGGGCCCGGCGAGGTGGTGGGGGCAGGGCAGGGTGAGCAAGAGGGGAGAAGGGGCTAGGGCCCGCACAGAGGGGGTACAGACAAGGCGACCGGGCCGGGAAAGGGGTAGAGGTAGGCGGTGGGGGAACGGAGAGGCCAGTGGGAACGGGTGCAGAGAGATTGCCGGGAAGAGGGAGGGCGTGCTGGGAGCTGAATGGAGGGAGGGTGCGAAGGGCGCGGGAAGGAAGGGTGCGGGGTGCACGGGGGTGGGGTGGGGGGAGATCAGAGGTCCCCAGGACAGGGGCCTGGAAAACGCGGCACAGGCCGGCGAAAAGCCACTCTGCGCTGGCTCAACCCCAGAGCCTACGGACGTCGGAGGCCCCCCTCCCGCCCCCCTCCCGCGGCAGGGCGGGCCCAGGACTCGTTTCCTGACACGCCCCCGGCCCCTTAAAGGGACCGCACTCCCCCGCGGCACTCTTAAAGCTACAGGCCTGGAAAAACGGAACGGGGGGCGGGGGGGGGGGAACGATGCGCGCGCAGCGCTCCCAGCCCCGCACTGAGCCAGACGCGCTCCCCGCCGACGGCCGAGGGGGTATCTGCGTTGTCGAAGGCTTCTCGGCAGGCTTAAGGCTCGCTCTCCTTCCCGAAAGGGATCTACCCGCTTCCTGCTCCCCCACCCCCAGCTTGTTCTCCTCCAGAAGCTGGGTCCCCCCACTCGGCTTAGAGGCCGGCCCACCCGGCCAGGCCGCGCCCCTAGAGCCTTGGGGACCGCCTCCGCGCCCCTCCGCTCGCAGCGACCCCCTAGGGCCTCGCGACGCGCCATCTAGCCCAATTGTCCTCCAGAACTTCGTGGCAGTCTGACCCCCATTTTCGCCGCCCCTCCCGCCAGTCTCTTAAGCTCTAGTCTAAACCCTGGCTAAGGTTCCCTGGCTGCACGACCCCCTGACCCCAAGTCGAGACCCTCCCAGCCCCCCATATCCGAGCTCCCAGAGTCTCGAGGCTGTATCCCTCTCCCGCGCGCCCTCCCCCACCCCGACTCCATCCATCACCTTCCCACGCCCCTCCGAACCCCGCCGGGACCCATCGCACGTCTGGGCCCCAGTGCCCACGCTCCGGGGCTGCACAAGCGACCCCGCGCTCACCTCTTCCTCTGCGCTAGCTGTCCCCGTGCCAGCCAGCGCTGCACCTGCTGCCACCGCTCCTAGCGGCCACGCCCAGACAGAAGACTTCCTGCTCCCGCGCTAGTGCCACTCCAGGCGCACCAGCCCGCTCCCCCTTGGGGGTATGGGGGTGGTAGCTGGGCGACTCCTGCCCCGACCCGGCCTCGGTTCCAGGTTATCCCTCTGGTCCTGGACCCAGTCACCCTCCTTCTAAAGACAACCCGCGCCTCCTTCCGCACCCCGACCCGCCAGGGATCCGTTCCTCCCCAGTTACCGCAGCTTGCACATCCCGGGGCCCGGCTGCATCCCCGGCACCGCGCGTGCACTCGGACTGCGACTCCCCAAGTGCACGCGCAGAAGGGCCCGGATTCTCCCCGCCGGCCAGGAGCGCAGGGTTCCCCGCCCCCACCCGCTCCCGCCCGAGCCGGGGAACTGGCCACCAGCAGAGTTCTGGGTTCCAGCTCTGAGCTATCTTCGGTGCCAGCTCGCGCCCCAAACTTGGGCGGGCCGCTTCTCTTGGGATCTCAGATCTAGTTACTGAGAAACCTTGGGGCGGTGGGGGGAGGGGTGGGCCCGGACTGTAAATATTAGCGGGGCGTAACCTCCTTTCTCGAAAATGGTTGGTGTGGTTGAAGGTAAGAGCCCCCGAGTGGCGCATGCAGTTAAGCGCCTATACTAATGGTTTGAACCCACCCCTGGTAGAAGCCCTGGTGGACCTGCCAGGTAAGCGTTTGGACTGCTAACAAGGCGGTGGTAGTGGTGGTGGTTGGGGGAGGGAGGGAGGGAGATTCAAACCTTCCAACAGCCATACAGGAGAAAAAAAAAATCAAACTCATTGTCAAGACGGTCTTCGTCTTGTTTGGTGTCCTGCCATGTCACCAAGCATGATGTTCTTCTCCAGGCACTGGTCTCTCCTGACAATGTGTCCAAAGTGTGTAAGAAGTCTCGCCGTCCTTGCCTCTAAGGAACACTCTGACCACACTTCTTGCAAGACAGATGGGTTCGTCCCTTTACCAGTCCTGGCACTTCCCACATTCTTCTCCTGCCCCACAGTTCACATGCGCCCATTCCTCAGTGGTCTTTATTCCATGTTCTACTTTCACGTGTCCAACCAAATTTTATTCTTTATGGAAGTAGAAAGCCCTTTCTCCTGAGGAGTGGCTGGTGGGTTTGAACAGCTGACCTTGTGGTGAGACGCTCAATGCATATAACTGAACCATGCCACCAGGGCTTGCTTCCAGAACGATTTGCAGCCTCAGAAAAGCTCCGAGTTAGAATCGGCAGTGAGTGGGTTTTAGTATACTGGTAGGAGTCCCTGGATGGCTTAGGAACAAAGGCCTGGAGGTCTATTTACAAAACAACAACAACAACAAAGCCTGCATTAACAATCTCAGGGACCCAGCTCCACTCTGAGACATACGGTCACCAGGAGGGCTGATTGTGAAACCTGCAAGGTGCATTTCAAGTTGTTGTTGTTGGCAGGTGCCATCTAGTCGGTTCTGACCCATAGCAAGCCTGTGCACAGCAGAAGGAAGCCCTGCTGGGTCCTGGGCCATCCTCACAATTACGCCTCTTGTCTGAGCCACTGTGTCAGTCTGTCTCGTTGACAACCTTGCTCTTTTCTGGTGTTCCTCCTTTATCAAGCATGCTGTCCTTCTCCAGAAACTGTGTCTTCTGACATGTCCAATGGATGTCTAGGGTCTGGTGGCAGCGTTACTAACACCCGCAGCAGACATTGCTCCTGTTTACAAGGCTTACTCCGCCCATCTTTCCAGAACATCCGGATTGAATGACGTCAGCCCGCTGAAGCTGGCGCCCAGCCCCGTGGAGTTAACCTAACCGAACCAGAAAAGAAGCGTGGGGTTCATGTCCACAACAATTTATAGATGCCATCCTCTATCTTCTCTCCAGCTTCTGACCCCAAGCTGAGGCTGTGGCATTGGAGACCTTTAACTCTTTCCTCGCCAAACTCGGTTATAGTTCGTTAGTGGGTCTGTATTAAACCTAATTTTCTTGTTATGTAATTGCAGCTCTTGTGGTCTCTATACCTTTAGGTCAGCTAATTCTCTGGCTTTCGACAAAGGGTCAGCTCTAATCTTTCTTTACGGGGCTATCCTACCCCCCCCCTTCACCTCATGTCCTTTGATTTCCTGTTCCCTACAAACCTTGCCTCCCTCAATACATCTGTTCATTACAGGGCTTGCTCTGTCGCTTGTCTCTGAAAGACCCAACAGGGTGGCATTTTATCACCTGGCTCCATTTACCACAGCTCTTGGAGGTTCATAGGCAAATGTTAAGTGCCAAAGCACACAGAATTTTCTAGAACAAACTCTCCCCCTGTCTCTGGAATGCTCACCTAGCTTCCTACTTCCTTGTTACAGGCCAGCTGGTACAGAGCAGAGATTGGAGGGACTGGGCTGGTGTCTTGGTCTTGGAATCTTCATCCAGTGCCCAACCCAGAGAGACAGCTCTACGCTGTCTTACATGATCACTGAGTCAGAATTGACTCGGGGGTTGGGGCGTGGGGAGTGGCCTGGTTCCCGGGCCAAGCTTGGAAAGTTGTGGGTTTCTTGTAGAAAGAGCAACGTCTGCCTGCCCAAGGGCTTAATCTCATCGCCCTACTGTTTCCGTCTCCATCATCCGGGTGATTCAAGGACAAACAGGACTGACTTGTCCCTGTGTGGCCCAGGTTACCTGGAAGGTAACAGGAGCTGATTCACTTGAAGAATGTGCTGTCACCTTGTGCCCGGAGGGGAGGGAAACTGTTTACAGGCCAGGCGCTAGAGAGGAGTGGGGCAGCCTGGCATCTGTCCCCACTGGTGCAGAGGTCCTGGGCCGCCCTCTAATTTCTGCACCTACATGGCTCATCCTGCATTTCCACTGTTTGGGCCCCTCCCTTGGCTGAAGATTGCAATAGGCCAGTCCAGCAGGTATCCTAGGTTCAAATCCCTCTGTTCCTTTAAAGGGAAAAAGGGAGGTGGGGATGTCTCCTAGTGGGTTTCAGGAGTTGAGGCTTTGGCACCAACTGTCTGCACTTGCATTTTCCTTAATGAATTGTTTGTGAAACCACAGATTCCAAAATATATTTGGCTTACAGCCCCCTTTGCAGGGAGGGGAAAAAATCAGCACCCTCCCGGCAATAAAAGTGTCCCCCATAATGTAGGATCTAGTTAGTGTCGGCATCTGCTTTGCACACACACCCCCCCCACAGGGGGTGGCATTGACCACTTTGGGGAAACGGGTTTAAACGTCTGTGTAAAGGGTGATGTTTTAGGTCTTGTTCAGAAGGTTGGGCCAGTGTGTGAGTCTGAGAGGTGCATTGTGTGTGAGAGGGAAGGTAAGTCCAACGAAGGGGTAGCTGGCAAGCAGACCTCATTATGGACCTGCCTTCTTGGCTTGATTTGTGTGGGAACTGCTAATGTCCCAGGTGCAAGGGGCAGTGGCTCTGTGCCAACCGGTAGGGACTAAGAGAGGACAGGTGCTGACCATTTCAGCCCTGTTTCAACAAGGACCCATGAGCTTTCCCCTCATGATGAACACCACTAATTGTCTGCCAGCCGTCTCCCATCCAGGCCAAAGAGAACGATGGGCATTCACGATTTATCTGTGACCAGGCCAAACTGCAACCGCAGGCTCGAGTCAGTGACTCCTAAAGGGAGAGGGGCTCCTTCTGGCTCTCCTCCTGTCCCCACCATCTGGACCTCGATTGTGTCTATAAAAACCAAACATCAAACTCACTGCCATCGAGTCAATTCTGACTCATAGTGACTCTATAGGACAGACTACACTGCCTGTGAGTTTCTTAGTAGGAAAATGTCTTAGGGACCATGAGAGAGAGACATGATGCAAAGAGCCCGGGTCTCTGATTGTGTGGACCAAAACCATCTGCCAACCTGGACCCCCACCTGGGCAAACGGGGCCTCTCTTTTTTTAACAGCAGCTAAGTCTTGACCTACACCCCCCTTGGGCTAGGTGTGGGGTCAAGTCACCACCCTCAGCCTCCTATTCATACTCATGTCTGTCCTCCAAACTCAAAGAACATAGAACAGGAACCTGATTTGAGCCACTAGGATGTCAACACTGCGGTGTGATGTAGTATTTGGCGAAAAGGGCAGAGTTCTTTCGAGAAGGATTGGAGAGATGGAGACGCCTTTTCCAGAAGTGAACAGAACTATTGTTCAGTGCCACTGAGTCCGTTCCAATCCAGAAGTAGCCGGTGCACGACAGAACGGAGCGCTGCCCAGTCCTGCCCATCGGCACGACGGTTCCTCTGCCCGAGCCCTAGTTGCAGCCACTGCCAGTCCATCTCGCCGAGGGCCTTCCTCTTTACCAAGTATGATGCCCTCCAGGGACTGGTCCTGACAATGTGCGTAAAGTTTGTAAGATGAACAAGTCTTGCCCTCCTTGCTTCTAAGGAGCACTTCTTCTACGATGGATCGTTTTGTCCTCTTAGCAGTTCATGGCACTTTCAATACTCTCCTCCGGTACCCCAATTCAAACGCATCGGTTCTTCGACGGTCTTCCCTATTCAACGCCCAACTTTCACAAGAATGTATTGCAATGGGGAATACCCTGACTTGGGTCAGGCGCACCTTAGTCCTCAAAGTAACATCTTTGCTCATTGATACTCTACAGAATTAGTCTTGGGTAGCAGATCGACCCAATGCAATCGTCTTTTGATCTCTTGACTGCTGGTTCCGCGAGCATTGATTGTGGATCCCAGCAAGACAAAATCCCAGACAATTTCAGCCTTTTCTCCATTCATCATGATGTTAGCGATTGGCCCAGGTGTGAGGATTTCGGTCTTCCTCGCGTAGATTTGGAACCCAGACCAAAGGCTGCACGCCTTGATCTTCATCAGTGTTTCAGACCATCTAGCTCAGCGGTTTCCAACCTGTGGGCCGAGACCTCTTTGGGTGTCGAAAGACCCTTTCACAGGGGTCGCCTAAGACCATCGGAAAAATGTGTTTTCGATGGTCCAGGAACCAAGACACCGCTCCTCTATCTGTCTCCAGGCAGGTCCGCCCACATGCAGAAATGCCCACATACGAGTGCCCGGCGTGAAGACTGTTACCGATGTTATACCATGCTTCAAGACAAAATTTCAGTTATTTGTCATTAGAAATAAATATCTCACGATATATAACGATATGTTGTTTTTGTGATGAATCACTATGCTTCAATTATGTTCCATTGGTAACAATGAAAGTACATCCTGCCTATCAGATATTTACACGATGATTCGTAACAGTAGCAAAATGACCGTTATGAAGTTGTAACGAAAATAATTTTGTGGTTGGGGTCATCACACCATGAGAAGCTGTATGAAAGGGTCTTAGGAACCGAGACACCGCTCCTCAATCCGTCTCCAGGCGGGTCTGCCCACATGCAGAGACGCCCACAGAGGAGCACCGGGGTGAAGGGTCGAGGGAGTGCGAAGGTGGAGAACCAGGCTCTGGGTGCTCTGGAGAACGGTGGGCAGTCTGCTCCCATCAAGATGAGCCTGCTCGGGAACCCTGAGCATGGACTTGCTGCTCCTGGGTTTTGGTTTAAACAGTGATGGTAGGAGACTGTGTGGCACAGATGACTGATCACAACCAGTCAAAAGTTGTTCCGATTGAACTCACCGAGAGGCGCCTTGAAAGACAGGCCTGGCGCTTTCTTTCCCCCAGGTCACGCCTTGGAGACCCGTCCCACTCTGACACGTATGGGGTAACTGTGGGCCGGAATCGGTTGGATGGCAGGTGACAGCAACAAACAGGATTGGGCTCTTTCTGCATGCCATTCATGGGGCTTAAACACCCACCACGGGCCGATTTCTCTGGTCCTCAGGCTAGCTCTCTGATGGCAAGAGCGATCCCACCTGATGGAGGAGGAACGGAGGCCAGAGAGGTAACGTGCCTGAGGTCATGGAGCCAAGTGAGTGGGAGGAGTTGGAATGGTCCCAGGTGGGCTAAGACGCCCACCTCTTCATTCTGCACAGTCTCGCGCTCACTAACGCCCACGGGACCATCTGGGAAGTAGGAAGTCACGTGACTTGGATGCTGTACGTCGTACGTAGCCTGGTCCTCTTGCTGCTTTAAGCATCTTGAACGACATGTTGAGAGAGAGGTTTGCTTTTCTAGTTAGTCCTCAGTCCATGGCATTAGCAACGTCCACCTCTCTGGTATAGCTCCCTCTGGCACTTTGGGTCAGCAGGTAGCTTTCAGCGCGCTGAGCCTTCAGCAGCGTGGAGAAGTCTGTCTGTTTCTGTGGATCTGTGTGACTGTCGGCTGTGACATTCAGTCTCTTGCTCATGTTATTATTAGACGCCTGCTTCATCCCCTCACATCTCCGCTGTGTCTCATCATAAGGGTTCTGGGTTGAAGAGAGAAATAAGGAATGAGGGGGAGCGTGTTCTAGATGCTGACTTAGCGCTTAACTCTAGAGATGATGGTGGACAGCCAGGGGGATTCCCCGTTGCTCCCCTCAGCCGGTGGCTCTGAGGCTCCTGGGGACAGGGGGCTGGGAGGGCAGCTCTCTGGCTTCCAGCTGCTGGGCCGGTGAACAGAGCAGCTTCATTTCCTTTGGGGAGGGCTCTCCCCTGACCACTGCAGCCTTCCAAGGGTAGTGATCTAGGTGCCCATTCAAGGGGGAGGACCTGACCCCAGCCAGGTCAACGAGCCTACTGCTTCTTTCTTGGAATTTGAATCTGTAAAGCTTTTTTTGGTCTGTCTGTCTCTTAAGAAACCTGGCTTTATTTTCTTAGTAGTTGGAAAAATGAACTGGTACAGAAAAAAAGTGTAGTCAGCTGGAGAGAAGAAACCAACCCAAGTGCCGCCCAGAGCCCAGCTCGAGGCTCCTCTGGGAGGGAGCTGTTTGCAGTGGGGAGAGAGGAGCGCTGTGAAGCGGAGCCAGCTCTGCAGGCCAGTGAGACAGGGTAAGCCACCTTCCAAAGGGTATACTCGCCCCAGGCGTGAAACCAAATTTCTATATATGTGGCCCAGCTCAGGGGAGGAGGCACCGGAGCAAGGGGGGAAGCAAAGGGGTCACCTGGCCTTCTATTATCAGATAAACTGACAAAATGGGAGCTTTTAAACAGAATTTTCCATCTGGCTTTATTTTCAAATACACTATCTTTAAAAAAACAAAACAAAAACAATACACTTTCTGTGGAGATGACAGATATCAGTATTAGGAAATCCAATTATACAAAAAGTATTACATCTAGTCTAGGGTAGGTCTATTTGTTTTTGGTAACATACTGCGGTAGTTACATAATCTGTTGTCAATTTGAGGCTTAAGACTGAAGGGGTGGAGTTTAGCCTGTCAATCAGGTCGCAACTTGATGACCTCGTTTGGAAGCCTAAGGAGATAAATAGCTTGCTGGAGTTGGGTCACAGGCTCACTCCCTGGGAGATACTGCAGCTGACAAAACACATGGAACTATGCTAGAGCCCTGGAGCTGGAGGAGCCACATGGAGACCCCCACCAGTGCTGAGATGTTGACACCACCACTGGATCCACAAGACTTCCCACCCACTGGCCTGTGATCTTCCTGCATTCGGCATCATTCCATGTGTTGTGTGAGTGTGAAGAGGACTTTGTAGACTGGTATCAGACATATGGGCTAATACCTGACTTATGGACTTGATCTGGACTGGGCTGAGATGTTTTCTCAATATTCAATTGCTCTTGTAGATAAAGCTCTTTCTTATACACAGCCGAGTCTATGAGTGTGTTTCTCTAGCCTACCCAGACTGACACACATACATAAAGTGGCACTAATTACACAGTAACTATAAGGTCACTGCCACGGAAACACCTGTCACTTTGCCACGGCTGCATGGACTTGGGCCTTTTTGCCTGAGCATGTGCTTCCAAAGTGGGATGTCCACTTCAGAGCTCTGCCCAGAAACCCACTGAGGAGGAGAGTTCTGAAGTGGTGACCCAGCAGAGATCTTGAAGCTGATTGATCAGAGGCCGGGTATGTCAGTTATGAAGTAGTTACAGCCGAATGCACAAAAGTAACCAAATTTTCTCTTTCCCGAAGGAAGCAGGAAGAAATCCCGGGCTGAGCTCCTGGTGTGTCAGGTGGGAGTGCAGAGGAGGGCTGTTAGTGGGCCTTCAGAAGGGCCCTGCTGGGCCAGAGGGGTTGGACATCATTAGTCATCATGGTTGGCTTCAAAACACTGGTAGCAAGGAGACTTGTGATTGGTAATCTTGGGTCAATTGTGGATGCATGAGAAATGCCAGGAATCACACACTAAGATTAAGCAGCTCTTGAACATGAACAGCACAAGGGCATTTTCACACGACAAGACACGCAGACATTTGCCCCATGCCTGGCGTGCAGAGCCCCTCTCGGGCCATTTCACACGCCTTCCTCACTCCGTCTTTGGGCTTGGCCGAACAAGTTCCGTGTATGCCCAAAGCACCAACCCCCTTGGCCATCTCTCTGCCTTCTTCGGGCCTGCCGGTCTCCTGCAGTGTCTTGGCTAGCTCCTGCCTGGGGGGCTCATCAATCCAAAGATTCTTCTTGTTCCCAATCTAGATGATGGGCACATCGGGACAGAAAGGCTTGACTTGCAGGGTCCATTTCTCTGGGTGGTTTTCTCAACGATCGGGGGCTGTCTGTCGATGGTGAAGCCCATCAGGATAACATCAGTGTCGGGGAGGGGAGGGGCCTCTGATGGTCACAGTCCTCCTGCCCCACTGTGTGGCTCAAAGCCAGCTCTACCTGCATCCTGTCCACTTCAGTATCCGCCACTCAGTGCTCACACAGTGGGCACCTACACTTTGGGAACCGATCCTTGCTGAGGGCTGAGCAAGCAGGTCTGCCCACCAGCTCCACCACCACCAATCACCAGTTTCTTCCCGGCAGCCGTCATCACGCACCGATGTGCTGTGAGATTTGCAGTTCATGTGGGGGGGAGTCCTACAAAGTCCCCTGAACCGCTCGGATGAAAGGCACCCTGTCGGCGATCCTTGAGTCTCCAGCTCAGAGAGGCTGGCCACTCGCTGCAGGGAGGGGGACTCAGACGGTCAATCTTTGTGGGAATAGACGGCCTCATCTTTCTCCTGTGTGCTCAAGTCGCTGATCTTCAGGGTAGCAGCTGAGTGCTTTAGCCCCTGCATCCTCATTACCGGAATTTCTTGTTACCAGTGTGTTTGAAGTCCCCCTTCCTCGCAGTCCGATGATAAATCCAGGGTAGGGTATGGCCCTGATGAACCACATAACTATCCTCTAGATCTTTAATATTTCCTCCCCTTACTGTTATGGGTTTTATTTGTTTCACCTCATAGTCATGTTAGATTTGTGTATGTTCATTTGTATATTTAAGATTGTTTGGCACATGAAAGCTAAGATAGAGAACCCTTCAGAAACAGTAACAGGAGTAACGGTTCCCTGAGGGTACAGGAAGAGATTGGGCCGAGAAGGGGGGAATAGGGAGCTGATAGAATTGATGACTGTATAACCTCACTCAATGGGATCGGACAACAGAATTGTATGTGGATGGATATATAGAATTTTGTAAGATATGGTGGAAAAAACCCAAACATCAAAAAACCTATTATAGGGGTGGGGGAGGATCCTGGGGGGTAGTGTAGATGGGGGGATATGGGGAGCTGATACCAAGGAGCTCAAGAAGAAAGAAAATGTTTTGAAACTGATTGTGGTAGCGATTGTACAATACAGCTCGATGTGATTGAACTACGGAATGTTCAGATATCTGTAAGAGCTTCCAATAAAATGATTGAAAATAAATAAAAAAGGAAGCTGGTCTGATAGGGAGCTGACTGCCTTCTGATTCCCTCTAAAAGGCGTCCCGATCAAGATGGAGATCACTGAAAGTCAGCGTGCACCTGTTTGGTCACCGCCTTGCAACTCGGCCAAACTCTGTGGAAGCGGGGCATCGGCCTTGGGAGGAGTCCCCTGGTGGTAAAAGGTTAGCATACTTGGCTGCTAAGCGAAGGGTGGGCGGTTCGAGTCCACACAGAGGACAGGTCTGGCCTGTACTTCCCACAGCCAGCCAGGGGAACCTTTGCAGCAGTTTGACTCTGGCCCAGGAGCGGTCCGGGAGTTGGAAGCAACTCTCTGGCAACTGATTGGTTTGGCCTTTGGCAGGCCATATAGTTGAATGCTTATTATGGTACCATTTATGACATCCCCGGGACTGCGAGATTAATGATCCTGTGATCAAGAAAGGCTCTTCCCTTTTGACAATTTAACAGATCTAATTACATAAGGAATACAGAGAAGGCAGGTCAGCAGGATTTATCACTGATATTTGAACATTTATTCTCAAACAGAGCTGAGCACCGAAGAAGTAACGAGCTGAAAGCCTCCTTTTGGGTTATAAATGGAAGCGATTTCATCAGCCGGTGAATAGATATGTATATATATTATTTCAGGATAAAAATAGCAGTGCGTTCAATAATCATTATGAAAGCTGCTGACATCATGAGCAAATGCAATAGTTACAAAGTTTCAGATATTTGAATAGATTGGGGACCGGCCTGATAGTTCACGTGGATATTAAGAGAGTGTGTGTCAGCAAGAACTTTAGGGCACATGTTCTGGTCTTCTCGAATCAGCAGAAGTTATTAGAATTTTCAGTAAGAATATCAGAATACACAGGATCATGGAAGCTGTATGATCTTTACAAATCCCAATCTTTGTAGGCTTGTTTGGCTCAACAGCATCTTCCACATCAAACAAGGCAACTTTTAAGAGCTGTAGTTAATGTACAGTTATTAATTTAGACCATTATCCTCTTAAGAAAAATGTCAATTTGGGAATGATTTATATCTTGGGAGATTTCTCTTTAAAAACATGATATTCTATTATGCTTTAGATTTCCCTTTAATGATTTTAATACAACTTGTTCTGCATCGATGGTTACCATTTTGACATTCCACGAGCATGTCACTAGTCACCGTTGCCCTCTTTTTGTGGATCTAGCTTCCTTTTCCTTCCTTGACTTCTCACCGTTGCTTTATGGGCCGAGGCTGCTTGGTCAGCATTTGTTTAAGGCAGTGCATCACTCACAGGTGTGTTTGCTTTATACGCCCATCTGTTATTTGGCTGAGAGGTGATCTGTGAAAACGGTTCCCATCCCTGTTCGATGGTTACGTCAGGGTCAGTCTTGGGGGTTCTTCTTAGACTCTGTTGGTCTAGTAGGTTTGACCACACCCCTCACCCCCCTTTTTTTTCTCTCTTTTAGGAATTTGAGCTTTCTTTCTTTCCATCTGGGACTTTCCATCATGTCCCTGGTTCAAATGGTCAGGAGGGGGCGCTGGGCACTATCTAGTTCTTTTGGTCTCAGATTAGGAGCGCCGTGACCATCAATTTCTCATATGTAAATTCAGGTTGAAGCAGAATAAAATCGAAACAAGTCCATGAGCACCAAAATACGACCCTGAATTTAGAGACCAATGACCGAAGACCTGATGAGTTGTGGGATAACATCAAGAGCATCGTACATGGAAAAAGCAAAAGCTCATTAAGAACAACAAGAAAGAAAAAGACCAAAGTGGGTGTCAGAAGAGATGCTGAAATTTGCTCTTGAACGTAGCTTTTCTGCAGCAAATGGAAGAAATGATTAAATAAAAGCACTGAATTGAGAATGCCAAAGGGCAGTGCAGGGAGATGAGGCACAGTTTTACACAGAAATGTGCAAAACCATGCTGTTAGAAAACCCCAAGAGAAGAATATGCCCAGCAGTTCTCAAGCGGAAAGAACTGAAGAAAAAAAACTAAACCTCAAGTTGCACTATTGAAGGATCCTATGGTCAAGGACCTGAACAATGCAGGAAACATCAAAAGAAGATGGAAGGAGTCACTATACCCAAAAGAATTGGTCAATGTTTAACCCTTTCAAGAAGTGGCCTATGACTAAGAACTGAAGGTACGGAAGGAAGATGTCCACGCTGCACTGAAAGCATTAGCAAAAACCAAGACGCCAGGAATTGATGGAATACCACCCCGAAGTGCTTCAACAAACTGACCCAGTGATGGAAACACAAACCAGTGTTGGTCAAGATATTTAGAAAACTGCTCTCTGGCCAACTCACCTTAAGAGATGCATAGGGGGTACCCCCCAAAACCTGGATTTTTTCAAAGTTATATGTTAAAAACTTTTTTTCTCTTTTCTTTTTTTTTTGGGTGAGTGAGTCAGTGAGTGGGTAAGTGAGTCAGTGTGTGGGTGAGTGAGTGGGTGAGTGAGTCAGTGAGTGGGTGAGTGAGTGAGTGGGTGAGTGAGTGAGTGGGTGAGTGAGTGAGTGAGTGAGTGAGTGGGTGAGTGAGTGAGTGAGTGGTGAGTGAGTGAGTGAGTGGTGAGTGGGTGAGTGAGTGAGTCAGTGAGTCAGTGAGTGGGTGAGTCGTTAAAAAATTTTAAAACATAAAAACAACCTTAATATCTTAAAAGTACTCTCCATTACACTTAATACATTTGTCAAATCTGTGATTCCATTCTGGGAAACATTTTTCAAACTCATCTGTTTGGATGGCTGACAGCACCTCCCTCATTTGTGTCTTCACCTCTTCGACTTCATCAAATTGCTGTTCTTTCTTGTCTCTCTTCATTTGAAGAAATGAAAGGAAATCATACGGAGCAAGGCCAGGTGAGTCAGGTGCTTGGGGCAAGAGAGGCAGGCTGGTTTTTGCAAAAGAAACTGGAGCACTGAGATGGCTGCGTGAGCAGGTGCATTGTTATGGCAAAACCATTCGTCTGCCACAAATCAGACCTTTTTTGTTGCGCACGATTACACTATCTTTTCAGAACCTTTAAATAGAAAACTAGACTAACAGTCTGACCTGGTGGAATGAACTCCAAATGCACTATCCCTCTCACGTCAAACCAACCAAACAAACAAAAAAAACCCACAGTCTTGATCTTTGATTTAACTTGATGAGCTTTATTTGGGTGAGGTGACAATGGCACCTTCTATGGCTTGACTGGTGTTTTCTTTTGGGGTCGTAAGAACAGTACCATGCCTCATCACCAGTAATGACCTTGGGAAAAAGTCTGGGTCGCTTTGGAGCTGTTCTTTCAAATCACGGCACATTTCCACTCAGCGCTCTTTTTCCGGGTCAGTCAGAACCCGGGGCACACATTTTGCAGCGACCCTTCTCATTCCCAAATCTTCCATTAAAATTCTCTGAACTGAGCTCCAAGACAGTCCAGATCACTCCCCCTCTCTTCAATGGTCCGTCGTCGATCTTCAAGCACAAGGGCACACACTTTGCCAACATTTCTGTCCACTTGGGAAGGTGACGGACATGCAGAACAAGGTTTGTCACCAATTGACATTTCACCCTTTTGAAGCGAGAAAACTCCTTGTACACTTGACTTTTTCCCAGAGCACCATCCTTGTAAGCTGAGTTCAACATCACAAAGGTTTCTGTGGCATTTTTCCTGAGCAGGAAACAAAATTTCACAGCTGCATGATTGTTTTCTTAAATCGGTCATCACAAAAAAACGAGATTTGAGTGAAACTGCTTTTACGAAACAATTCACTGTGACCAGAGAGAACCTTCCCAGGGACGCCACTGGGTGCACTAACTCAGAGCAATTTTCTATGAAAAATGTGCATTACTGTGAAAGCTCCGCCTAGCTAAACATTTTTCCATGTTTTTTTTTGGAGGGGGGTAACCCCGTGCATTTGTGCCCATTTCAAAAAAAAGGTGATCCAATAGAATGCAGAAGTTCTCTGACGATCTTATCACTACCATATGCACGGAAAATTTTGCTGAGGACAATTTAAAAATGACCACTTGACAGGGAGCTACCGGCAGTTCAGATTCAGGAGAGGACTTAGGGCGAAGGCTGTCGTTGTTGATATCAGGTGGATATCGGCTGACTGCAGAGAATATTAGAAAGATGTTCACTTGTGCTTTATTGACTGCAAAGGCCTTGAACTGTGCGCATCATAACCAACCTTGGGTAACTGCCAAGAACAGGCATTCCAGAGCACTTACTTGTGCTCATGATGAGACCGAACACAGACCAAGGGGCGGTGGTTTGCAAAGAGGCAGGCAATGCTGCATTAGGAGAGGTGGGGGCCAGGTTGTACCCTTTCACTCTCCTTATCCACACTCGCTCCTGAGCAAAGACTACGAAGCTGTAGGCGATACCAAGAAGAATACGATACCAGCGTTGGAAGACGACTCACCGGCCAGTCGTGATAAGCAGCTGCCATCAGCTGGCTTGCCGCAAGTGAAGCGGATTTGAAGTCCTTCCTGATGCAGATCCAAGTCTGTGACCTCACAGCTGGACAACTGGTAAGCAACCGAAGGAGAGAAAGAGGAGAGGCTGGCGTTGCCTAAGGCTTCCCTTGACTTGGATGCCCAGTGAATGCCCCTGGATGCAGCAGGCAGGCAAGTAAATGAAGTATTGCGCTGGGCAAACCTGTGGCAAAAGAGCACTGTGACAGGGTTAGAGAGTCAGGATGCCACTCGGAGGACTGAAGGGCCCAAGTCAAGGTCCTTTCACCTCCGATGCAGGTGCAGGATAGCAGATGCCGTTGAACTCTGGTGTTTGCAAAGGGGACTGAGAATGACGCGGACCGACAGGAGCATGAACAAAAGTGTTTTGGAAGAAGTCCAGCCAGGAGCGTCCTTGGAAGTGAAGGCGGCAGGATTTCCTCTCCCACTCTAGGGTCATGTTAACAGAAGTCCCCAGAGAAGGCCATCATGCTTGGTAAAGCAGGTGAGCCAAGGGAAGAAGCCCATCCAGGACCCTCAGGGCAGAGTCAGACTGACCCTGTCAGGCTCCAAGACCGTAACTCGTTCTGAGAGTAGCAAGCTTCATCTTCCCCCCACATGGTGGTGAGTGGCTTTGTTAGGTAGCTAGCACAGGGGCTGGGGTGTCTACTGCACATGTTCAGAGGGTTGAGCTCACGGCCAGGGAGAGGTGGTACACCTAGGTGGGTTATACACCTGGATTGACCCGTCTGGGCCAGGCGAGTTCAATTCAGCCCTTGGGATGGGCCAGGATCGTCGACCACGTCTCCCAGCGGAGGACCCGAAAAGCCGGAATTCAAGCTGCTCCTCAGAGGCCATGCAGCCACCTCCACTGGCTTCAGGATGCCACTTGCAGGGGTGAAGGGCCCTGAGGGGGGGGGTGCCTGGGTAAAACCCGCAACTTCTATCTGTCATAAAACTCAGGATCCAGGCTTCGGAGTGAATCCTTTCTCTCTGGAAGCCAAGGTCCGAGGTATATGTCCCCCAAGCCCAACCCGTAATCCACTACACCACCAGGGTAGATGTCAGTTGTAAAGCTGAAAGAGGATCGCAGGGCAGTAGAGTTGTGCTTCATCCAGCCTCAGTGCCTCCAGCAAGGGTGGGCTTGTTTAAAGAGGCACCCTGGGGCACCGTGGTTAAAGTGCTTGGCTGCTAACCAGAAGGTCAGAAGTTTGAACCCACCACCCACTTGATGTGAGAGAAACATGGCAGCGGCTTCTGGAAAGAGTCATGGCTTTGAAAATCCCACGGGGCAGTTCTTTTCCGTAGACCATGCAAGGGGGCGGGGGCCAGTTCGCTAAGCATCAGAATGTACTCGGCAGTGGGTCTGGTTTTGGGGTGTTTCAAAACTCAGGCTTTCTTTCTGGCTCTGAGTGAGTCAGCGGAAAGAAATTTGGTTGGATGTTTACAGCCATTAGTTCGTGTCTTGATGAGGTCACTGCCCCCCCCCCCCGCCCCCCAGGGAGAGTCTGCCATTTCCTTACACATTTGGAAAGCAATTTTGTCCGCTTTCTAGGTTGTTTCATTTTATAGATTCATTTTCAGTCATCCATGTCCACTTTGCCTATTTAGCTATGTTTTCACAAATCCCACGGAATATTTGTACTCGCTGAGAGCGGAAGACAAAATTGGCCGCGCGTAGCGACATTACCAAACAAACCGAGCAGGCTGAACACAGATTAGGGCATTGAATTACAACCAAAAAAGCCTCCCAGACCCGAAGCTTGGACGAGGACACTAACGGTGCAATTACATTGCTACGCAACTGCACCGGCGTGATTTCAAACTCCCGACGCCCGTCGCGAACTTGCTCCGTGACCTTGAGCGAGTTTCACTGCTGTAAACCTCATTTCCTGGCCTGAAGAGTGGAGCCTAATGATAGAATCCGCCTCATGGATTCCTCTAAGGATTAAATGAGAAAAGGCTTGTGCAAGCCCAACCCAGCCGCGGACCAGGCACTTAAAAGGCCTGCTGCCGCGGCTGTTACTGCCAGCGCCACGGTAAGTGAGCATTACCAATGACACTGAGAAACCCGTTTGACCTGGGCCGGGCTTGGGGTGGGAGGAGCCCCTGAGGATGCGGGGGTTACACGTTGGGCTGCCACCTGCGCGGTCTGCAGTTCAGAACCACCTGCAGCTCCGAGGGAGACCGACTGGGCTCTCTGCTCCCATCAAAGTTACAATCTTGGAAACCTGCGTCAGGTTGCTATGAGTCAGCCTTGGCTTGATGGCAGGGAGTTTGGTTTGGGTTTGAGGCTGGGGGTTAGGTGTGAGGGCATGGCCAGCTGGGTGGGGAGGTAGGTCAGCTGCTACCCACAAGGGCCACAGTTCAAACCCACCAGCCACCCTGAGAGAGAAAGACGAGGCTGTCTCAGCTCCCAAAGAGACTGGCAGTGTCAGAAATTGGAGCTGGAGGCTAGTCCACTCAGTGACAGTGGGTTTGGTGTTTTGGTTTGATTTGGAGGGTGTGGCTGGTTGAAGGTGGCCTTGTTAAAGGCTGGTGGAAGGACAAGGAAGGGTGCGGACAGAGTCAAGGAGGCTCAGCGGTGCACCTTTGAGACATTTCAGAGCGTGGTGGCTCAAGTCCTGCACTCACGACCCACTCGGCAGACAGACTGATTCTTCAGTGTCCCGTGACTGTCGCAGGATAGGGAAGGGCTGCTTGAATGGTCCCTGAGCTCATGTCCCCGCCTCATATCCGAGAGGAGGCCCAGAGTCTGAGAGTGACAGAGGACAGATGTTTGGGTTGGGACCTACCCCTCTGCCCCCAGGCCTAGTGATCCTCTGCTCCCCACCTGTCTCCCCAGCAGGGACTGGAAGCACCTGCAGGCTCCGGGATCAGGAGGGAAACTGCAACGGAGCCACAAGACAACCACAGACTGATGGAAGGGTGGGGGGCATGGAGATGTGTGGGTGCTGCGGTGTGGAATTGTGCTCCTTAGGATTTGCAATGGCTGGTTTCCAGAAGTTGCCAGGCCTTTCCTCTGGGGTGCCCGTGGGTGGACTTGAACTGCTGCCCTTTCTATTGGCAGTTCATGTGCACCAAGGAGGGACTCCAGACAGCAAGAGTTGACTTTGAGACTCAGGGGAGTCTTTTCTGACCATGCCCCCAGGGGTCCCAGGAGCTGTTGGGTGGTGGGGCTGCAATTCCTGTGGTTATCAGACCGTGAGAGAGACAGCAGAGCTCTGAGAAATGTTCCGTTCTGCTCATAGCGACCCCTCTCCCCCGTGGGTTTCTGAGACATTAAATCTTTATGGGAGTAGAAAGCCTTGTCTTGCTCCCAGGGTGCAGCTTGTGGCTTCAAACTGCCAAGCGCAAGGCTAAGCCACTAGGCCACCAGGGCTCCTGTTAATCCACCAAACAAACAAACAAACAAACAAACTCATGGACATTGAGTTCATACTGACTGCTAGTGACCCTACAGGCCAGGTAGAACTGCCCTTTGTGAGTTTCTGAGGCTGTAACTCTTTAGGAGAATAGAAAGTTGGATCTTTCCCCTGAAGAGCTGCTGGTGATTTTGAACTGCTGACCTTGCAGTTAACAGCCCAATGCATGACCACTAGGCCACCAGGGTGATCTGTTTATGCACCAGGGTGTCAATAATGCAAGTCGCCTAGTTAAAACACAACTCCCCCATCCCAAACAAACAAAGAAACCACAAGAATTGCACAATTCCCTACCGATGGAGGGGCTACCTATGTTGTTGACTAGGATTTGCATAAAACATGACCACCCAATACACATAGATCATGGGGGGACCAGGGAAGGGAGGGGAGGTGGAAAGTAGGGGAGGGGATGCTCCAGGATTATTTTGGGCAAACCTTTCTGTCCGGGGTTGAGCCCTGGTGACTTTGTCTGTGCAATGGGCCAGTCGGACTGGTTTTATAAAACGTCGTTTCTCTACCTTGCAGGAACCTGTCCGGGGCAGGGCCCCTAGCTGACACTGACCTTGTCTTTTTTGATGCCTAGGCTGGCCCTTGAATGACTGGTGGTTGATACTCCCCGTAATCCTCTGGCCACAGACCCTGGAGGCAACCAGGTGCGATGGGGACGCGGCGCCACCAGAGGGCAGCGCCGGCACACAGCCGAGGCCGCGCAGGCTCTGGACGCCGGTCGTGGGCCAGGCTTGGCTCTGGGCGCTGGCGGTAATGGGGTGACCAGGATACCCCAGATCCCTTCTCCCAGCGAGTTCACATTCTCCTGGAGGAGACAAAATAAACACCCATGCAAATTAACACACGGGATAGCTTCAACTAGTGGTGCTCTGACGCAAATAAAATGAGAGACAAGCCCACCTGGGCAGGTGACCCTGAACTGAGATCGAAACGCAGAGCGTGAGCTGAAAACCCGAAGGGCCAGCTGTTTCTGGATCCAGGAGTCGGTGGAGGGAAGCCTGGGCCGGGGAAAGCCAATTCCTGAGAACCGGAGAGGGCAAGTAACTGGCTCAGGGTCACAGAGCTAGGGCATTGGGAGCGGCGCTTACCTGCCACCTCCCAGCCTCTCCTTCTCCCTCCCCAAATCTCTCCTGAGCCTCAGTTTTCTCCGAGAACAAAAGGGCGGGTCCCGGGTGACCTGGACGCCTCTCCAGGCATGGGCTCGCCGGGGACTCCTGAGCCCGAGTTCCTTGAGCACTCTCTTGTGGACAACCTTGGAATCACACCCGTAGCGAGAAAGGGCCGTGGGAAAATCGTTAGCGCCCTCCGCGAAGCGCCAGGTGAGTGGCCCAAACGCCACAGCAGCTCTGCGGGAGCAAACCCAGGCTAGCCGGTCCCCTGAAGATGTACAACCTCGCAAACTTCACGAGTTGGGCCAGGCTCAATGGCAGTGCTTGGTTGGTTGGTTTTTAATCTGATGGGTGCAGATCACCAGGACAGAAGTTTCCTCTGGCAGACCATGCCCTTTTTGGGTTACCGGCCGATCTATCTCTATTTTACTGCCTGGGCTCCAGGTGGGAAATGGCTAGCCCCAATTTGGACGCGGCTGATGGTGAACATGCATGCCTCTTGTGTGTCTGTGTGTGCACGTGTGTGTCTGTGTGTGTGCATCTCTGTGCATGTCCATGTGGGTGCACTTGGCTTGTATCGTGCAGGGGGGTGTGTGTCTGTGCACGTGTCTTAGTGTCTGTATGTCCATGGGAAGTCCTAACTGTTCTCCCAGAAGCCAGCCGCCTCCTCCCTCCCACTCACCCGCCCCACTCCTGTCGGCTCCTCTCCTGCTCCACTGCTTTCCGTCACTAGTGGCCCCGTGACCGCCACACACCCTGGCTTGAAAGCGACCCCTCTCTTGTCTACCCACCCAGGCCACTGGGTTTGCACCCCTCGAGCTGGGTGGCCGCCTGCCATGGGTGAGCCCCGAGGGGACAGAGGCCAGACTGGGTGGTATCCCAAGTGGCCCAGACACCCCCCCCCCCACACACACGGTCTCTGGTTTACACGGTGACCCTCCGAGTTTACAGATGGCGGGATGCCTTCGCCCCACTTCACAGACGAGGCAGCTGAAGCCCAGAGAGAGGAAGAATGAAATCAACCCGACCAGGGCTGAGGAGCAACAAGCAAGCATTCCCATCTCATTCTCCCCGCAGCCCGAGGAGGTGGGTTATCACTGAGCCTCCTAGTTCAGGGATGAGGACATCGAGGCTCCAAAAGGCATAGCGACTTGCCTAATGCTGCAGGGAAGGATATCGTGGTCACGTCACGGTGGCTGCATCCGTGGGCGCAGGCACGGGGGCAGTGGTGAGGATGGCGCAGGACTGGGCCGTGCTTGGTTCTGTTGTGTTCACCATTGCCGTGAGGAACCAGCTTGATGGTACCTAACAATAACCACAACGACGACAGTGCCAACAGTGCTGTTCCACCAATCAGCAGCAGTGGCAGGACTTGAACCCACGTGCTCCCGCCCCGTGGGGCCGTGAGGGCTCCTTCTCTAAGGAACAACCTCCTCTGGGCCTCTCTGCTCTCTCTCAGGGAAGCTTCCTGGCTGGGTCCCCTGATCCCCTCCCAGAGATGGGGGTGAGTGAGGCGAGTTACCTGTGTCACTTTCAGAAGCTGCCGGATGGGGATTGAGCATTAATTATGTAATATCCTCGCTGTGGTGAGCCTAATTGCTTGATAACCATAATTGAATCTTATGGATTACACCGACTTTATTTCAGGGAGCAGTTGAAGGCATTTAGTGGGAAACTGCTGCTGGGTGGTAATACTACTTCCTGTCTCCCAGCTGGACAGACTGCCAGCCCCTCACCGAGTGGTGGAGGAGGCAGGGGGCTGGAAGGGCAGGGGTGAGGGATAGCCCCACTGGTTCCCTGGAAACAGGTCCTGGTGGCTCAGCAGCTTCCTCGTTCCCATAGAGATGACCGCCTTGGAAACCCTAGGGGGCAGGCCGACTCTGTCCTCCAGGGTCGCCATGAGTCTGAAGAGACTGGACATTGATAGATCTTGTCCTCAGGAGTAACATCTTCTTTGCCACGAGAGGTCTGCCTGGGCATGCGCTTCAGGGGTTGAGAGACTCGCCCATGCTGGCCTTCCTGACCTCTGCCATGAGAAAGACAGGCCCCAGATGCCCACAACGGCTTCAGCTGGGACTCCAGGCTAAGGTCATGAGGCCCAGTACACGCCCAGCTGCTAGGAACCAAACTCCTGTAATCTATAGAGCCAGGAGGGTGGGAAAATGAGTTTTTGAGGCTTGGTTGGTACACCTGGTCGAGGAAAGAGGTTCTCTCCGGAGTCCCTGGACGGCAACTCTTGACCAGCACTTGCGTGGGTTCAAACCTGGGAGCGGGACCAAACGCCGGAAATCCACATCCGCGCTCAGCGAGCCAGTTCTCACCCACAGCGTCTCTAGAAGACAGAGTAGCATCGCCCCAGACAGTTTTTAAGACAGTTTACATGTTTACGAAAGCAGACCGCCACGCCTCTCTTCTGCAGAGGGTGGCAGAATGCCTGAGCTACAGCACCACCAGGGATCGGGATGCTACTCGGGACCCTCGCACAAGGTTCCCCCCCTCCCCAAACTCGTGGATGGGCCGTGGAGTTTGAAAAAAACATTGCTTATGAATTGAGAGTGCTTGACAGCACCTGAAGGCCCCGGCACTGCAAGAGACAGGAGCCACCGGGCTGCTAGTTCACAGAGACGTGAAGGGACTTGCAGTTGCCTAGCTGAGAGGCTAAGTGTCTAGTTGGCTAGTTGAGGAGGGGCTGAGCTGGACTTCCCATCTGTGTCTGGCCTTTGCATTTCAGTGTTAGCCTCGTCTCCCTGCCTCCCTGAGGGAGGTGCCTGCACAAGGTCCCTGGGGTGGGCGCCCTGCACGTCAGTGAGTGCAGACTCTGCCTCCCAGCCCAGATGTGGCCCCAGGAGCCCCGGTGGCCTAGCTGTGGAGCCAGAAGGGAAGGCCAGGGATTCTAACCATCCCCCACCCCAGACACCCTGCTGGGACTTGGGGGTGGGGCATAAGTGGGGGGAGCTGGGGAGGGAGAAGGCGATCTGCTTTGTAAAGATGCCCAGCAGGGGAGGGGACCTTCAGACTGCGAGGGGCCATTGGATATTGTAACTAAACTGCTCTGCCATCGGGTCAGTGCTGGCTCAGAGCCCCCCTGCAGGACAGGGTAGAGCTGTCCCTGTGGGAGTCCCAGACTGGGCCCTTTTCTGGGAGTAGAAAGCCCCTTCTTTCTCCCGGGGTTGGGAGTGTGGATGGTCTTGAAACACATTGGTAACTCGCCTCTAATGGATGGCGTTGCAGGCCTGGTGGTGCCGTGCTCAGCACAGGAGAGAGGAGGTTGTCTAACTCCACAGGGGGCAGCTCCACATTGTCCCGGAGCGTGGCTGGCTCGCAGTGGGCCTCCGCTCGGTCTCATGTGACAACCGGACCCGCTTCTCGTTGGTGACTGTGTGGTGCTAACTGGCGCTGATGATGTTGCAGGGCTTGTCTGGCCGAGAGGAGGCCTGGAGCATGGTGGGTTACAGCGAGTTGGGCTGTTAGTGAAAGGTCAGTAGTTTGAATCCATCAGCCCACTCTGCGGGTGAAACAGGAGACTTTCTACTCTCCTATACAGTTACTGTCTTGGAAACCCACAGGAGCAATCTGTCCTGGCCTGTCGGGTCACCATGAGTCGGTATGGAGTGGATGCAGCCCTTGGGCCGGACATTCCTCACCTCTGGTTTACAACCTCTGGGGGTGGGGGCGGGGGCAGTTCTACCTTGTCCTGTAGGGTTGCTGTGAGGTTAGATCAAGGGAACAGCAACCAGGTTTTGGTCTGGGGTTGGCCCAGGAACCAGCTATTTTTTTCTTAAACTTTTTTTTTTTTGGAATGAAAATATACCCAACCAAACCCCATTCACCAGTTTTTACCTGTGGGGCTTATTAGCGGTGGTGCCAGACTTCAGGCTGTACCTCCGTCCTCCCTGTCTGTGCCCAGGTTGTGTCCCGTGCCCACGACTGACTGACAGGGGGCCACGCTGAAGTAGAACTCAGGGAGTTAAAGGGAGCCCGGGATGTTAACTCCGCTCCAAAAGCCCGCGTCTGTGTTTCCAGCCCTGGTGGACCGCCCACCTCCCAGAGGTGACCCTTTACAGGGGTTCAGCCCTACTGAGTTCCAGGGATCATTTTGGTTCAAGGCAGAAGAACTGTTCCTAGGCAACCGATCCGGCGGCTCTCCCAGCCTCTGTGCAGCCACTACATGGGGTTTCCCAAAAGGACGCTGGAGTTCCGGTCTCCAGGGTCTCCCCCTCTTTTGACCATAACTCCTCCCTCTTTGGGGTCCTCAGTCCAAATGCCCCATGATGGCAGCTGGGCACTACCCCGCTCTGCTGGTGGAGGGGCTCAGGGCCCGAGGGGCCTGGACGCAGCAGTCGTTTCTAACAGGAGTCTCCTGGAGCAGGGGTGTGGCGAGGGTGCAGAGCTCAGTGACCCTTAGCTGGCTCTCGGGAGCTGCCTCAGGGATGTCCCCTCAGAAGGACTGTGCCTGCCCTGGGGACAGCAAAGGTGCAGCTCAGGCTCACACTGTGGGATGGAGGGACTGGGTTTTTACTGGAGCCGAGAAGCGGGATGTTTTTCTTCCCTGAGTAGTGTTTGCTTGTTTTCTTGAATTTCAAGCCAACGTACACAAATAGGCAGATTTCACGAACTGATTGGATTTCTGGCCTCTCTTTAAAATGCTGGAAATGAAAAAATAAAAAAAGTCTTTGGAAAAAAATGCTGGAAAATCTGATGACACGGCGCCCCCTCTGCCGTGCCCCCCTCTTGAGAGCGAGCTGAGCTCCCCTGCTCAGTGCACCACAGTCCCTACCCTTCCCTATCGCCCTCTCCCGGCCCAGACATTCACAGGCTGCCTCACCCCTGTGGGCATGTGAGAGGTGCCTGGACTCCAAGACACCCCCACCCCCCGCTCTGTTCCTGAGAGATTCCCCAACTGCCCTGCCCTGAGGGTTGGGGACAGCCCCCTGGCTTCCCTCATGTCCTCTTTACGTGGTGACCTTGAGAGACTGGACGTTGATGGAGCTTGCTTCCGGCCTCAGCCCCACCCTTTCCTGGCTGATGACCCAATCCCTTGGTTGTTGGATCCAGTGGTTACGGATTGGGCTGCCATCGAAGGGTCCGCAGCTCAAAACCACCAGCTGGTCCAAGGGAGGAAGACAGGGTAAAGAGTGGCCCTCTCTGAAACTCACAGAGGGCATTCCACCCCTTCCTCTAAGGGTCGCGATGAGTCGCCCTGGGCTCTGTGGCAGTGAGCTTGGTTGTAAGATGGGCGCTGCTGGGGGTGGGGCGGCATTTTCCCCCTTCTCCTGATGTTTCCTTCTGTGGGGAGGGTGAATGACTAGTCACTCCTGGCCTGCCCTTCCCCTCCCCCTCCCCCAAGGCTTTCCCCGGGAAGGAGGGGCTGTTTACTGAATGGTCTAGTTTGAGGCTCAGTTGTTGGTCCTTCTGTTTGGGGATCTGTCACTATTTCCAGGGTTCTGCTTGGCCACTCAGGGAATGTTGGGAGAGGGGTGCTCATTAGTCTGGGACTTGGGGGGCGGTTATCTGTTTCAGTCTGGGGTTCATGGTTAGGAGAGCTTCTCCCAACCCAACCTGCTGTGAGAAACCCACCTGTTTGCACCCCATGGCAGCCTCCCAGTTCCCACGGGAGTTGGGGAGAGAAGCAGGGGCTTTTCCCTGTCCCTGGGCCCATCCCCCAATAGCAGCCCTTGGGGGGTGGTTGTGGGGAGCATGCTCCACACTCACTGCTGCTGAGTCAATTCCGACTCCCAGGGGCCTTGTGGGATGGGGAAACTGAGGCTGTACCTCTTCGTGGGTATAGAAAGCTTCTCTTTCTCTCTGGGAAGGGCTGGTGGTTTCAAGCTGCTGACCTTGAGGTTTAGCAGCCCATCTCTAACTGCCGCACAGCCAGGCCCCCTTACTTGCTCAGAATTGCAATTATTTAAAGTTTGACTCTTCTGGTTTAGGGATGTTTGGGAAATGGGGAGGCAGGGCCAGAGCGTGGGGCTGGGTCCCTAGGAAAGAGGAGAGGCAGATAAGGAGGGGAAGCAGCCTTGATAAGGCTTCCCTGGAAGATTGCCTTCTGGGCCTCATAGTGTATGTAAATTGCATGCAAATCATGTGCATATTTATTAGCAGCCTCCTCAGGAAGTTGGCCCTGAATGTGGCCCTTGGGAAAATTTGGGTGGAGGTCACTGAATTCCAGGGAGTTTGAGGTCAGAGCTGGGAAGGCTGTTGCCTGGGAACAGGGTGTGTGTGTAGGGGGGTGGGAGTCGGGGAGGGGAGCAGTGGTGAGGGGACTGGCACGTGGGGGAGGCCAGTCTGGATGGAGCCTGGGGTCTGCTGGGAGGAGGGAGACATGATGACCACCTGGGGCGGTGACCAGTGGCTTGGGCTGGCTAGCAATCCCCTCCTCAGCCTGAACCCTGTGGCCTCAGCCACACCCTCTGACTGCACCCTGCATCCTCTGCCAGCCAGACTGGTGTGTGCCCGGCACCCCCCAATTCCTCTGGGCTCCAGGGACTGTTTAGCCACCCTTTCTGGACGTTGGGAAGACGGTGTGGGACACTGGAACAGGCCAGGCTCGGGTGTCACAGAGGCCTTGGTTCAAACCCCAGCTTGGGGCAATCACTGGACTGGATCTCAGTTTCCACCTCTGTAGAGGGAGCTCGTAGCAGTCTGACTCGGTGGCCTGAACCCATCTGGGAGACAGTCTTCTTGTAAAAATAAAACCCCCTAAACCTACTCGGGCCATTCGGGAGCTTCTGAGATTCACAGGGACCCTGGAGGACAGAGCAGAGCTGCTCCGTGGGTTTCCAAAGCTGCCAGTCTTTCTGGAAGCAGACCGTCACATCTTTGTCCTGTGGGTCTGCGGGAGGTTTGCCGCCGAGTGCTTAACCTGCTGTGCCACCAGGGCCCATTGTTCACAGGTGCCACAGACATCTCCGCTTACAGACGAGGACTCTGGGGGTAGGATGGGGCATTTGTCTTTCTCACTCCTCCCCTCCAGGGTGGAAAAGCTGGTGGCATGGAGCTGGTGACTTGTCCTCTGTCCCATTCCCTTCCCCAGCTCCAAGGCTGCCAGTGTTTGGGGGAGATTATGCAGTGTTGACATTAGAATATGAATTAGGTGGGAGCTGCAGCCAAATATTGGAATTAGGAGAAGCAGGAGCCCCGGCTGGAACCCAAGAGGGGCTGGAACATCTGCGCCTGGGCTGTTCCAGACGCCTGGCCCGGCTGCCCAGTCCACAGTGGCAAGGGCCCAGGCCCAGGGCAGCTTCATGCAGAACCTGACCCCGGGGGGCTGGCTCAGGCGGGGCAGGGGGGAGTCTGCGCAAGAGCATAGCCCTCCTCACTGAAGGGTCCCAGGTGCCACCATGGGGGCTGTGACCACTTCCCCAGGAAGCTTAAGTATCCTGTGAGAGGGCCCCGAGCTCACAGGACTCCTCTGAGCCTTGAATCATTCAGTGGGGACGTGGAGTTGGCCACCCCCCCACCCCCCGCCCAACTTGTGTGAAGAGACTTTGTGCGTCATGTTTTTCTTTTGTCCCACCCTGAGGACTCGGTCTGTTGACTAGTAATAATAACAACACAGTTGCTATTTACATTTGTTTTGCTCCCGTGCGGGCGGGAGCTGCGTGTGCAAGTGTAATGGATACTGGTTTCTTCCTGCCAGAGGCTGTCTTGGGCGCGGGGATGGGGGACCCTGTCCTCATGGTTCAGCCTGAACCTTTCGGCACCAGGGGACCTGCATCTGTGGACTGACCTTGGGGCACTGGGGTCGGTGTTTGGCAGGGAGATGAGCGCTCCCCAGGTGCAGAAGGACATGGGGAGATTTGTTTCTTCTAGATGTAGACACGCCGGCCCCAGGGTGGTAACCCTCACACAGGGCCCTCCTGCTTCTAAAGGGACCCCACCCGGGAACAGGGCCATGGTCAACTCCATGCTCCTCAGTGCAGGTCCTGTACCACCATTGACATTATCACATGGAATTCCCTGGGCAAGTTCAAGGCCACCCAGCAGCCAAGGGGCAGGGCGAGCAGGTACTAGATCCCAGGTCTCTTGACTCCTGAGTCCCGTGCTCTGTCCGAGCCACCACCCTGGGGCCTGTCCCTGTGGCTACGCTACCATGGCTGCCTGCTCGGGGGCAGAGAGCTAGAAGGCCAGTGTGGAGACACTGCTTGGATAGGTTTGTGCTGAGAGCAGCTCTTGGGGCAACGTGTGCTCCACCAGCCCCTCTGAGTCAAGGTCGTGCAGGATGGCTTCCAGGGCTTGCAGGCTGACCCTTACAGACCAAATGCTAAAGGGTGTTCTTTGTCCTTTTCTCCCTGCCGGGGTTGCTTGGGCCACTTTGCTGCCTCCCTTGGGGGTGTGTCTGAATCAGGAGCTACCACAGGCCCTGCCTGCCCTGGGAGCCCTGAGCCCCTTCCTCCACGAGGCCTGCAGAAAACTCAAGGTCATCACGTCCATGCAGACCAGACTCAGGGCAGCTGCTTCCGACTCAGGAGTCCACTGGACAGAACCGCTCTGTAGGTTTTCCAAGGTAGTGGGTGGCATGGCCTGCTAAGTGTTAGATTGCTCATCGCCACGTCGGCGGTTTAAACCTACCGGCCTCTCTGAGGGAGAAGGATGAGGCTGTCTGCTCCTGTCAAGGTTTACACTCTGGGAAACCCGATCTAGGGTTGCTGGTAGTGGAGTGATTTTGTAAAGGAAGCCCAGTGCTTAATACATTGTGCCACCAGGGCTCTTCCAGAGGCCCTCAGTGCCCCCTGCTGTAAGCCCAGGAGTCTCACCCAGCCCAAGTTACTATTTAAGTCTTTGGTTCATAAGTATCATGGACTCCTGCCAGTCCGCTTTATGAATGAAATGTCTCCTGTCACTTCCTTCTTCCCATTTGCCCTGCTCCTCCACAGGACCCTTCTGCTTTCTCCAAGTGAGTCCAGAAGCCTCCGGGGGTCTCCTTGCCTCTGGAACATATCTCTGTGTCCCCTCAAGTCTCCCCACTGAGTCACAGCCGGATCTGGTTAAGTCCAGCTCCCCTCACATCCGCTCCTACTTTCAAATTACCCGAGGAGGTCTCCCCACCTGCCCAGGTCCCCGCTGCCTCAGCAGACCACGTGGGGCAGGCTAACACGCTCAGACCATCTTGCTGCCCATCCAGCCGTGGCTCTTCTTCCCAAGACACCTGCCCCCTCCTCCATCAGATCAAGTTCTCCGCACCCTTCAAGACCAGCTTCTTGCTGCTCTCTTCCGCCCCTCCTTTAGCACGCGGTGGGAGATAACCAGCCTCACCCAGGATACAACCAGCCTCACCCTGCCTCCAGCACCGTTCAGGCACCGCTCCGCCTGTGGTGACGTCTGTAATGGGGTCGAACACTCGGATGGCTTTCTGGGAAGCTGATCGCCAGACCTTTCTTTGTTTTAATTAAAAGATCATTTTATTGGGGGCTCTTACAGCTCTTATAACAATCCATACATTGATTGTATCAGGCAGATTTGTACATATGTTGCCATCATTATTTTCTAGACATTTACTTTCTATTGAGCCCTTGGTTTCAGCTCCCCCCACCCATGACCCCTTGATAAATTATAACATCATTATTTTCATATCTTACATTGACCAGTCTCCCTTCCCTCATGGTTTCTGTTGTTCTTCTCCCTGAAGGGGTGTGTGTGTGGTTATGTGTTGATCATTGTGATCAGTTCCCCCTTCCTCCTCACCTCTCCCCACCTTCTCCCCACCCTTCTGGTATTGCTACTTCCATTCCTGTTCCTGGATTCCATGCATTGTGTTCTCTTATCTGTTCCTGTGTACATGCTCCGGTCTAACCTGAAAAGGCAGGACTGGGGTCATGATAGTGGATGGGGAGTGGGGGAGGGGAAGCCTTAAAGAACCCGAGGAATATTGTGTTTCATTGGTGCTATACTGCACCCTGGTTGACTCATCCCTTCCTTGTGACCCTTTTGTGAGGGGAGGTCCCATTGTCTACAGATGGATTTTGGGTCTCTGCTCCGACTCCCTCCTCAACAATATGGTTCTTGTTTGTTTGTTTTGGGCCTTCTGATGCCTGTTACCCTATTCTGTCAACACCTCATGATTGCACAGGCTGGTGTGCTTCCTCCATGTGGGCTTGTTGCTTCTCTGCTAGATGGTCACTTGCTTAATTTCAAGACTTTAAGACCTCAGATGCTATATCTTTTGATAGCCGGGCACCATCTGCTTTCTTTACCACATTTGCTTATTTGTCTTCAGTGATGTGTCGGGAGAGTGAGCATCATGGAAGTCCAGGCCTTTCTTTCATGGATTGCTGGGTGGGTTTAAACTCCCAACCTTGGGTTAGGAGCCAGTTGCAAAACACGGTGCCACCCGGACCTCAAATAATCCGATGTCTTCTTTAGAATACCACTCTGTCACAGAGCCCAACATTCAGAAGCAACACCGAAATGTCCTCCTTACTGATCCTCCTGGGGAATCTGATTGGTCTAACGGATTCTTGAGTGCTCCCATGCATAATAATAAGGACTGCCATGGAGTGGATTACACCTCCTAGCCATCCTGTGAGAGCAGAACTGCCCCTGCGGGTTTCTGAGGCTGCACTTCTTGATGGGAGTTGAGAGCCTCATCTTTTCCCCTTGGAGCGGTTGGTAGGTTCGAATGGCTGACCTATAGGTTAGCAGCCCAATACATAACCACTACGCCGCCAGGGTTGCTTTCTTCCACACATGTGCCTGTGTATCTTCAATGCCTGAGGATGCACCAAGACACTCCTAAAGGCCAACAAATGATCCTTGAACTAACTACAAGCTTTTCTTTCTTGTGTTTTGTTTTGTTCTTTGTCAGTGGTTTGTTGTTGTTTTGTTGTATATTGTTGCTTGGTTTTGCTCTGTCTTGTTTTTATGCATGTTATTATCTCCACAGGTCTTCTAAATAGGATAGGCTGGATGAACAATCTGGAGGAAAAACAAGGGGACCGACAGTTCCGGGGGAACATGGGATAGGGAGAGGTGGGGGTTAAGGAAGTGGTGCTAACAAACCCAGGGACAACCAGTGATTCAAATTGGTGGTGAGGTGGGTGTGGGAGGCCTGGTAGGGCATGATCAAGGGTAATGTAATGAAGAGGTATTGCTGAAACCCAGGTGGGGACGGAGCATGATAGTGGGGCAGGAGGAAAGTCAAGGGAAATAGAGGAAAGAGCTAGGAGGCAAAGGGCATTTATAGAGGTCTAGACAAAGACATGTACATATGCAAATATATATATGAGGATGGGTAAATAGACCTATGTGCCTATATTTATAGGTTTAGTATTAAGGTAGCGGAAGGACATTGGGCCTCCATTGAAGTACTCCCTCAATGCAAGAATACTTTCTTCTATTATATTGGCATTCTATGATGCTCATCCTCCCGACACAACTGCTGAAGACAAAGAGGGTGAATAAGCAAATGTGAAGAAAGCTGATGGTGCCCAGCTATAAAAAGATATAGTGTCTGGGGTCTTAAAGGCTTGAAGATAAACAAGCGCCCATCTACCTCAAAAGCAACAAAGCCCACATGGAAGAAGCACACCAGCCTGTGCGATCACGAGGTGTCGAAGGGATCAGGTATAAGGCATCATCAGAAAAAAAAAATCTTACCACAGTGAATGAAGGGGGAAGTGCAGAGTGGAGACCCAAAGCCCATTTGTCGGCCACTGGAAATCCCCTCACAGAGGGGTCTAGGGGAGGAGATGAGTCAGTCAGGGTTCGATGTAGCACTGATAAAGAATACAGCTTTCCTCCTAAATGCTTACCCCTCTCCCCGCAACTATCATGATCTGAATTCTACCTTGCAAGTCTGGATAGAGCAGAGGTTGTACACTGGTGCAGATAGGAGCTGGAGGCACAGGGAATCCAGGGCGGATGATACCTTCAGGACTAGGGGTGTGAGTGGCGATACTGGGAGGGTTGAGGGAGAGTGGGTTGGAAAGAGGGAACTGATTACAAGGATCTACATGTGACCTCCTCCCTGGGGGATGGACAACAGAAAAGGGGTGAAGGGAGACGCGGACAGGGCAAAATATGACAAAATAATAATTTATAAATTATCAAGGCCTCATGAGGGAGGGGAGAGCGGGGAGGGAGGGGGATAAAAGAGGACCTGATGCCAAGGGCTTAAGTGGAGAGCAAATGATTTGAAAATGATGAGGGCAAAGAATGTACAGATGTGTTTTACACAATTGATGTACGTATGGATTGTGATAAGAGTTGTGTGAGCCCCTAATAAAACATTAAAAAAAATTAATTAACGAGCCTTCCCTGTGGGACATTTAGATCTTTGTCACTTTCATTTTTTTGGCAGGTACTTCTGCTGTTCCCCAGAGGTGGGGGGTGGGGTAAGGATTTCTGTCCACAGAAGCTAGGTCTTGAAAACAAAGGACAAAACCGTTTTCAGAAAGGCGGCACTACCGCCCATGCCCATGGTAGTCTTGTAGTTGTCGGAAGTGCCCGACCCCTGGAGGTCAGGGTCTGGTGCTTGGTACTTGGTATATCAGTAGCCCTGGCCCAGTCATGCTTGCTGGGTAAATGCAAGGGTTGGCCAGACCCCAGTCCACCCTTTCCCCATGACAGTGGAGCCCTTTTGGGCCTTGAGAAGTCTGGGAAGTCAACTGAGGGGTCGGAAGGCCTTGTCTCGTTCCTTTGGGACCTCAGAGTCCTGAGGAATCCAAGGTACTTTCTTGGTAAGTGGGGAGGGCAGGGGTGTGGTTTTTGTCTTCAAAGCTGGC
Organism: Tenrec ecaudatus; assembly: GCF_050624435.1. Classification (NCBI taxonomy): domain Eukaryota; kingdom Metazoa; phylum Chordata; class Mammalia; order Afrosoricida; family Tenrecidae; genus Tenrec; species Tenrec ecaudatus. The sequence continues at coordinate 24,927,601 of NC_134533.1, forward strand.
CTCAGGATCTGGGTTGCCATGGCAACTCTGGAGCAGGCAGCCTCTCCCCCTTCCCTCCATCTTGGGAGCCCTGGTTTCCATAACAACCAGGAGGCCCACTCTTCCTCCCATCCCTGCCACAGGGCCGGCCAGCTTCTTGGTGGGGGCACCATGGTCCCTAGGTTTAGGGACCCTCTGAAGAGGGGATGTGAGTGTGGCCACTGCAAAAGGGAGCCCAGGTGAGGGCAGAACGGGAACCTCTCTCCTTCCAAGCCCAGGGAGGTCACTGTTGCCTGGTAACCAGAGGGTGGGGCAAGTTCTCTTGACATCCCAAGGTGGTTTTGAGGACCACGGGTTCCCAGGGGCTGTATGGTGGAGCAGATGGCGAAGACCCCCGCACACCTGGCCTGGGGGGAATCTTCAGAAGGTCTGGGCGGTGGAGGACACACTGGGGTTCTGAGACTCCACAGTTCTTCTTAAAGCATCCAGCCTTAAGAGGTGAGATGGGGCACAGTCACGAACATGATGAACACCGTGCGACCTCATTAAAGAAAGACGGACATCTGTGGGTTCCACTGAAAAGACCTGCTCAGAGGAAAAAGTGGGTCACAAAGTGCTCTGAGGATGTGGACCACCCCGTGTCACGGCGGTGGGGGCTTCTGAGAGACTGGACGCGCAGGGACATAATACAAAGGCACGTCTGGTTCCCCTGCACCCGCTTCTCCTCCAGCACTGCTTCCCCACCTGCTTCCCTGCTCGTCACCTACCCTGCTGTCTGCAATGGCACGTTGGGATTCAAATGGATCCCTCCGCTGCCCTCGGTCCAGAGTCTTATGGATTCCTCCTTTTGAGTAGCCTTCTCCCTTATTCCCCCTGGTTCCCCATTGCCACATCTCCTGGTGGGTCTCTGTCATCCCAGATGTGTCCACCTGCTGCCACGCTGCTGTTAGAGAGCCCCCACCCCCACCCTGTACAAGGTCCACCTGGCCACGAGCCACCTCTGCTTCCTGCTCTCTATTTGCTCCAGGCTCAAGGGCAAACTCCTTGGCTGAGCCACCCCTTAGTCCCAGCCCCAGCTGCTCCTTGTCCTGAGCCTGCCTTCCAGTCGTCCAGAACTCCTGGCCATTCTCTGAGTCCTCTGTTCCTGGGAACATCCTGTCCCCTCTCCTTGCCTTGTCTGTTGAACTAGTAGCAGAGTTTCCTGTTCCCCGCTTTCAGGTTCTTCCTGGAGCCTCAGAATGTGACCTTATTTGAAAATTGTCAGGTTGGCGATATAATTAATGAAGCAGAGGTCAAATTTGAAGGAGCAGAATGGCCTCCAGATCAAATATGAATGGTACCTTAGCAGAACAGCAGAAGAGACAGAACAGTAGAAATGACGTCTTTCTAACGACGAGGGAGGGACAGAGAGGGTGAACTAAAGGCAGAGACAGACAGTGCAGGGACAACTCCCCCCTCAAGGGAACACTAAGGATGGTCGCTGTTATCTACTGTCACTGTGACAGAAATGCCACATGTGGATGGGGCTTTTAAAAATCATTTTATTGGGGGCTCATATAACTGTTATCACAATCCATCCATCCAACCATTGTGTCAAGCACATTTGTGCATTTGTTGCCATCATCATTCTCAAAACATTTGCTTTCTACTTGAGCCCTTGGTATCAGTTCCTCATTTTTCCCTTCCCTCCTCACTCCCCTCTCCCTCATGAACCCTTGATAATTTTTAAGTTATTATTTTGTCATATCTTACACTGTCCGACATCTCCCTTCACCCACTTTTCTGTTGTCCATCTCCCAGGGAGGAGGTTATATGTAGATCCTTGTAATCGGTTCCCCCTTTCTACCCCACCTTCCCTCCACCCTCCCGGTATTGCCACTATCAGCACTGGTCCTGAAGGGATCATCTGTCCTGGATTCCCTGTGTTTCCAGTTCCTATCTGGGCCAGTGTACATCCACTGGTCTAGCCAGATTTGTAAGGTAGAATTGGGATCATCACAGCAGATTTGTAAGGTAGAATTGGGATCATGATAGGAACTAGAGGAAAGTTGTATGTTTCATCGTTGCTACAGTGCACCCTGACTGGCTCATCTCCTCCCCGTGACCCTTCTGTGTATGGATGGACAGAAGTACATTTTCTCACAGTTGAAGAGGCTAGACGTCCAGATGCATGACACTGGCTCTAGAGAAAGGTTTGTTATCTGTCAGTTCTGGAGGGGGGGGTCATGGTCTTCTTTAAAGCGCCGAGGGCCCGGGTTCTCGGGAGCTCTCCATGGGGCTTGGCATCAGCTTCACCCAGATCTAGGAGATTCCCAGACTGGATCCAAAGGATGCAGTCTGAGCTTGGCCCTCCTTCCTTGGTGTTCCCTCTGCTCTCTGCTCACTTACTTACTCTCTTTCCCACCCCCAAAGAGGTTGGCTGGAGCCACGCCCTAATCCTGTAGCTTGTGCTCAGTCTCGTCAACACCATCGAGGCAAGGACTTGTGACACACAGGATCATTACATCATGTTATACACCGGGGCGGGGGGCAATTGCATAATATCGAGACTCGCGAGTTCGTTCGCCTCTTCAACAGAATGGGTCTTTGGGGTAGTTGTGTAATTGAAGGGCAAATTAAAGAAACATCAGACAAGGCATGTAAGGGCTCACCTCTTCCATGGAGACTGCAACCAGAGAGGGGGCGACTGTAATGTTGGGTATGCAAGCCACTCCACACACATACCTAATGGGAAAGGGATGTGTTAGAGGCATACATGGCTTAACAGGAAGGGGACATACACGCAACAGGGAGGTAGGTACTAATGTAACGTAACGTAACAAGATGGGTGGGTTCTAGATTTAAGGGGAAGGCTTAACCTTGGTCGCCTCTGAGTTGGCTTGACCTTAAGGGTCCCTGAGCCCTTCTCCAGAGAGCAATTGTTAGGTACTGGCAGTTAGAACAGGGACCAGGTGTCCACTGGGCATGGTGGGCGGTGCACCTGGATTGGCTCCCTTCTAGGCCAGGTGAGTTTAATCAGCCAATGGGGTCAACCAGTATCGTCAACCACGCCTCCTAGTGGAGTACCTGAAAAGCCAGGATCTGAAGCCCAGTGCCCTTCTTTTCCAGCTGTTCCTCCGGCCAGGCCTCGGTTTTTCCCTGACTTCAGGACTCCACGGGCGGATGTAAAGTGCCCTCAGGGTGCCTGTGTAAAACCTGAAACTTCTCCTGTCCTGTATAAAACTTACTTGGATCACAAACCAGGCTTTGATTATTTTGAGAAACCTAACACAATCTATGCTCCTTATCAGAAGGGAGTGGGCCATATTGGGGTGGGGTAGTCTGATCTCTCTTGATGGCAGATGCCATACAACCTGCAAGCACATAGGAACAACTATGTGCTTACAAGCAGCATTTTAAAATTGGCATTATTATGGGGGGGCAGTGTGGGGGGTAACATTTAGTTAAAAGAATGTGACTGGCATTCATCTCCAACTCACAAACGTGAAGGCCTCCCTCCACCAGAGTCTGCCTCCCAGACTCTGAATTATGAGCGTAGAGAATTTGTAGCATACACTGTCTTCCGGGTTCTCAGTTTCCCACAGAAGCCTGACCTTTGTCTTTGGTGGAAGCTGGAGATCTCTGTCCTCCCAAATCTCTCCATATTCAGGTCAAAAGCTGCTGGGGCCAGGGAGGGGGTGGGGGGGGGAGAAGGGCATAGGCGACAGGAAGCCAGAGGTGAATCCTTCATCCTTATGGGTGAAGGTAAAGAGAAAAGAGGGAATGGGGTTGGCAAATAATGAAAGGTAAAATTTCAGAATGAAAGGTGAGGACTACTCCGATGGAAAGGTCTATTGCGTATTCAGCTCAGTGAACGAAAAACAAAAATCTTGCATCATGCCACTTCAGATTGGAGGGCAGAGAGAGACTGAGTCCATGATGAACACAATAACCACATTTTAAGTAAAGACAGGGTCTGATAGGGCTGCCCTCGGGTTGAAGGGAGTGACCTCGAGTTAAGAGAAGTGCTCGGTTGGATCCTGTCATTTAAAGTGGCTATTTTGTTCATTGCAGATTCGTATTTTTGCATCCATTTTGCCTTAAAATGCAGCATTAAACTATCTTGTATCTCGATCACTGACTAATTTTTTTTGGTGGTTCCAACACTTTGCACCCTAAGCGAGGGCCTCAATCCTGTGCGATTTCCCTAGCACCCCAGAGCATGCACAACTCAGCTCCCTGCCATGGATTGAGACTTAGCAACTCTATCGGACATGGTAGAACGGTCTAGGTGGGTTTCCAAGACCGGGACGCTTTACACTGTAAAGCTTTCTCCCGCTGAGAGTCTGGTGGTTTCGAACTGCTGACCTTGCAGTTAGCAGTCCAACGGGTAGCCCACTATGCCTCCAGAGCTCATACCCGGAGTCTGGAATCCCACCGTCCTCAGATGTGACGTGCGTGGTAGAAGACTCGAACCACGCGGCTCAAATTCTGACGAGAAAAAATATCTTGCTTCTCTCCTATGCTCCATAGTCCTTACCAACCCAGACTACTGACTAAATGTAGGCGAAGGAAATGAAAGACCTTTTCAGACCTGAAAAATCCTAAAGCTACTTGCCTAAGATCCTAAAACCATTGGAGGATGGGCTCAATCCCAGGGAGACTGGGTAAAAGCGAGGCCCAGGGACCCCTCACTCAGGGCCCAAGAGGGACAGGGGTTCCTCCCATCTGGACGGGAGCTGGGCCGTGGCCAGGGGGGCTCCAGACCCGGTCAGCAGGAGGTTCTGGGGGGCTGGGGAGTCTGGTCCCAGGAGGAGGAGGAGAAAAAGCAGCTGACCGTGATCTGACCGGCTTGCCCACGTGGAACAGGATGCTGCGGGCCTGGAAAGATGCCGTCAATTGCTCGTAAAGACAAACCGACGTGGATGACGAACGAGGAAGTCACTAATAGGAAGGCCACACAAAGAAAGGCCACGCACGCCGTGGAGGACCCGGCCCAGCAAGACGACGTCGGGCGGCCACGGTCAGAATTGCGGCCGGGTGGAATCGGATCTATTTTTCATGATCGGAGATCTAATCGTCTCAGGAGGGCGTGCGCGCGCGTGTTCCGGAAGTCGGGTGTGGAAAGTTGGGGTTCAGGGATGAGAGCGCAAGAGACTGCTCTCATGCTAGGCTTTCTGGCCCTTTCCTTCCCCCCATAGAGATCTGTCGATGATACCCCAATTACAAAGACGCGCAATCATCTTGCAGTGCCGACCTGCCTCGTCGTCTTACCTCTAAGCAGACCGCCCCTCATCCGGCGTCGCCCCGCCCCGCCCCTCCCTGGGTGACGTTGTTCTGCGTGGGCACGTCAGGCAGTGCGCCCCCTAGAGCACGGCGCCCACCCCAGGCCTGCGCCAGCGCTGGAGGAGGCGCTGCGGGATGGCGTGTGACCTGGGTGCCAGTGCCGCCTCAAGGGGGCGCTGTTGAGCGGGGTCTAGTGACCATTAGCGGTTCCGTCGCCAATCGGGAGGGATCCGTGGGTCCCGCATGGATGAACCAACACCCCGTCTTCCTTCATGGCCGCCCTTGGTGTCTGACAGCTCTTGTTTCCCACCCCAGTGAAAGAATCCATACGCGGCCAGTGGGTGGTCCTAATGGCGAACGCCGGGGAAGTAGCGAATGCCGAGGTATGAGGCCAGCGTCACACTGGCCCGTGACGTCCATGGTTTTCATCTTGCTCTGGGAAGCGGCAGTCAAGAGATCAAGGGACACAAGGCATTGGGTCCATCTGCTGCACAAGACCGCGCCTCTGAAGTGTGGCCAACCAAGCTTGTTACTTTGAGGACTAAGGTGGGCCCTGGCCCAGGCCATGGTATGTTCAAGCACCTCACAGGCATATGAAAGTTGGACTTCGAAGGAGGAAAACCAAAGAGGAACCCATGCATTTGAACTATGGTGCTGGCAACGCATGTTGAAAGCGTCAGGGACTGCCCAAAGGACAAACAGATCTGTCTTGGAAGAAGTACAGGCAGAATGCCCCGTTAGAAGTGAGAGGATGCTGAGACTTTGTTGCACGTCCTTTGGACAAGTTATCAGCAACAGCCAGACCCTGGGAAGGGACATCGTGCTTGGTAAAGAATAAGAACAATGGAAAAGAAGACTCTTGACACGTGGATTGAGACGGTGGCTGCGGCAATGGGCTCCATACTGGTTGCAAGCGTGGGTAGAACTGGGCAGTGTTGCCTTTTGTTGTCCACAGTGTGGCTGTGAGTCCCACCCGACGTGCTGGCCCTTAACAACACTGTGGTTGTGCTGATGACGTGGTTATCCCTAACGACCTGTTCTTTGGACTGTAATGCTCTTGGCAAGTGAGGACTGGCTGCGCAGTGCTTCTCAGTTTGGGAGCCTTCCTCGGTAGAGGCAGACGCTGTGATCTTGCTCTGTGCAGTGTGGAGCGGCGAAGACCGCTCGGGGGCCATCATCGACCAGTTTTCATCAGTGGAAGCAAGGACATGCACTTGCCACCTTCGTGTAACGCCGTCACGTGTCAGATGAAAGACTAATGAGCTGGATTGGTACTTTGGAGCTCTGATGGTGAAGTTATCTACAAAAGGGCACAATTTCGTTGCTTCTCCCCATCCCCTCCTTCTCCTCCTCCCTTTTTGTTGCTTTATCTTTTTTTTAAGTTTTCTGTTTTATTGTCATAGACTTCACACACTATCCAATTCAATGGTTTGAATATCCTAAAAAGAATTATGCCATCATCACCCCAGTCCATTTTAGAATATCGTCTTCACTAATCTCCCCATCCATAACCCTAAGAAATCATTAAGCTGCTTACTGCCTCTATAGAGTTACCTGTTTGGGTTTCATATGAAGATAAAACAAACAAAAACCCAACCGCACTCACCAAATAAAACACAGAAAAGCCTCAATCCAAATGAAAGCAGAAAATAATATCATCTAGAACAAATGAAAAACGGGCAAACAAATGGTAAGTTGTTAAAAATCCAACTAGCTGTGTCTGCTTTAATTCCCTTTCTCATGGAGTCTGCCTGAGGGCAAGCCTATTCTCCTCTTTGGTCAACGGTCCACTGCTCCTCCTTGTTTAGAAAACATAAAGCTGGTTCAGTTTAGAGGGGTTGAAACACCTTAAGGCAGCTAAGTGAGGGAAAGCTATACTGACATTAAGGGGAACTTGCCCTTCCTTGCTAACTGGCAGGATCAGCAGTTGGAAACCACTAGCTGCTCCGCGGGAGAGAGACAGGACTTTCTACTCTGTAAACAGTTACAGTCTCGTAAACTCACAAGAGCAGTTCTACCCTGTCCTATAGAATCTTCTAGGGAGGCTCTGAGTTGCCATCAACTCGATGGCAATGAGTTTGGTTTTTTTGAGCCTTTCATTGAGGATCCCTGGTGGTGCTGTCAGATAAGTGTTGGACTACTAACAGCAAGGTTGGCAGTTCGAATTCACTAGCAACTTGGGGGAAGAAAGATGAGGCTGTCTGCTTTCTGCGATTGATATAGTCAATGGTAGTTGGAATTGACACAATATCAGTGAGTTTGGGGTGCCATACATTGGCTGTCACAGGTGGTGATAACATTTGTTTTTCTCATTGGGGGGATGGGGTGAGGTTGGTTGAGTTTCATATTGAGTGCCACCTGGAGGGCCGGAGAGTCGAGACTACTCAAGAACGTCGGAAGAAAGACCTACCTGGTGATCTACTCAGAAAGTGACCATTAAACACACCCTATAGATGACAGACATCTGATACTCCTGGCCTCCCAAGACTTGGAATGGTCCCAGCGGTAACTCATTTGGTTTTGGGTGAGGCAGGCTGGTGTGGGATTTAGAGACAGGGACATTTGTGGGCTCCACCTCTATCTCTACTGTTCACTAGCTGTCCCCTGACCTCCCTGAATCTTAGTTTCCTTATATGAACAGTGAAGGAAAAAAAGAAAATGCTTCACTTGGTTAAGTGAAAATAAACAGACAGTACCCAGCACATAGTAGGTGTTCATTAAGAACGCTTGTTTTTATCATCTGGAATCCATTGCCATGCAGTCCACCCCATCTGTGGCAACTGCACGTGCATATGGCTGTTGTTCAAGAAGTATACAGGCAGGCCTTTCTTCCGAGGCACGCTGGGCAGACTCTAACCTCCAACCATGCCAGAGTAGTACTACTCTCCATAGGGTTTTCTATGGCTATTTTTTCCCAGCAGTAGATTGCCAGACCTTTCTTCTGAGGTTCTTGTGATGTACTGGAACCTCTCACCTTTTGGCTAGTAGTCCAGTGATTTAACTGTTGGCATCAGCCAGAGGCATCAGCTCTTTCCTTGACCCCACTTCCTGAAATCCTGCCCTTGGGGAACCTCCCTGAATCCCCGGGGCCTCTGCCTTGGATGCCCTTGGAAGAATCTCTGGGGCCCCATGTTTCCCCAGGCTCTGCGTGGGCACACAAGGCAGCTCAGAGCTTCTAAACATTTTCAGGGATAGCCGGGTAATTCAAGTTGGGGAGCGGTGTGAGCTGCTTTTGTGGCTTGGCTTTGCTTCTCAAGAATAATGATTTTCGGTGGGAACAGTTTCTACTTGAGGTTTCCATGATTTCCACAGGACCTTTCATGCTCCCAAATTTTATTTCCTTCTTTTCGCTAATGAGAAATGGGGATCTTCTTGGGAAAACAAACAAACAAACAAACAAACAAACAAACAGGCTTAATTTGATGCCTTTGGCCCATGAAATGCCTGGCTTCTCTCTGTTTCAGCAGCATCCTGCGTCCCCCTCCCTGCTCTAGGCATTCCCTCCCCAAACAGTGCTGGATCCAGGACCTACTCTTTCAGAACTGGCCAGGCACACCCTTCCAGCGCCCACCACCGCGGTCCTGTCCAGAGATCCTGCATGATTTTTTTTCTCTTGGACTTGAAAAAAACGCCCCTCTCATGGTTTTGAGACACACAGAGCCTACTCTTCCCCTCCCCAACCCCCTCTTTAAGCTTCTTCATCTCCACGGTTGGTCCTTTTATGTTATGGTGTCTTTCTCGGGACTGTTGTTAGTGGTTCTCAGTTGACTGTTATGCGCATGGCACGCTGCCCAGCTCTGTGCCACGCCATGCCCATGATCTGCTGTGGGTGGCACGATTGGGACCCACAGGATTTTCTTTGGAAATTCGTTCATGGGTCACAAAAGAATTGGAGTCGGTTTCAGTGTTCCTTCTCCTCCTCTGATAACCACTCAGATCAGCCTTTCGATCTGATGGGGAAGGGATCTGATGGGGAAGGGATCTGATGGGGAAGGGATCTGATGGGGAAGGGATCTGATGGGGAAGGGATCTGATGGGGAAGGGATCTGCAGGCTTTCTAAAGACTGTGACCCTTGTCGCTCCTAATTTTTATTCATCATCATTTTTTTCCTTTTTAGCGGTGGAACATAACACGTCCAAAGAGAAACATACAATATGTGGTTGGACAGCCCAGCCCATCAAAACAGTGATAGTATCCCAGATTCCCCCATGATGGTGACGCGTTTCTTCCTTCCTTCCACCCTTCCTCCCTGCTTACCTCTCTGTCCTCCCCCTTCACGCACCCCACCCCAGCTGCCCCTGGTCTCTTCATATAGTCTTCAAGGCATTCTCATTTGGTGTGGTAACCAATTTTTCCCCCTTTTCGAATAATCGTGACATGAAATATTTACCTTTATAAGATTGACCAACTCAGCTGAGAATAATTTCCTCTGCTTTTGCCTATATCATGAATGTTGGACAGAGTTGTCATTGTTTTTAAGGATATATTTTTTAAAAAAGAGGAAAAGGATACAGAATATTCCATTGTGCGATGTACCAGAGAGTGTTAAAGAATCTATTTCTTTGCAGGCATGGTTTTGCCTTTGTAGAAACTGCTTCAGTAAACATGAATGCGCATATGCCTGTTTGTGTCTGGTTATTTATTTCTCTAGGGTACATACCATGGGCAGAGATGGCAGGGTCATAAGGAAGAGCCATCCTGGTTTCCCCAGTGGTTGTACAGAATTCTAATCTCTCCATATCCTCTCCAGCATTTACTATTGTTGGTGTTGTTTTTTAAATTTGCTAAAAGCGTCAGTGTGAGGTGGTAGCTCATCATTGTTTTAATTTGTATTTCTCTTGTGGCTAATGCTTATGAGCATTTCTTCATATACTCATTGGCTTTCTGGACTTCATTTTCAGTACACTGTCTATTCATGTCTGTGCCCCCCCCCCAAACCCCTTTTGGATTGAGTGATTTAGGCTTTAAGTTTATTGTGCCAACCTGGCGATGAACACATGTTGGATTAATTGAAGGGCCAAGAGATAAATGGCTGGGCGAGCCTTGCCTTCCTGTCATTTGCTCTCTGATGGTGGGACCAGGGTGCAGCTGCCTTAGCTAGTTCCCTGCCTCAGCTGGCAAGGCTCACTTCCTGCAAGACATCCCTGAGGAGAAGCCACGTGGACCTACTTGATGCAGCCCTGGGTGCTGGAAAAGCCTTGTGGAGACCCCTGCCAGCGCTGAGATGCTTACACACTCACTGATTCGGCTTTCCTCCTGCAGATGGCATCATTGCGTGTGTTTTGTGAGTTTGAGGAGGACTTTGTTGATCCGTGTTGGACATATGGGCTAATGTTGGACTTATGGGCTTGGACTGGACTGGGTTGGGATGCTTTCTTTTTTCTTTTTTTACATTTTATTAGGGGCTCATACAACTTTTACCACAAGCCATACCTATACATACATCAATTGTATAAAGCACATCGGCACATTCCCTGCCCCGGGATGCTTTCTTAATGTACACTTACCCTTTATATAAAACTCTCTCGTATACACATGTGAGTTTCTGTGCATTTGTTTCTGTGGTCTACCCAGACTAACACAAATGTGTTTAAACATTAAAAAAAAAATTTGTGACAGTGTCCTAGGATGGGCCAGTGTCGTCGTGCTGCACATAGTTGCTACAAGCCAGACCCGGCTCCACAGCATCTCACAGCAGCAGCAGTGTTCTACCGAGTTTTGAAATGATCCCTTTATCTGATATATCGCTGTCAAATATTCCCCAAACTGTGTGTTCTCTTTTACTCCTCGGTAAAGTCTTTTGATAAACTACCTAAATGCCTTAGTTTTAGAAGGTTCTAGCCCCTATGTTGTCTTCTGTCGTGTATTTTTTCATTATATGTAGTAAGGTATTTAGGCCTTGTATCAAGGTCTGTAAGTTGTCCCTATTTTTTCATTGATGTTCCTTTTGGTTCTAGGGTTTATATTTAGGTCACTAATCCATCTTGGGTTTGGTTTTGTACACGGTGTAAGGTATGGGCCCCATTTTATGATTTTGCAAGTGGAGACCGATTTGTTCCAGCACCATTTATTGAAAATGCCCTCTTCTCCAGTGAATGTTTTTATCCTTTATGAAAAACCAGGTGTTTGTAGGTGCTTGGTTGTATTCCTGGGTTCTCCATTCGAATTCTTTGGTCTACATATCCTTCACTGTACCAGTACTAAGCTATTTTGAAAACAGTAGCTGTGCAATAGGATTTGAAATCAGAGAAGGCTTTTCTAGAGAACCCAACCGAACCCAGTATAGTTATTTTACTTTGTTTTGTTTGAGTTGTAAATTTCATTGTTTGTTTTCTAATATTGAACTATCCTTGCATACCTGGTATGAACCCCACTTGATCCTCCTGTATTCTCTTTTTTGTGTGCTGTGTTGACTTCTGTTGGTTAGAATTCTCTGAAAAAATTTGATATTAATATTCATCAGAGATATTAACCTATACTTTGAAATTCTGGTGATGTCTTTGCCTGGCTTAGGTAGCAGGGTTACAATCAAATGAGTTTGTAGCATATTATCCTTTTCTATATTCTGAAATAGTTCATGTAGGATTGGTATTAACTTTTATATAAACGCTTGGTAGAATTCCCGGTAAAACCATCTCATCCTGGACTTTTTGATGTTGGGGGTTGCTTAATGACCAGATTTATTTCTTCTTGTGTGATAGGTCTGTTGATTTTGGGCTGTTGGGCTGCTACCCACAAGGTCAGCTGTTCAAAACCACAGTGGCTCTGCAGGAGAGTGACAAAGCTCTTGTTCCCATGAAGAGTCACAGTCTCAGAAATTCACAGGGGCATTTCTACTTGTTCTATAGGGTTGCTTGCTATGAGTTGGCATCGACTGAAGGGGCAGCTTAAAAAAGAGGTGTTTCTATAAATTTATCTATTCCTTCGAGATTTTCAAATTTGTTGGAGTATAATTTTTCCTAATATGGGTGATTATTTTTTAAAATGGTTAGCTCTTTAGTGATGTCATCATTTCATTTTCTATTCATAATGATTGCTTTTCCTCCTTCATTTATTTGTTAGGTTTGCCAGTGGCTTACCAATTTTGTTATTTCTTTTCAAGAACCAACTTCTTGTCTTGTTGACTTTTTCTATAGTTTTTAAATTTTTTGATTCATTTATGTCTGCTCTAATCTTTATTATTTCTTTTCTTCTAGTATCTGAGGGTTTGTTTTGCTGGTCTTGTTCTAATTTTTGTCGATGTGTTAAGGCGATTAATTTTCATCCTTTTTGGTGTGTGCACGTATTGCTATAAACTGCCCTCTAAGTACTACTTTTGCTGTGTCCCAGAAATTTTGACATGTTGTATTTTTGCTCTCAATTGTTTCAAGGAATTAAAACAATTGCATTTCAAGGAATTTATCAACTCTGCTCTTTGTTTCTTCAATTACTCTATGGTTTTTAAGGTAACTCTTGTTCAATTTCCATGAAATCGATGTTTTTTGTTCTTGATCATTCTATGATGGATTTATAATTTTATAGCATTTAATCTGAAGAAAGGTTTTTAGTATTTAAAAAAATTAATTGGGATTCAGTACATTTATCACACCATTCCACAGTTCAGTCACAACAAGTAGAATTGTACAATTGCTACCACAATCAGTGTCCAGATATTCTTTTTCTACATGGACTCCTTGACATCATCTCCCCTTTATCCCCCCTTCCCCCCCACTATATCCCCTCCCCCCAAACCCTTTTTCTACTTGCTGTTGCTATAAATTCATCAATCCCGGGCTTCATATACTAAAAACCAGAATAGCATCTAACACAACATCAATGACACAACACAACTAGGACACACCCTAATAGGAACAAGCAAAAAGCAAACCAAGCAATACAAATCAAAAGTATATAAAATTTTGGAAACCAGATCAGGTCCACTCTGAATCATAGGGGGCATCTACTGACAGTTTTAACTGTTCAAGTCAGATGTATGCCTCTGGTCTTCTATACTCATCTCTCCCAAGCACTCTCTTTACTGGCCCTTTGCTCCCACCCCTCAATTTTAGACAGGGGGAGTTCTCCGGAGGCTTATTTCCTTTGCAGTTCCATAAATGAATCTTAGGCTCCCCCTGTCATCCATCACCTTCTGCACACCAGATTCTCACAATTAAGGCTCTTATGCTAATCCCTCCTTCGACTTCAGATTTTATGGATTACAGTCCTTCGGTGACTGAGGTATTTAGTATATTGATGATTTAAATTTTATTGATACTTCCTTTATGGCCTAACATATGATCTATCCTGGAGTATATTCCATGTGCACTAGAAAAATATTTTGTGCTTTAGTTGGGTGAAGTGTTTTGTATTTTAGGGGGTACCCCCCCAAAAAACTGGAATTTTTTTTAAAGTGATGTATTTAAATTTTTTACAAAACAACCTATCACCTTTAAAGTACTCTCCATTACACTTAATACATTTGTCAAATCTGCGAGTCCATTCTTTGAAACATTTTTCAAGCTCATCTGTTTGGCTGGCTGACAGCACCTCACCCATTTTTTTTCCCTTCACTTCTTCTACATCATCAAATTGCTGTCCTTTCATGTCCCTCTGCATTCTGGTTGCATGGAGCAAGGTCAGGTGAGTAAGGTGTGTGGGACAAGAGAAGCATGCTGTTTTTTGCCAACTGGAGCCCTGAGATGACTGTGTGAGCAGGTGCATTGTCATGGTGGCAAATCCAGTCCTCCATCTGCCACATATCAGGCCTTTTTTTTGTTGTTGTTGCACACTGTTACGCAATCTTTTCAGAACCATTAAATAGAAAGCTTGATTACCAGTCTGACCTGGTGGAACGAACTCCAAATGGACTACGAGTTGACATTTGCATATATTTGGGAAATTGATGGACGTCCAGAACGAGGTTTGTCATCAATTGACACTGACTCTTTTTGATAGGAAAAACCCAGTAGTACACTTGAGTTTTCCCCACAGTGTTGTCCTTGTAAACTGTGTTCAACATCACAGCAGTTGAACTGCAGCATTTTTCCCAAGCAGGAAACAAAATTTCACAGCTGCACACTGTTCTCTTAAACCGGCCATCACAAAAAAAATGAGGTTCAGGTGAAACTGCTTTTATGAAAAAATCCACTGTGACCAGAGAGAACCTTCCCAGGTGATGCCACTGGGTGCACTAACTCAGAGCAGTCCCTGCTCTCCTAGTGGGAACAATGCGTGCACCGTGGAGCTTTTTTCTGTTGTTGTTTTTTTTGGGGGGAGTACCCCCCAGTATGTCTAAAAGATCAGATCAATTAATTGTATTGTTTAGTTCTTGTGTATCTTTGTTGATTTTCTTTCTAGTTTATCTGTCTTTGCTTGAAACTGATCTATTAGGTGTCTCAGTCTTATTACATTGGGTCTATTTGTCTCTGCAGTGCTATGAGAGTTTGATGAGTGTATTTTGAAGGTCTTCCATTGGTTGCATAGATGCTTATTATGGCTATGTCCTCTTGCTAAGTTGCATCATTGTAGTTACGTAATGGCCTTCTTTGTCTGTCATGATGTCTTTTACTTTGATGTCTATTTGGTCTGATATTAATATTGCTACTTCTGTTTTCTTTTGACTATCATTAGCTTGATACATTGTTTCCATCCTTAGATTTTTAATCTGTTTTGTCCTTTTATTTTAGGTGTGTTTTTTGTAAGCGGCATATTGATAACTTATATTTTCTTTTTTATAAAAAATCATTTTGGGAGGGGAAAAAATACGAGACCTGATGCAAAGGGCTTAAGTGGAGAGCAAATGCTTTGAAAATGATATAGGGCAAAGAAGGTACGGATGTGCTTTATACAATTGATGTATGTATATGTATGGATTGTGACAAGAGTTGTATGAGCCTCTAATAAAATGTAAAAAAAAAAAAGAAGAAAACATTCTTCAATCAAAAATAATCATTTTATCAGGGGTTCTTACAGCTTTTATCACAATCCATTGTGCCAATGGATTTGTACATATGTTGTCATCATCATTTTCAAAACATTTTCTTTCTACTTCATTTTTACCCCTCTCTGGCCCTGCCTTCCTCATGAACCTTTGATAATTTATAAATTATTAGTTTTTCATGTCTTACACTGATTGCTGTCTCCCTTCACTGATTTTTTTCTGTTGTCCATCTCCCTGGGAGGTGGTTGTATGTCTGTCATTGTGACCAGTTTCCTTTCTCCCTCCACCTTCTCGCTACTTTCATTATTGCTCCTGATGGCTTTATCTGTCCTGGATTCCCTGTGTTGTAAGCTCTTAGTGGTACCAGTGTACATGCTATGGTCTAGCCTGATTTGTATGGTAGAATTGGGGTCATGATACTGGGGGTGGGTTGGGAAGAAGCATTAAAGAACTAGGGGAAAGTTGCATGTTTCATAGGTGCTAGACTGTACCCTTGCTGGCTCATCTCTTCCTTGTGACACTTCTGTAAGGGGATGTCCAATTGTCTACAGATGGGTTTTGAGTCTCCACTCTGACCTTCTCCTCATTCACATCGATATGATTTTTTGTTTTGGGTCTTCGATGCCTGATACCTGATTCCATCGACACCACATGCTCACACAGGTTGGTGTGCTTCTTTCATGTGAACTTTGTTGCTTCTCAGCTAGATGGCTGCTTGTTTATCTTCAAACCTTTAAGACCTCAGATGCTATAACTTTTGATAGCTGGGAACCATCAGCTGTCTTCCCCACTTTTGCTTATGCACCTATTTTATCTTCAGCATTAGTGTTGGGAAGGTGAGCATCACAGAATGCCCGGTTATTAGACAAAGTGTTCTTGCGATGAGGGAGTATTTGAGTAGAGGCCCAATGTCTGTCTGCTGCCTTAATACTTTATATATATATATATATATCCTTAGACATAGATCTATTTCCTTAGATCTTAGATTTCGTAGATCTATTTTCTTATCATTATAGAAAATGTATTTACATATGTACATGCTTGTTTTTAGAACTCTATAAATGCCCTTTGCCTCCTAGTTCTTTCCTCTATTTCCTTTTGTCCCACTATCATGTTTGGCTTTCATTTGGGTTTCAGTAATTCTCCTTGGCTACGCTGCCCTTGATCAAGCTCTACCAGGCATCTTATGCCCTCCTTTCCATCGCTTTTAGATCCCTTGTTGTTCTCTTGTCCCTGGGTTTGCTGTCAGCCCTCTTCCTTCCCCACTCCCCTCTCCTGTGTCTCCCGGGAACTGTTGGTCCCGTTGCTTTCTTGCCGGGATTGCTTATCCCACTCATCTAGATAGACATGCAGAGACAATAATAAGCCCCAAAACAAGACAAAGCAAAACAACAACAAAAGAAAACCCAAAACAAAGTAACAACAACAAAAAGCCAACAACCAAAACAGAAAAGTCTATAAAAAGTTCCAGGTCTGTTTGTTGACCTCGATGAGTGTTTTCTGGTAGCGTCTGATGGGGTGCCATGCCCTGGCTCCAAATTCTAGTTTTGGTATTCCTCGGGGATTCCATTGCTTTGCTCCCCTTGCTGCTCTGTTGCACACCCTTAGTGTTTCGCCACGGTGTGGTGGGGTCTGATTCAGCACAATTCCCACACTGTGTCTCCAGTGTTGTCCCCCGTGGCAGTATGGGTCAGTGAGGGACATTGTGTCTCATGGTGGGGCCAGCGCAACTTGCTCTTTCTTATCCAATCTGTTAGTCTCTGTCTCTTAACTGGTGAATGCAACCCACGCAATGCTGTTATTGATAAATATGACTTTATTACTGTCATTTTGCTATTTTTATGACATTATTATTTTCACTATTCATGTTCCTTTTCTGTGCTGTTCTCTTTTTAGTTATAGATTTTCTTGTCAATTCTGTCTTTGCTTTTTAATTTTTATCTTTCTGCTTAATAGGATTTTATTATTTTCTTCATTTTTTTGTTTTATTGAGATTTGTACATTGTCTTTGAAGTTCGTTTAATTTTTATTGTTTTCTTTCCAAGTTTAAGAGAGTTTATTGTCTCCTGGGGACAATTGGATCCAACTGTTTATTATCTACTTTGTTCCCTATACTCTTTTGTTGTTGGTGTCTTCATTGTGGAAATGTCTTCTGTGGTTCTGTATTTTGATTCACATGGTTTTGTTTCACTTTGTGTATTATGAAGTAGGATCGTTTCTTGATAATAATGTCTTGTATGATTTTAAGTTGCTATCTGTTGTTGGTTCTCTGTTCAAAAGCTCCCTTTAATATTTTTTGCTAAAGCTGGTGTGTTAGGCCAGGTTGATTAGAGACACAAATCCAGAGACACTCGTAAATATATAAAAAAGAGCTTTATATCTAGAAGTAATCGTGCACCCGTAAAACATCCCAGCCCAACTCAAGTCCATACGTCTGAAACTGCTCTCTAAGCAACTCTTCAGGCTCGCGCAGCCACATACAATGATGCAGAATGCTGGAAGACCACAGGCCAGTGGGTTCATGGTTGTGTGGATCCAATGGCAGTGGCCACGTCACCGGACTAGCGCACATCTCAGCGTGACTCTTCAACAGGAAGGTGAAGCCAGAGTGGGGGATGAGGCTGGGGGCTGGGGAGGTTTCCAGGATCCTCCTTATGGGAAGCCCAAGCCAGCAAGGAGGTACCATCAGGCTGTGACCAGATCGACAGGATAGACTCCGCCCCTACACTTCTTCATATCAAGTTAACAGGTAATTAATGTAACTACCACAGCTGGTCTTGTTTTTACAACTTCCTTGAGTTTTTCCTTGTCTGGAAATGGTTTTATTTCTCCCTCACATTTGAGGGATACTTTTGCTGGCTATAGGATTCTTAGCAGGCAGTTGTTTGTTTTTCTTCTGTCAAGATTGCCTACTCGTCTACATGATTTCCATGGAAAAATCTGAGCTTATTATGATCGGTCGACCGGCGATTGTTCTCTTTCCTGCGTTGCTCTCAGGATTCTTTTCTGCTCTATCATGTTTCCATTGGCTGCGTTTTTGGAGATAAATTTCCAGGCCTTTCTTCCTAATTTGGGCACTCCACTGAAACGGTTCACCCTCCTAGCAGCACCCAGCTTCCTTCAATAGATTAACGGTGGCTGCATGTGGGGGCACTGGCCAGTACTCTAAGCTGGGTGTCCTGTACTTGAGAGGAGAATTGTACCACTGAGCCTCCACTGTCTTCCTCTTGAGACTGTCATCTTTTTATGGATCCTAATTCCCTTAGCGATCTCCCAATCCCATTCCAGTCTTTCAGGGGCAGGGGGCATGCTGAGTCTCTGGGGTATCGAACATTTCCCACCCCCACCCCCAAAAACTCCTTGAAGTTACGTCACCTCTAAGATAGACCCCACCACCTGGCCAAACCCCTATCTTATTACTTCTTATTACAAGGTGAACAATACTTGACACCTTGAGTCACCCTTTCCCCCTCTCCTTCATCCACCTCCTCCTCTAGCCAGCCCACACCCTCTGAGCTCACCAGAGTGGCCTCCCTGTTGTCTCCTGTTAGGCCTATAACAGCTTTGGGCGGGCACATGGTCACAGTCGCATTTTTCAAAGAGGAGAGTCTTCATGCTAAACTGATTCAGTGTTCCCTCAGAGTTCAAGGAGGATGCGAAGAAACTCTTATCTCAACGAATGACTCATCTTCCAGTCCCTAATGCCTGACCACAGAGAGGGCGGCCTGGCTTGCTGGCTCTTCACAGAGCCTGTCCCCTAGAGATGGGCGGGTGGCAACCCCTAGCTTGTGATCGCAGAGGTTCTGGAGGGTGTACCTCAAACTTGGCCTGGGAGTGGGGCGGGGAGCTGGCCCTGAGGATTCAGAGTTCTGCCTTCTCCCTCCCCAACCCTGAAGGGGATGTGTTAGATCTTTAGGAATTTAAGTTCTCCAAGGGATATGCTAGATCTTTAGGAATTTAAGTTCCCCAAATTCTTCATCATAGAGCATCTCTAAGACCAATCTAGTCTTCTCTGATATATTCATATCCTAACAACATCTCTCATCATTTTCACTTCATCTTGCCAAGGAGATTTTTTCTTTCCAGGGTGGGGAAGGTTACAATTTCTGACTGCCACGAAACTCTCTCTCTCTCTTTAAAATCACTTTATTGGGGACTCATTCAACTCTTATCACAATCCATCCATCTATCCATTGTTGCCATCATTCTCAAAACATTTGGTTTCTACTTGAGCCCTTGGTATTAGCTCCTCATTTTTCCCTTCCCTTCTTGCTCTCCTCCCTCTCTGACCAACCCTTGATAATTTATAAATTATTATTTTTTTCATGTCTCACACTGTCTGATGTCTCCCTTCACCCACTTTTCACGGAGGGGATTATATGTAGACCCTTGAGATCAGTTCCATCTTTCTCCCCACCTTCCCCTTCCCCTCCTTGTATCATTACTCTCATTATTGGTTCTGAAGGGGTCATCTGCCCAGGGTTCCCTGTGTTTCCAGCTCTTATCTGTACCAGTGTACATCCTCTGGTCTAGCCAGATTTGTAAGGTAGAATTGGGGTCATGATAGTGGGGTGGGGGGAGGAAGCATTCAAGAAGGAGAAGAAGGTTGTATGTTCATCGGTGCTCTTTCATCGCATGCCTCTGTGCCCGTCTCTTTGCTGACGCTCTTGTCTCTGGGTTATCTGCTTCTCTCCATTCCACTGAGTCACGAGCCATTTTTCTTGGCAGGGAGGGCAACATAGCCAATTGTGTGCCATGCATTCCTTGGACAGGGTGGAAAGGTTTTACAGACTTCTTCTCAGAAAAATTTTTTCCATACATAAAATGCAGAGGTTAGCAAAGGAAACTACATGATACAAGCTCCTAAACTCTCTAAAGAAAATCTAAACAATAACATTTGTAATAAAGTTCTGAATTAAATGGCCACAATCCTTCTGAAGGAACGAGGATCAGAGGTGATCTTTTGAGGTGTTGTGGGTCAGCATTGGGCTATTCACTGGAAAGATCAGCTGTTCAAACCCACCTGCCACTCTGCTGGAGCAAGAGGAAGCTGCCTGCTCCTGGTGAAGACTCATAGGCCCTGAACCTCTATCTTGAGTCACTAAGAGTTGGAATTGACTGGATGAGAGTTGGTTTTTAACTTGGGAGTAAAAATTTGCCTGCATGGATAGAAGTATAAATTTCATGACTATAAAGATACTCCCTCACCCACCCCAATCCAAGTTCACAAGACTGAAAAATCAAATCCATGGATGTCCAGCTGATTCTGACTCACAGTGATCCCATAGGGCAGAGTAGAATTGTTCCACGGGTCTTGGAGGCAGGACATCTTTACAGGTAGGGTTGACCAACCAACCTTGCTTTAACCCACTACATCACTTCTCCGTCTGTCCATACCACCATTCTGCCTCAGGGACAGAATGACTTAAGTCAGGTCTGCGAGACTCTGACCTTTTGTTTCCTTCATAAAACTCCATCTGATCATTACACTTCTGTTTTCTTCCCTCCTGCTGAGCTGTTACCATATCAGTTCATTCATGAATTCATTCATCCACAACAAGATTGCTCACAGTCCCGCAAGTCACTAGGACAGGTGTTAGAGGTTCCTATGATGTAAGTAAGACCCACTTTTCCAGTCAGGGTTGAGATGGACACATTCTCATCCAATCATAAGCCAAAACATAATAGAAAAAGCATTACGGTGCCTGGCTATCTGAAAGAATAATGTCTGGGGTCTTAACAGTTTGTCTTTAAGCAAGCATGCATCTAAGTGAAGTGTCGACTAAGTCCTCATGGAAGAGGCACACCAGCATGTGTGAGCCAAGGATCGAAAACAATAAAATCCAAATCTGAAGGAGGGAATGGTCTCCGAGAGCTTAACTTGTGAACACCCAGTTTTCAGAAGGTTATGGATGACAGTGGAAAGCCAAAATCCATCCTACATGGATGAGGCCTTTGATGAATTCCCTCTGATCACAGTCCAGGGATGTGACTCGCTTTGCTATCAGAGCAGAGAGCATTGGAAAGTTGATCATGGCAGATAGAGCTAGGTTAAAATGTAACACCGTATCATTTCATCTCCCTTTTGACCCATTTTAAAGCTGTTTCAGTTTTTAATCCTTTCTGCTTTGCTTTTGATTCAAGTTATGTCTAGTCGTTGTTGTTGTTGTTTGCTTGTTTGTTTCCTGTTTGTGTTTTGTATGATGCTCTGTATGTGAAATCCAGGATAGGCAGCTCTGTGGAGACAGTAATCAAAAGGAAAATTGCCTAGGGGCAAGGCAGGGGAGGATGGGGGAAAGGAGATGCTAACAACAATGAGCAGGAGAAGAAAACGTTCTGAAACTGATTGTGGTGGTGATTGCACAAATCTTAATATCATTCCACAATTAAATTGCATGATATGTGCAGTGCATGCCAATAAAACTATTTTTTTAAAAGCATCATAAAAGAGAGAGAGCTTTCAGTAAAGGACTGGAGTATCCCAAAGGGGCAGAAACGAACACGGCACTTTGTTGAGGAGATGAATTTCAAGCTTGACCTTGCAGAGGGACCAGGCTATAAACATTTCCATGTGGTTTAACTTTCTCTAGGTTTTGCTAGCATTTTCCTTATTTGTCTGCCTTGCCCTACGTACAGTGGAAGCCTCTAGCAGGCAGGGGAAGTTGCTGGTTGGTGCAAATGTTTAATGCCTCAGCTGCTCACCAAAGAATTGGAGGTTCAAGTCCACTCAACGACACCTGGGAAGAAAGGTTTGGGGATCTACTTAAAAAAAAAAAGCATAGTGTAACTGGGAAGTAGGCAGCATCATGTCTTAACATGATTGTGTATGTCTCAGAAGCTGTGACACAAATAAGTCAACATGGCCACTCGGTATGTACTTGCTGCATAAATCATTGGTAGTGTTGACAGAAGGTCTTTGTATCAGTTAGTTATTGCTGTGTAACAAGCCAGCCCCAAACTCAGTGGCTTGAAATAACAATCTATTGGCTCTCACGGTTCATGGGTAGTTCTGTGACCCTTGGCCAGTGTTGATTGTCCTCGGTTGGGTTCTGTGGTCCTTGGCTGGTTAGCCAGAGGCTGCAGGTCTAGGATGGCCTTGCTTGGAATGGCCTGGCCCTTCTCTTTGTGCCTCACATTCCTCCTTGGGCAGAGGGTTCTTTTGGGGTTGGTTTTGGAGGCCATTCCAACTCAGTTCCCCATGTGTGCAGAGTACGACTTCACTCCACAGGAATGTCAAGGCTGTGTGAACTTCTGGGAGCAAAGAGCCAGGTCTTTCTTTTGAGGTGCCTCTGGGTGGGCGAGTAGTCAAACACGGACCCCCTTGGACCAACCAGGCCCTCCTTCCCATGGGAGGTTGTTGTCTGGTGCCATTGAGTTGGTTCCCACACACAAGGAAGCAGTGCTGGCCCCGTCTCCTTCTCACAGTCCCCGGGATGCTCGCATCTGTGGCAACCCCAGAATCATCTTCCTTTTGGCTGATTTTTCCGAGCCTAATGTCGTCGTTCAGCGACTGGTGTCTCCTGATAGTGTGGTCACAGTATGGGAAATGGAATCTCACCATCCTTGGTCCGGAGGAGCTTGCTGGCTGTACTTCTTCCAGGAGAGAGTTGTTCCGTCTGCTGGCAGCGCACCGTCTATGCAACGTTATTCACCGACACCAATCCTTCGGTCTGCCTGATTCTAGTTAGTCTGGGATTTTTCTCAGGGTGGTGGCCAAGGCCCAAGAGAGGAAGCAGAGAGCCACAAGAGCTTTTGCAGGCTCTGCTTGCGTCAGCCTCATTGTCCAGAGCGTCACAAGGTCAAACCCAAGCCCAGAATCTCTACCCACAAGCGACGATACAGGCAGAGGGTGGTAAAATAAGTGGGGCCATTCTTGTCATCAATTTGCCATTATCTTCACAATTAAACCGTTAATCTATTTTTTGGGGGGCAGCTTGGGACAGGGCTAACTCAACAGAGACATGCAGAAATGGCATGGTTAAAGGGCAGGTGTGAATTTCTGGATTCAACTAGCCACGGAGGCCTCTTCCGCTGGCTCTACAGGAAGCCTTTGAGCAACGATACCCACAGACTCTGCCCGAGCCATCCTTTTACAAATAAAAGTTATTTTCTTTTTAAGTCGCGATGCAGACCCGTTGCGCCGCCCTTTCCCATTTGATGTTCCATCAGTACAGCAGCCCGCGCAATTTCTCAGAGATGTTTTTTTTTTCTTCCCCTGGAGACACCTGCAACAATCCAGAACACACTTTCCCTGGTCCTCGACTCTCCCTCCGTGGCTATAAATATCAGACATTCTCTCAGCAACTCAGAGTCACACCTCAGGTTTCCTGAACCAACACCCCTCAGCTTGCCGCCGCTTTGTGTGGTGTCGGCGAGAGGCCGTGTCTGGGAGGGTGAGATGCAGTGGAAACCACGTGCCCTGGAGAGGTGCGTCAACAATAGCATGGTGGGTGGGGCACGCTGACCCATACAATGTCCTTGACCTCCAGTCTCTAACATAGCTAATAGCCTAAAATGAAAGAAGGAAGAAGAAAATCCAATGGCAGTGTAGACGCTGGCATATCTAGCGCATCCATTCACGTAGTCCTGAGTGTGAACCTGGTTCACCATCCCTGGGCCGTGTCACCTCCTGCACTTCATGAGCTTCAGCATTCCATCGCTGGTCAATGGCATCTTTGCTACACTGAGCGCTCAGTGTGTGCGCGCTACCATGCTCACCAGGTAGGCGCTTGGGGAGTGTGGGGTGTTATGCCTACAGATTTAGAAAGCATCAGGATTGAATTATGAATAGGAGCCGGGCTGACGAAGCTCACAGACTAGAAACCTTCAGCCGAGTTCAACCTCAGCCTAAAGAAAACCCCAAGCCTCACAACGGGGCTAATCGGTCATGATCAGCGGAGAAAGGTCTGCCGTCGTTAAGGACCTCATTTTCCTTGGACCTGCGCGCAACGCCCATGGCGGCGGCAGTCCAGAAATCAAATGATGCATTGCGCTGCACAAATCGTTTGCCAAAAACCAAAATGACGCCTGAGGACTTGATGTTTCCAGTGACCTGACATGCATGGAAGCTGGACAGGAGTCAGGACGATCTAAGAACGGGCGCTTTCGGATTATGGAGTTGCTGAAGACCATTAGAACGAACACGTCTGTCTTGGGAGCTGTACAACCAGATGCGCCTTAGAAGTGAGGTTGGGGAAACTTCATCTCGTGTGGTTTGGACATGTTTTGGGCAGGGACTGCTTCCTGGAGAAGGACGTGGTAATATCAAGAGCCAATGAAAACGAGGAAGACGCTCAACGAGATGGATTGACGCAGTGGATGCGATAATGGTCTCGCATGTGGCAGTGGTTGATTCTGTTGTGCCAAGACACGCAGTGAGGAGCTGACTCAATGGTACCCAACAAGATAGTAGCCATTTGGCACTCTGAGTCTGGGCAACAGTATTGGTATAAGAAGCTTGTCTTCTTGCCTTCACCTTGCCACTAATTCACAGGGGGAGTTAAGCCTCCAGTTCTTACCTGCAAATCACGTGATTCACATTGTCCTGCACAAAAGTCACTACCACCTGCCGACCCGCTCGTTGTGCTTGATGGCTTGTGTGCTAGCAAGAGGCTGGCAGCTGTGCCACTGATATTTCACACACCAGCAGAGCCACCTGGAGCAGGCAGGTTTCAGCGGAACTTCTTCTAGACCAAGGCAGTCTAGAAGGATGATCTCCTGCTGAAGATCACGCTCTGAAAACGCCAGGGGATTCATGCATAGATGAAGCGTCAGGTGACAACTCTTTGACCATGTCCTAGCCACGGGGATCACCTTGTGATCTCACAGAGAGCATTGTAAAAGTGATGAAAATGTAGCATCGTTTTATCTCCCCTTTGACCCACTTAACAGTTGCTGTGGGTTTTTAAAAAAACATTACAGGGGAAATACATGTGGATTGAAGCTTCCAGTGAATCCCCTCTGACCATTGACAGGGAGGCGAGCAGCTCTGCTATCATGGGAAGTGGCTCGCTGCAGGTGCTGGTAGGTTAAAATGTAACACCTTCTCCTGTGACCTCCCTTTTGACCCATTTTAAATTTGTTCTAGTTTTTGTTATTTTCTGCTTTCTTTTTGAGGTTTTCTTCTGTTTTGCTCTGTTGCAGCTACTTTGTTGTTTTCCGTATGTGAAGTCCAGGGTAGGCGAATCTGCGGAGAGGGCATCTGGAGCGCTGGTCTCTTGGGGGCGGGGCAGGGGAAGCAGAGGGGAGACTGAGAGCCAATAGCAGCAGTGAGTCCAGGAAAAGATGATGTTCTCAAATGGATTGTGGTGACTGAGCCACTGAATGGTATGACGTGTGGCTCATCTGCCAATAAAACAGCTTTATTTTTTTATTATGGATCACCACAAAGTATCGGTCGTGTGTCACGCCTCCAAGAATCCCTGGTGGCGCGGTGGGTGAAGCGCTCGGCTGCAAACGGAAAGGTGGACCTCTCAAACTCACCAGCTGTTCTGAACAAGAAAGACATGGCAATCGGCTTCGTAAAGATACTTATGGGGGCAAGTTCTAATGTGTCCTGCAGGGTTGCTGGTCCTACAGGGTCACCATGAGCCAGGATGGACTTGATGGATGGCAGTGGGTTTGGTCGGAGTGGTTATGGTGCAGGAAGACGGTGTTGGCCATCGGACGGGTGTGTCTTTCTGTTACCGCGCTGAACTTGCTTTGATGAGCAGACAGTGTGCTGTCTGGGGTGTTCCTGGGAAAAGACCGCTTCGGGCCCCTTGATCCCATTTGAAGTCATGCTCCGGTGCTCAGCAGGCCCCCCACCCCCAGGCGCTTTTGTGCCCCCATACCCAGCATTCTGCTCTGCTCCGGATGTTGCTAATGGTGGGGCCGGGCAGACATTAAAATGACAAGAGCGTTCCCTTCCAGATGTTGTTAGCACAGCCCAAGGTGCTCTTTTAACGGGGCAGCAGGCTTTCTTGAAATAGACAAGGATTCTGGAAACTTGACATTGTGCCTGATTCACCGCTTACACCCGCCTCTGACTCATTCGCTCCTCCATCGTTCCTTCAACAGAAACTGGGGATGACCTCATTTACTGATTGTCCCCTCACCCTTCCTGTCAGTCTCCTCCCTGCCACTCCTGCTCTCTCCATGATTGGGAGGCCTCTGAGACCTGTGTCCACCTTCTGGACTGGCACTGAGTGTCTCCTGTGACTCCACTGGCGTGTCCAGACACCAGGGGGGTATACCTGAAATACAGCCATGGAAGGGAGTGTGTTGACTGAACTGGTGTTTTGCTGAGCTGAACTTACGTAACGCTCTCAGCCACCCCACAAAGTCGATGTTAGGAACCCGTTTTAAAAAATGCAGGAACAGAGAGGCTCAGCGAGGCGACTGCACCTTGCTCAAGGTCAGTGGAGGAGATTGCAGAAATGGTCCCCAATCTTCCTCCTTCCCCGCCCCCACCACTGCCTTTTATGGGAAAGTTCTATATTATTTTTATTGATAAATATGAATATGTGATTATCTTTTTTTTACATTTTATTAGGGGCTCATACAACTCTTATCGCAATCCATACATATACATACATCAATTGTATAAAGTACATCCGTACATTCTTTGCCCTAATCATTTTCAAAGCATTTGCTCTCCACTTAAGCCCTTTGCATCAGGTCCTCTTTTTTTCCCCTCCCTCCCCATTCCCCACTCCCTCACGAGCCCTTGATAATTTATAGATTGTTATTTTGTGATATTTTGCCCTATCCGGAGTCTCCCTTCACCCCCTTCTCTGCTGTCCATCTCCCAGGGAGGAGGTCACATGTGGTTCCTTGTAATCACTTCCCCCTTTCCAACCCACTCACCCTCCACTCTCCCAGCATCGCCCCTCACACCTCTGGTCCTGAAGGTATCATCCACCCTGGATTCCCTGTGCCTCCAGCTCCCATATGCACCAGTGTACAACCTCTGCCCTATCCAGTCCTGCAAGGTAGAATTCGGATCATGGTAGTTGGGGGGAGGAAGCATCCAGGATCTAGGGGAAAGCTGTGTTCTTCATCGGTACTACATCGCACCCTGACTGACCCATCTCCTCTCCTAAACCCCTCTATAAGGGGATCTCCAGTGGTCAACAAATGGGCCTCGGGTTTCCACTCTGCACTTCCCCCTTCATTCACTACACCCTGCCTTTTGTCAGGCCATATGCAAGGTCCTTCTCTGTCTCTGGCCTCTCTCCCTGAAGCTTGTGAGATCTTGCTCCGGCCAATGGGAAACGGCAAATGAGATGCAGGCGATAGCTTAAAAAAGTTGGGCCTGCCTCCCCGACTGCCACCATCAGGGCATGCCTGGCTAGCCCAATGGAGGAGGAGAGTGGAGTCATGCAGTGGTGCCTCGACCAGCCAACGGCCAGCCAAGCCTTGGGCATGTTAGTGAGCCCAGGCATGAGCAGCAGAACCTCCCAGCCGCCACCCTCGATGCACGAGCAGTATGGTCGCCCGCCGAGGCTTCGGCTTGTTCGTTTCACAGCACGAGCATGTCAAGGTCGAGCTGCAGCAATCGGGACAGACGAAAGAGCAGGCCTTTGACACTGGGCAGGCCGAGGTTTGAATGAACTTATCCTTAACACTGGGTACTGATACTTACCCCACAGATGATGCCGACGCTTAGTGACCCTGGAGGACAGGGTAGACTTGCCCCTGTGGGTTCCCGGCCCTGTAACTCTTGACGGGAGTGGAAAATCAGTTTCTGCCCAAATGTCTGGGACACGGAGCCACCTCACGTATGTCAAAGTAGAACTGGATGCGCACCATAGAGTTTGCGCTGGCTGGCTCTCCCCCAGGCAATCAATAGACAAGCCTTCTTCTAGGACACCGCTGGGTGGACTTGAACCTCCAGCCCTCCAATGAACAGCTGAGCATGATTGCACTATCCAGGGAATCCAGGTTCAAAACCAAATCCCTTCCTGTGGACTCAGTTCTGACTCAGGGAGATGTAGGCATGTCAGAGTAGAACTGTACTCTGGGTTTTCAGTGACTGTTTGTTTTTTTTTAATATAGATTTCCAGGCCCATCTTCAGAAGTGTCTCTGACTGGATTTGAACTGCCAACCATTTTCACCACTCAGGGATGCTTAGAATAAACTAAAGACAATATAACTAAAGCCACGGGACAGAAAGGGTATGGATCACAAGTGATGTCCAGTGCACGGTCACCTCTTTAGCCAGTGCTCTGGGAGAAATGACTCCGGGACGTGGGGCACAAAGCAAGGACAGTCCACATGTGAAGCTAATCTCTTTCACATCAGATCAACGGTTAACGTACGGCCAGAACAGTTTGTACCTGGCCTTCCAATGCAATGCAGCTTTCCCACGGAAAAGGGACACCTTTATCACAGCACATCGAACATTCTTTTAAAGAAACGAATGCAGTTTACATTTAAAACTCAAACCCCGCCGCCACAGAGTTGATTCCAACTGATAGTGGCCCTGTGGGACAGAGTCAACTGCCCGCAAGGGTTTCCAAGCCTGGGAATCTTGATGAAAGCAGGCTGACTCGTCTTCCTCTAAGTGGTTGGTGGATTTGAATCACCGACCTTTATGACGAGCTGTCCATTGAGGGGATTGAGGACAAAGTGCTAACTATTAGACTTTGCCCTTAAGCCAATTAGGTGGGAGGTGAATTGGGGAAAGGGCACCATCTGTGCCTGGAGTCAGGCACAAGTGCCCAGTTCCCTCGCCAGCTGCAAGAGATCAGGCAGCAAGTTAAAACGAACACGGTCCTTTCATATCTGAGAGCCTGCAAGGGGCAAAGCAGACCGTGTGACCCTGCTCTGGTGAATGTGGAGGGGAGACACAGAAACAAAGGAGACTTGAGCCCATCATGGACCCATTTCCACCAGTCAGAGAGAGGAGGCGCCGCCATTGTAATTGTCTAAAGGATCAACGAGCTTGACTTGTGGTTTGGAGCTGATGGGTGGTCCAGTCTGAGAGGGCGGCAGGTGTTTGGACAGGGCTGCCTTCAGAGCTTGCCATTGGCACAGCGCTCCGTGGACACGCCTCTGCGGGAGGGCGTGGCTCAGAGCGAGGCCCTCACAGCCCTGTGGGGGCCAGGGCCTGGGCTGCCACCATTTGCCCTGACCTTACCTTCCAGGAGGGCTGCTTGCCCCCCACTGGGCCATGTATTTTTTGATGACAGATCACTGGGCAAGTGTGACTTTTTCCCAGGGGGATTTTGCTGTTTCTGGGCTTTTCTTCAGGAGGGCTGCCCTTCCCCTCCCTTTGAGGCCTTTTTCTCCCTGACATGAAAAATGCCCTCAGGCAAGCTTCCTGCTAATTGTCTCAAGGGGGAAGCACAAAAGAAAACCAACCCGGGCTGAAATGCAGTGCAATTAACTCTGCAAACTCTAGGGAGGCATAAAACACTCTTTGAACATTAAAAAAATGCACATGCTTTTAAGGAATAGTGTTCTTGTCCTGTCCCAGATACCTCGGTCCTCTGTGTTTTCTGACGGTGTTGGGGTGACAATAGTTAAATGTCCTGGGATCTGCATCTAGCTCACCATATGACCTTGGATAAGTCACATGGCACCTCTAAACTTCAGCTGCTCACTAAGAATGGTCGTTTTATAAGATTTCCTAAAGAAAAGCAGACCCTTTTTAGTAGCTTAACACATTAATTTATTCTTAGCTTTTACAGCTCCAGGGGTTGACTGGGCTCAGCCAGGAGGTTCTTGCTTGGGATTACTCCGGGGTTGCATCTGATAGTGGCTGGGACTGGTGTCATCTGAAGACTCGACTGGGGTGGATGTCCAAGACAGCTCCTGCTCATGACTGGCAGTTGATACGGTCAGCTGGAGCTGTTCGTTGGCTCAGCTACACATGGCTTCTCCCTGTGGCTTGGGTTTGAAGAGGGAGTGTCCCAACAGTGAACATTCTAAGAGACCCAGGTGGAGATCGCAAGGCTTCTTATGACTTAGCCTTGGCACGATCGGGATATTACTTGTGACATTGTGGTAGTTACATCATCTGTTGTCAATTTGAGAGGATTAAGAGTGAAGGGGTAGAGTTTAGCCTGTCAGTTAGGTCGTAGCTTGACCTCATTTGGAGGTGCTAAATAGCTCACTGGAGGGGGGGGGGGCAGGGACAAAGGCTCACTTCCTGGGAGACATTGCAGCTGACAAGACACATGGAGTTACCCAACTTCCCTGAGCTGGAGGAGCCACATGGAGACCCCTGCCAGCGCTGAGATGCTTCCACTGCCTCTGGATCCACAAGACCTTTCATCCACTGGCCTGCGATCTTCCTGCACTCAGCGTCATTGCATGTGGGATAGAGACATTCTCCCAAGTTGTCTCCCCAAAATACATGCCAAACCCAAGACGCTGATGCTATACATGGTAAATGAGTGTATTCTAGGATGAAAGTAGGTCAATGAAAGTAGGTCAGAGGTTATTCTTAAGTTATCTAGAGCAGGGGTGCTCAATGCATTGATCACGATCTATTAGTTGATTGCAAATGTAGTGTGGGTAGATCTCATGGCATTAAAAAATAGACGTAAGCCTATCATCAATCCCGTCCCTTAATTGATATACAGTGCAGCCAATCAGAGGCAATCTTAGGTGTCAAATGCATGCGCAAACAACTGCGCTAAATGTAGCAAAACTGACAAGTTACTGCCAATTTTTAGAACTAGGTTATTTTCTCTTAAATGTAAGAAAGGGTATTCAAATGAGTGGGGGAGCTGGACCAAGTAAGAAGACAAAAACTTACCGCTTTCATACGGCATGGGAGATTTTGACACTTCAAGCCGACATTCAGCTGAAGTCCAGAGCGCATGCACAGTTCTGGAACTGACTCGCAGAGGGAAAGTACCCAAACATGAGAAAATGTGCTACCGCCTTGACTGCATTATTCGACTCTACTTATTTATGTGAGTCAGCCTTTCCCACATAAAGATCATCAAGTCCAAGCACCGTTCCACCATGACTGATGGTCATTTGGAAACGTGCTTGTGGCTGTCTGTCAGCAGCTACTGCTGGACTCTGCATCCCTGGCTCATTCCATTCAATGCAAGTCATCAGAGTCAGCTCAGGTCATGACCAAAAATGTACATAGTTCATTGTGTTGTGTTGTGCAATATGGACTCATGCGGTTATGCAAGGTACACAACCATACATTATACATATAAAGAATTCTCAATGCATTTATGAATACATTTAATAAATACATGTTTTGCATTTTTGTAGTTGGTAGATCATTTTTATTTGATCATTTTATAAGTAGCTGGCATGGTGAAAAAGTGTAAGCACCCCTGATCTAGAGCAACCAGACTGTATAGTCTGACTCACCCTAAGTAGGGCCCACTCCCTTCTGATATTGCTCCCTTGAAGGAGAGCCCGAAGGCAAGCCAGGGACCACTCAAGGATGACTAAGGTCAGGCTACTATATTGAGTCTAGGGTCCGCCCATCTTGCCACATATATACTCCTATTCCCTCCCTTTACTATTGCGTGTACACCCCTAGGTCACCCCCCGTCCTATTGCTTGTATTGCGTATGTTACAACCCCTTGCTATGATGTAGGTCATTATCTGTAATCAAGGGGCTTGCATGGCCTCAATGATACATAAGGTTTGGTTAGAAATAAAACCTCATGAGAGCTCTCTCCTGCCCTCTTGTCTCCCACCTCCACGTGCACCACCAAGAGGAGCTGAGCTGAGCATGCTACCGTGAAATGTGTCTGACTTTTTAATTTTACTCTCTCTCTCCCATCTCTCTATGACTTTACTATAATCTTTATACATCTTAACTTTATAATTGCACCTACCAAGCCCATGATTAGTTGTGGGGTCTGACTTCCCCCACAATTGTATGTTTTGTGAATCTGAAGAGGACTTTATAGACTGGTATCAGGCATATGGGCTAATATCAGACTTATGGACTTGATCTGGATGGGTTGTTTTCTCAATAGACAGCTGCGCTTTGATAAAGCTCTGTCCTTCATACATGAGTGTCAATGAATTTGTTTCACTAGTCACCCCCGACTAACAGAGTCACATTATGAGATTTCTTTCAATATTAACCTTTTATGATTTCGTGAGCTGGATCTTCTGTCCTCTGCTATTGGAGCAGATGCAAGCATACGAAGATGAGCAGAGCCAACTGGGCCAGTGCACAGAGGGACCTGTGACCCCTGTTAAAAATGAGGACATGGGATGGACGTATGAGTCATCTGGGGAAGGGGATTCAGGTCTCCGTGGGAGTTATCATCTACCAGTGCCTGCTGCGTTCTAGCTGTCCCCCCCATTTCTGCCCTTCCCTGTAACCCCAGTGACTCCGAGAAGCCTACAGTGTGCGCCAAGGAGGTAGTAGGTGCTGAATGCTCAATCAGCATGGTTGAGTGTGGAAGGTATTCAGGGGAGGAAGAGATGAATGGATCAGGGACATCTTACTGGAGGAAGTGAGCCTTGATTTGGATCTTGAATCATGAGCAGGAATTAGCTAGGGAAGACGTGGGAAGGGTAATTCCATAAGAGTGACCTGTATTAGGAGTGATGTGGGTGGGGAGCAGGAAGGGAGAGGAGATGGGGCAGGAGATGCAGGCAGGACCCAGGGTCATGCAGGGCCTTGAAGGATGACCGCCGTAGCTTCACGATTCTGAATAAGGACCTAGAAGCTCAAGAAGATACAGGAACCTGCCGAAGGTCACGCAGCTTACTGGGATTTGAATCCAAGACTACCTGACTTCTCCGTCCCATCCCCTTTCTATTCTATTCAGTTGTCACATAACTTCAGTTGCTGCCACTGGGTTTCCCAGCCCCCCCCCCCCCAATACCCCCGGCTCCTGGCAGGCTAAGGGTGGTTGCTTTTCTGCACCATTTATTGTAATGACTTCAATTAAACCATCTTGTGCTGGATCAGTGAGCAGCTCCAGGAATCGATGAGCAGGGCTGGCGACCAGGGAGGTGGAGTCTCCTCCCCTTGTCCCTGCCAATCCCAGGCCTGGGCTCCTGTCTCCAAGCCTGGGGAGGAATCAAGGGAGGAAAATGGGGGTCAGGGGACAGACGGCAGGTGAT